>NC_072734.1:21052476-21652476 GCF_026930045.1 Uloborus diversus | reverse complement strand
AACGGATCATCTTCAATCCGTAGAAAGAATGATTATTACAAATTTGAAGCTAAATGTTCGGAAACTAGTTTCAAAATAATACATAGAAACTTCATGTCAATAAAATAAGCTTTTAGATAACAAAAGATCCTGTTTTGTAATTTTCTCTCCTTTTCAGCCTTTTGCCATACTATCCATCTGATAAAATCATTAATTTTATATGTACTCTGTCCTACGATAATCATCTCAGTATAAAATACGACCCTCGGGTAAAAACAAAACAAAACTTGAGCACCACTGGTTTACCCCATCGCTAAATTGGTCTTGCAGTAGGCCAGGCATTTCAAAAGGGGGTTGTACGTACCAGGGGAAGGCGTCAAAGTGCATATACTCAATGCATATTGTGTTGAAAAACAACAAAATCCATACTGACAGTTATGAAAATTCATTGATATCCCGAAGTCGGGGGGGGGGGGGGGGCAATTGCCTCTCCTTACCTCCCTAAATAAAAGGATCTGTCTTGCACAGTCAAACAACATGCCATAATTATAGTTTCGCTATGAGCTTGATTTACTGAAATAAAATAATTACAACTTTCATATGTGTCAAAGTTATTTTTTTTATCCGAGTTATTTATTTTTCTTTAATTTATGTTACTATACATGTATTGAAATGGAAAATTTATTATCACCATAAGAAAGAGTTGCTAATGTGTTTCTGCTATTTTTCTGTGCGAAGGATTAAGATTCAGTCGTTGTAAAGGGTTCTCAACCTTTTACAACGACTTTATTTGTATCATTAACAAAGTGTACCCCCCCCCCCCCAAAAAAAAAAGTTTTTTTTTTTAAATGTGCCATATTAGTTAAAGTTTATTTGTTAAACCGTTAAAATTTAATTACTGCTTAGCTATCTCAGAATCGTGGTGGGTGATGAGGAAAAAGATGTTCATGTTTGGATTCAAGGAGTCATGTTACATAAGAACCAGTAAGAGTGGTGTAAGAAATATTTAAAAGTTTTTTTTTTTCTTACTAGTGGAAACACTGCTTTCGTTTTTGTTTACGTAGTTCATCCAAGTTTCTCTCCAGTTTGGTCATGTCTGATTATTGTAAATGCATTACCGTCTTCAAACTAAAAATATCAAAGCAAAATGTTTCGCAATATTGTGTTTATATACTTATATCGGTAATAACTGTTTGAGCTGTCTTGAATGTTAATCATGCCAAAAAACATGTGCAGATGAATTTTTAAATCACTTGGATTTTCCACTACTTCCCTGATTGTTTTTATTTTATTTTTTGAAAAACCGTCAAGCGGGTTCAGCTTTCTCTTGGATAGTAGATCTAAATGCACTTTTGCAATCCTAAAATGCTACCTATGTAATGCTAATGCTAAAATAACATTTCAGATAAGGGAGCAACTGATGAATGTGTATTTGTATTTCAGGAAAATCTGCCCCTCCTCCAGAGAAACCTGATGTACTTCGCATCCCATCCTTGCAAACAATTGCAGTTGTGCCTGGCTTACTGCCTAACAGCTTTTATAGACTAATGGTTATGGCAGAGAACGATGTAGGAGTAGGGATAGCATCTGATATCGTCTCAGCAACCACCAGGGATGAAGGTTAGTTGATTTCCGAAAAGAATACATTTTAATTAAACAAAATATTTTCTCTACTTCTCCCGTTTTTTAAGATTATTTACTTAGATATAAAATGTAATAACATATCTCTGATGCATTTTATCGCAAAATGAGCATTAAGAATTGAAAATCAGTTCTTTCTGGAAGTGCAATGCCATATAAATAGTAATTAAACTCCAAAAAATAAAGTCAATATTTTTATGGAAAGGTCTTCTAATGCTTAAAAAAAGTTAGACAAATTTGCGCTTGTAATTTCGATCTTGGTGCAAGTTATTGGTTTTATGTTCGAGACGTGTATGAATTTTTGAAGCAGAAAAATAAAAATTTCGTTTATAATATCAATTTGAGTATCGAAGTACTACTAAGCGCTTTTTGGTTATTGTAGCTTTTATTGTTTCAGACTTTGCGCATTACTGCAATTTGTTGGTGTGAGCATCAAATCAAAAGAGATGTAGGAATAAACTTTCACACGTGCAATTTTATTTTATAAACCAATACTCTTTATTTTTATTCATACACCGGTGCTTAATATTGCAGTAACAAATACAAAATATATAACTGCTACAGAAATATTATGTGTTTTGCAAGGAAGGATATGTTTTGCAAGGTACAGTGAATTTTTGCGGTGGAAAAGATTATGTAACATAGCAACATGGAAAGGAGGTGAGTTTTAAGTCAAGATTCAGTTTACATAAAATACAGTCAAATCATGATGTATTATTTCTCCGGAAAATCTCTATGTAATTTAGTTTGACCACCATTCACCAATAAACTAGTACAAAGATTGCTGTCATGAAAATATGCGATCCTCACAATGAGGTGTCATAGTGCTGCTGAGGGTGTCAAAAAATATGTGCGACAATAAATCTCACACTCTTCTAAAAATGTTTCTATCGAAGTCAGGTGGGCATTGGGTAGAGAATGATATCTTGAAATGGTAGAAAAACTCAACCATGTCCTCTAAAAGATTGGGTAAGAAGTAAAATATGATAATATTTTACTTAATAAATATTTTAATTAATAAGATTCATAAACTAACAATATATTTTTAGAAAAGGTAGGAACTGTAAAACATGTAAAACCAGTGGAAAACAATCTTTCCAAATTATAAAGTGAGGCTCTGGTAACTTGATACTTGACCTTGGATGAGCTCATTAACGTTTAAGTTGAAAGAAGGGAAATTCTTAGCACAACGTCAACAATCGCCACCGATCGGTACTGCAAACCACTTTTCCACATCCCTATTTCAAGAAATATAATTGTTAAGGCTCAGTGGAGCGGAAGTAAACTTACCAGAGTCGGGTTATAAGCAAATTTAAAAGGAAAAAAGTGCTTATGAGAAGTTATTCTGTGACTAAAAATTTTTCACTTCATGTTCTAGAGCCAGACTGGGCACCAGCAGAAGTTTCTGTTCTTGACAAGCATTCAACTTCATGCAAGCTCAAATGGAGGGTAAGTTTATGAAAGACATTTTCAACTTTGTACTTATGTGATACATGAGGCCAAAATTTACAATAACGAGGTTCTCAATTCGGTTCAGTTAAATATATCAAACCATGCCAACAAAGAAACGTTTGGAGGTACAGTGGTGGTTCATAGAATGAAGTTTGAATTTAAACATTCTTGTCATATGGACAAAATTATAAGGACAATTAGATTTTTGTGTTCTGAAAAGCAAAATTTGTTTTTTTATTGTTCTGCACACTGCACTACATAACGATATAAATGCCCAGTAAGCGATTGGGCAGGTTATATTTTATTTTTACAGTCATACCGTTAGGTACTAAAATTGAAGCATTTGAGAAAGGGAAAGTGTTTCCTTGAAAAACTTTAAGACTTACTGTTCGTCAAATAGCAACAAATCTGAATAGATAGAGATCCGTCATTTACAGCTTCCTCAAAAATCACGGCAAAAATGGAAAACAAAGACGAACTGGTACGAAATATTCTGTTTCTGTACGTGTGAAACACATGATTATAAGACGAGTTTGCTAAAAAAAACAATCATCAATAGATATTAGATGGGAATTCAAGTTACGATACAGTTCTCGAACTGTTCAACATGTTTTAGAAAAAAAGAAAACGTTTCATGATGTGAAACTAATGTCACGACCGACTTTTAAAAAAAGGTTCATAAGAGACCAAGAGTTGAGCATGCCAAAAATGAGTCGTTATGGATAAAAAGTGGGATAATGTAATTTTTCCTGATGAGAAAAGGTTTAATTAGGATGGACTAGATGGTTTTTGCTACTTCTAGTACGATCTCTGAAGAAAAAAAAACCCAAAGCGTACGTTTGGAGACGGCTCAATAAGGGTCTGAAGAAGTTTCGCAACGGACGGAAACTATACCAATATTTTTTTGTGCAGGGCAGATTGAATTCTGAGAGCAATGTTGAAGTATTGAGAAGTATTTTTTTAACCAAAGACACCGTTAATTACGAGTTTAACCAATTTGTTCCAGCAAGGTAATGACTATTGACACGTTTCCTAAACCTCGAAATCATTGCTTGGTGCTTTTTTCGTGGAATAAGTGTACTGGTCAGACAAAAGGCTCGAACTAAGTTTAATGGAAGCTTCATGGGGCAATCTAGCCTCCGAAATATGAAAAAATGGTATTCAATATCGAAAGAAGCAAGAACTCATTTTCCCCATCGAAAAAGCTAGGTTAAAAATTGCCAAGAACGTTTTTCAACTTTCATGACATCAACACCGATAAAAGTGATTAAAGAAAAAGGGAGTAATTATTGATTATTGGGGTTTTTTTCAATGCAAAACGCTCATTGTCTTTATAATTTTGTCCAGTTTTAACAATGACATTTTTTTTTCATTAATCACGTAAAAACATTCCACAATGATTTCTAGCTTATAAAGGAATTTCGTACTTAAATTTCACTGAATAATTTTGATATATATATATATATATATATATATATATATATATATATATTTGTGAAATTTCCTTGATGTCCTTATAATTCTGACAACCACTGTATTACTGAAGTTAAAATTCTTGTTAGTATTTGTTTACTTGACCATAGCTAAGTATAACTCAAGCTTTGGCGGCTCAACTTAACTAACGAATCAGCTAAAGCTTAAGTTTCAAGTTGATTCGTTATCTCTGAAATGATTATTAACGTGAAGCAGTCACAAAGGGTAAGTAAGTAATTATGTATTATATTAAAATAATGGTAGCACACGACTGACCTCAAGCGCTAAAAACAACAGAAAGAAGTGCAGGAAATATTGTTCCCTTTGTAAGTATTTGAAGGTCTTGCCAAAGGGAAACAATAAAAGGAATGTCGAACCTACATTCCGTGTTCAATAAATACGACGAATTCGCTGCATGAATTAAACATTTCGATCGCACTAAAAGACCTAATGCTTGGTCACCAGACCTAAACAAAGCCCACGCTTTGTTTACGACGAAGTAAATGCTTTGGGAAGTAGCTTTATGTTTTAGTAGAAGATTTAAGGGAATTTTAAAAACAAAGGTAATGAACGGGGCGATATATTTTCCTAGAATACAGGCAACTGTGCAGTTATATTTTCCTCAAAGAGACGCCGATTTGGACAGTTTGGCATTGAGATGCTTTGATGTCCTTCCCTATTAACTCATGATGCATTAAATTTTCATTACTAATTGTAGAAAATAGTTGGGAAAATATAAAGATATCGATTAATTTAACGATTAAAGTAAAAGAGCGATTCTCTATGCTGGTTATTATTAAAAAAAAACATTTTGATTAAAAATTAAATTTTGAAAAAGCATCTAGAAAACATTTCCCCTTCCTTTTAACATAATTTATTCATTGCTTTCCTATAATTACTTTGGATTCATACAATTGATAATATGTATGGATATACTTCGAATGCTTTGCTTCGATTATCTTCTTGTCACTTAAAAATGAACTGTTTAATGTCAAAACAAGCTCAATACATTTTGTGAAAATTTACAAGAGAAACAAAAAACATTTCAAGCTCTACCTACTTCATTTTTCGTAGTCATAGCACAAAAAAATTTGAAACATTTGCGACCAAAACTCAAAGAGATATTGAAGTTCAAAATTTTAGGAGTCCGTGCAAGCGACGAGATTTGAACTTTCAGAAGAATATCAGGTTATTGGAGTAAAAAAAAATTATATTTTTCATTTCTAATGAAAATTAAAGGCAAATGTTATGCTACAATACGTAAAAACAACCACAATAGCTCGTACAGTTTTAAAAAACACATACATATAATTTTTAACCTTTCATAGCAGGTGTAATTCCCCCCAAAAGCTGTTATTGACTGAAAGTGTAAAGTAGTGTGTCAAACTTTTTGTGTTGGAATTATTTTTCAATAGAAATTATTTCCCTAATCTTAAGTTACGGGACTTCGTGTCCGTATAAAAAGTTACATTTTGTATTTTTTAAACTAACTTTCTTTTTCGCTTCAAGCTTTCAATGTCTTAACTCTGCACCTTATTTTGATAATTTTTACAATTGAAAGTGTATGCATCTACTACTTACGGTTGCGCAACTTGAAATCTTGCTGTCTGAACGGGGGCACGCTGTTTGTAGAAAGACAGAGAGATAATTGGATGCCTCACTTGCCAAATCAATTAACTCTATAAAACAAAAAATCGAGAAAAGTGATGAAGAAGATAGCGTTATCCATAGGAGTGAACAGGCCCTCGTGTTACGTTTTCTGCCACCACTTGGTCAGAAATGTATTGAACCAAAACTTTAATATAAATTCACATGCTAAGCATTGATAAAGCACTATTAAAGCAGGATTTTTTTTAAAGTGGAGTCAATGGATTTGGCAATTGAGACATCCAATTGTTCTTCATTATTTTCGTATATTTCTCTCCTCCAACATGAATTTCCCTCCTATAGAAAATTCAAACGAATATTTTCCTTGAAAGATACCACATCTAGGTAAAAATTTGCTTTTTTCAATCATGTCTTGGAATAGTATTTGACATTTCTGACAACCTTTCTTTTTCAATCAATTAATCTTCCTTTTTCCCCAGTGTCCTCAAAGGAGCGAATGGACAACTCCTCTAAATGGCTATTACATAGGTTATAAGCGCATGAGTCAAAAGAGTGCTTACACGTATCGTACACTGAAAGAAAATGTCTGTAAGAACCACCAGGAATATGTTCTCCATGGACTTGAAAAAGATTCCAGTTACTTGGTAATCGTCAAAGCCTATAACCATGTGGGCACGGGCCCGCCCTCGGAGCAAGTCGTGGTCCGTACTGCTGATGGAGGTGAGAAACAGAAATAAAGTTATTGCTTTGACGTACAGTAGACCCTCGTTTATCCGGACTATCCAGGAAAAAAAAAACAATTCGGATAACTGAAATTCCGGACAATCCAAGTAAAATTAGCAGAACAAATCCTTAACTAACCTTTAATAACAATACAAAACAATGCTGTGTATCAAAGTAACATAGGATTGTTTCGCACAATCCATACTTTTTCATTTATATTTCTCAATCAAACATTCTATCATTTGTACTGTCTGACCATCGATTACATGGAAAGGCTAATATCCGGTTTGTAGGCGGAAATGGACGTATCTATTATTTTATAGGGATGTTAGTTGGTTTGTTTCAGATGTGCACTTTTGCCTCTCAATTATTTAGTCTTAGTTTTGTAAAAATGAAAATTTGCTCACAGCAACATTTTTTTAAATCTGAAGTATATTCGATCTATATTCTCACGGTAAAAATTAATTGATTTGTTTATTCACAACAAAGTTTTGAGCTTACCATTTTGCTTTTACGTTCCTGAACGAAATGAAAATATTTTCTTTTCTTTTTGTTGTTTCCATGGTAACTATTTTTGTTTCCCCTTATTTTATTTTTGAGAATGTTATAAATGAATAAGGCACTAGTGACATTATAAAACGTTCGTCAAACAAGAGTACATCAAAATCTCACCGTTATTTTCCCTTCTCCCCTGCTAGATTCATTCAGATGGAATCAGCTTTACTTGGTAGATTGCCAAATTGCATACATTCCGTGGTAAAACAGTAGTTCAGTTGCAGTGGTGACGGACTGACGCTCAAAACAATGCCATGGTGCTTGATATAGATTGCGATAATTTATTGGGTTATCTCTCCAGAAATTGCACATTTCATCAAAATAAAAGCAAACGTTTGGCGCACTAATAGTTCAGCTATCATAACAAGTTCGTGTGAACATAAAACTTTTGAAAACAACAAATTTGATCCGGATAAACCGGAGATCTGGATAAACGGGGGCCGGATAAACGAGGTTTTACTGTATGCTGAAATCATTTGATTCTGAAGTGGTGTCCTCAAGAGCTAACTCTCTAAAATCTTTCTTAGCTCCGCCACGAACACCCCATGTGAAAGTTGTTCAAACGGGAGGAGTAACTTGTCATTTGAAGATATGGCCTCGAGAAAATAGCAGAAGTCTTCCCACAGGTATATCTTACTTTTTTCATTGTCAAGTCTTTATTCATTGAAAAAAAAAATAATTTGAATTTTTGGTATCTTGAATTCAAATTATGTTTTTCACAATTACGAGCGTGTGTGTGTATGTATGCATGTGTGCGTGTTGTGTATGCAATGCTGTGTGTGTACGCGCGTGTGCGTGTAGGCGTTCGTGTGTGTATGCACGTAGGCATATGTGTTTGTGTCTGTGTGCAGGCATGAGTGTGTGTATGTGTATGTGTGTGTGTGTGTGTAGGAGTGTGTGTGTGTGTAGGAGTGTGTGTTTGTGTCTGTTCGCAGGCATGAGTGTGTGTATGTGTGTGTAGGATATGGACGCAACCTGGAGACGGTAAGAGGAGCAGCATCGTGAAGATGCTGGCAGAGGGTGCTGGCGGGAAAATAAAAGGATAGGAATTCAAAACAGTCAAATGAGAACAATAAGCAATCGTGATTGCTCAAAAAAAAAAAAAATCCCTTGAGGTACGGAGCACGAAACTGCTGATTTGAGTCTTGCTGAGATCAGGTGGATTCTGTTGAAGCAACTGTGTCAGTCGGCTGAAGAAAAAAAAGCTCTGCTAGTGGATTCGAGCAAAGCCACTATGTCTATAAAGCGTTAGAAACGCAAATAATAGGAGTGACAACGTTGCACAAGGCTATTCGGAACTCCAGCGCTCGAATACGCTACCTTGCGGTGATTTATAAAACTGCAAATGCAACTGAAACTTTGCCACGTTGCGTTCCATGTGTGTCTGTTGACGTAAACACAGGCAGTTTGTTCTGAGTATTTATTAACGCAATCGATGTGTCTTAGTTTGCTTTCAGCTACAGAAATTAATTCGTCCCTTAGTAGTATTCTCGAGCTCCTCAAAATAATGTTAGTTTTCATTATTTCCTTAATAATAGGTGAAAGCGAAAATTCTGGATTAACAAACTTGGATAACGTTCTACAAGGTAAAAAATTTTATTGTTTTGTATGAATTTGTAAGAATATGGGAGTTTTTTTAATCTTAAATTAATTAAACTTACCATATTTTACAGCAGCATTTAGTTGGAATGGACAGTATGCAAAATATTTTCTTGAATATATTATCGTAGAACAAAATGAATAACCGAGAAAGAATTTACTTTATTCCTTTTATTCTCAGCTGAAAGGTATCGCCAAATTTGTTTAGGGTTATAATTTTGGCATTGTGCGAGCAAAGTAGCCTTGGCGAGATTTCGCGTTTTTAGTTAAACCATTTTTAATTTTTATCATGAGTGGAATAAAATGGTAGTAAGATTACAGAATTCGATAAGTAAAAAGAAATAATTGTCAATCAACTGAAAAGAAAACTACCACCATATATCCGTGAGAATTTTGTTGATGATTTGCATAACATGACACAATTAAATCGTAACTCAGAAATTAGAAAAATCGAAACAGAAAATTTTTAAATTAACCGATTCGGGAATTCAAGAGAAATAACTCAGCTACAAATGGAAAACAAGCGCTAGCCAAAGCAAAGCAAAGAAGTATCATCTTCTTTTGGTAATAATTTGTAATGTCATATTAAATTTTCTAGCATTAATTGTTATTCTTGTCAGGCCACAATTATTATTTAGTTTTATCAAGAATTGATAAATATCGAATTCAACATCGTGAAAATGGCTGCTTAGAACTACGAACTACGTACTTTGCATTAATGTTTGACGTTTAGTAATGCTTTTTGAATTCTCATTTCTTTCTACGTGGGTCAGAATATCAACAAGACTTTGAAAATTAATTTAAAAAGAATAAAGCGAAACAATCATACGTACGAACAAAAATCACAACACTTTTAGCATTTTCTTCGTTACCATGTGCGTTTGTTTTAGTTTTCAATTCCGCCATTAGACAGTGACTTCAGTGCCCCCTATAGTTCGTTGGAGTTGCGAATAAAAACTCAAAGCTGGAAGAATTGCTTTTATCTATTAAAATTACAAAACTAGTACAGTGGCCGCCGCTGTAATGAATCACGTTTGATCTAAACAGTTTTGATTCCTTAAAGCGGCTGATTCAATAAAGCGGCTAATTCAATAAAACTGATTTTGTTCTGTTTTTGACGATTTGATTCATTAACGTGGTTGATTCAACTAACCACTGATTCAACTCATGGCTGTAATCAGACTTTTGTTTCGGAGGGGGTTTTACCAAACACATTCTTTGAAACATTTATATGATCTATCAAATTTGGTTTCATGTGTATTCTATTGATTTTTATGACAATAGATTAGCTAAAGGGAGGGAGGGGATACTCTTACAAAGCGCCTTATTGTTACATAGTAAATGAGTTTCTCAAAAGCTACCATAAACACACGATGAGTTTGTACAATTTTTCAGTCATACTAATTTCATTTCGCAAATAAACTTGAAATAATAATATTAACAACAATATTATTGTTGTCACCAAAATCTGAATAAATAAACAAAATAAATAATGGAAAGCATTTCTTTGGATGAAAAATTTCGGAGGAGGTTTGAACACTATAAACCACCCCCTTGCATACGGTCCTGATTCAATTAACTGGCGTCCACTGTATCTTGAGAATAAATAATTTTTAATGTGATAAGGTTTTTTTTTTTTTTTTTTTTTTTTTTTTTTTTTGTGTGTGAATTTTGAAGTGATTATAATAGATCAGATGTTAATTCGGTGAGATATCAATTCAGAATTGCAATATGATGCCCATTAGCCTATTGCCGTGCAAAATATGTGACTAAAAAAACTAAATCCTATGGAACTACAGCCTGTGAGGCTAATGCCTACTGTGCCCAGTTCCGTTTTCCTGACCATGGGCTCTGGGATGCAAGGCAGATGTTCCGGTTAGGTGATCAGCCTAGCGCGGAACCCCCAGTGTTTGGTTCCCAAGCACACTTGGCAAATATGTAACTATACACACATTTTTATGTAAAATACTTACACAACTTTAACAAATTGATTTAAATGCTGCATAAAAAGGATAATGTTGTAATAATTACCATACAATTCCAAAAAATAAAAGGAATGTCAAAATAAAAAATATAAACTTTTCTTAGTCGGAAAACTATTCATCTTTTTCTTCAGTCTAAAATTATCGCTTTTTATTTGCACACGAAACAATCGAACGAAACAACACGGAAATACAATATGAGTTGATTTTAAAAATTTAAATGAAAGCTCGAAACGAGAGCAGCTTCTAAAACCTAAAATTTAGAAATACAGCACAAATAACGCTCCATTGGAATCGAACGCCGTCGGTATTGATTCGTCAAAAATATTTCGGCTAACTTCAGTAATCAACACCGGCGATTCGCATTTTCCCGTGATCCTTCAAGCACTGAAAAGAATCACAAATCCCGTTATGATAACTTTTATATCTGCGAGCTCGTGCTTTACGATTCAGTTTTAGTGCCAGAACTTCCTGAAGGAGTTAGACCAAGATCGGCAGAGCGTGCTGTCCGTGATTTTCCCACGAAAATGACGAGAAATAGAGAATGGAACGGAGGCGATTACGGGAAACATCGTAAATACACAGCTAGTCCTTTTCTTTGTCTTTCAATCTGGGGTATTCCAAATGAACGAGAGTACCGCAGCACATTGAGAACGGTAGACTCATTGCATGATTTGCATTTAGCGTCACAGCTGGAAAATCCTTGTTTCCAGGGGGAAAGGGGCAAATCATACCGAAAAACAGCAAAACCCAAGCCTACTTCCCAAAGCTGGGGGAAGGGAACAATTGACTCCCCCCCTCTTGAACCCCTAAATGACAGGCCTGGTTCTTGGCCCAAGCTTCGCTTTTTTGTATAAAAAAATCAGATGTTCAATTAAATTTTGCAATTAGTTCTTGAATCCCTAAAAATATTGTACGGACAAAGATGTTCAGAAATTTTCTTAGTTATTCAGCCTGTTGAATTTTCGTTCAAAAACGCAATACTAATAACTAACCTACTGATGAATATTAACCAAAAATTAAACAGAACATTGCAACCTACAAGTTAAATAATTTGGTAGATGAGAATTCAATATTGATATCTTTTTTCTCATAATTTAGTAATAATTACGAAATGTTTTCCCATTTTCGTTGCTCCTGATAATCGGAACTCTGAAGAACTCTCCGCTTAAAATCAAGTTTAAACGAATGAACTTTACAACCCGTCAATAGATATTTCTTTTCAGAAAAATCATTTGAAATTTCGGACTGCTCTTGTTTATAATTTTCTCAAGCTCAAAAAGTTGATATTTTCATTATTTCCAATAATTTTTTAAGAATGAAATTTACTACACATTTTCGCTTTTGTGCTGTTGAAAATATTTCGATATTCCTTTACTCTGCATCATACTTCTTCAAAGAAAAGAAGTTTATGTCTTCTTAAATAAATGGGGTCGTTTCCAAAATTTTAAAATTATTTTTTTTCTGAAAGAGCATGCATAAAAACATAGGATTGGACCATTTTAAAAATAATTTGACTAAATTTAGCATTTTTAAAAAACTATTTTAATCGGTGCGCTTTCATTGTTTATGCTTCTGCCGATGACATTACAAAGGATAAAATGCCATTCACTGATGCCATTCACGAATCATAATATTTAATTCGCATCTTTATTCATATGTAGTGGCAACAATATGGTTGATAGCAAGCGTAGAGCGCAATATTTAATTCGCTGCTTGATTATCATGACGTGGAACTGTTAGTGGAGATGCGCAAAAGTACATCATTTGTGACGTCATAAAGACCACGCCTCGTTTTCAAAATCAGACACTTTAAAAAATTAAATAAAAATTGAGCGTTGGGAGGATGAAAGTTTTTTCTCGCTCCATGTTATGTCTTTTGCTTATGCTATCAATATCAGTGACTAAAACTAGTACTTTTGACTGAAGAAAGCAACCCAATTAATGAATGTATACTAAAGCTTTCGGCACAAAAAGGTAATTAACATCCATGAGTGAATTACTCAGCCTTTTAGACATCATTAATCATGTGAAGATGAAAGTTACATGGAGGTTGGAAGCGTCACATTCCTCTAACAGCAAGTTGCACCTGGAAAATGTTGTTAAACGAGAAAAAGAATTGATTTTGAATGCTCCTAATAAAACTTCATGTCTTTTTTAGAGTTAATTGCATTTTGGCTGAATTAAACTATAGTCGAAACGAAATCATTGTATTTTTACACTTAAATGAGTCTCGGGTGCACATGCATAATTAATACATGCATAATAAGTATGATTTAGGGCAGCATTTCAACCTCTGTGAACCCTGTTTCTAACTTAAAAAAGGTTGTATCGTCAAAAGTAGTTCGCATTGTTCATTAAAATATTTATTATTTTTCTTCCAGTTTCCTCTCCCGTTTCTAACTTTTTTTTAAAATCTTAGCTCGAAGCTGCCAGTGAAAAAAATCTTTCGTTGAAGTCTCAAATGCTGTGAAAAAAGTCGAGCTTTTTTAAAAAACTAATTAAAAACTGTTAAATTGACTGATAAAACTAATTTCAAAAACCATGACGCTGAGAAACGAGATTGATTGTGTAAAATTTGACGCTTTTACGGCTATCATCTACAGTATGACTACTTTTTGGGACTACAAGCTATGGTCCCTCCTGAGTGCTTCGGGCGAACGTTTTCACTACCATGTCTCAAACTTCTTGAGAGCACAAAATTGTGCCCTGAAGAAGGCGTAATTCGTGCTTTGAAGAAGCTCAGGCGAAATGTCAGCCATAAGCATCGTGGATAGATCGCGACCTACAAGCTCAAAAGGTAGTTGAACTGATATAATGAAATTAATTTTCCTTTTCTGCACGATTACCCAACGCTTGATTCAATATTACCCTCAAAGTTTCTCTTGCACGTCCAGGTTGTTTCTGTTGATATTTCACCTGACACGGCTTCAGATTTCAGTGTACAAAATTTTCCTCTGAGGAACCCTTCATTTGTGCTGGGATGAAACTTTCATTTGTGTTCTGAAGAAGCTCACGCGAAACGTCAACTAAGGAAAATCCTGGGTAAATCATGGCCTGCAAGCTCAGATAATGCAATTAATTGTCATTTTCTGCGCAAATATTCAAAGTTTATTTCATTACTACCCTCAGAATTTCTCTTGCACGCCCAGGTTGTTTCTGCTGACGTTTCATCTGATACGGCTTCAGATTTCAGAGCACAAAATTTTTCTCTGAGGAGCCCTTCATTTGTGCTGGGATGAAACTTTCATTTGTGTTCTGAAGAAGCTCATGCGAAACGTCAACTAAGGAACACCCTGGATAAACCACGGCCTGCAATCCCGGAGAGTAGTTAAATTGATAAAATGCTTCTTGTTTTCGTATTCTGCGTATCCATTAAAGGTTTGTTTCATTTTTTTTTCTTAGAATTTGTCTTGCACGTCCGAGAATCGAATGGCGATCGGCACCGAATACCAGTTTCCGTGCTCCCTTCTCAAAATTACAGTGTTGGGGGCTTGAGTCCTGGACGCCAGTACGAGATCTACGTTACAGCCCTCAACCTATTTGGAGAAAGTAACCCCTCTGCCACCATCAAGATCATCACCGATCAGACAGGTAAACTCCACACTCAGATTGTTCTCTTTTTTTTTTTTCAAAACAGAGATTATGAACAACGATACGTTTCAATTTATGTCAATGATGTCATCGTGGTTCATTCTTTCGAAACAGAGATTATGAACAGCTATATGTTTCAATGTATATCAACAATGTTACAGAGGTTCATTTTTTTCACAACAGAAACTATGAGCAATGATATGTTCCAATGTACTTCAACAATGTCATCCTGATTCATTCCTTTCAATAGAGATTATGAACAACGACCAAGCCTCTAGATTTCAGAATTTTTCTAGTTTCCACTTTTGTTTTTGCAAACCAAACAAGAAGTTCCGTCTAGAACTAAACGAGCCTACTTTCCCGTATACCCATATCTACTTTCCAGTACCTGATCAATATTCTCTAAAATAGCTAAAATCGCAAATTGTTTCAAGCATAATTTTTTAACATTTTAAGCTGATTTATAGGAATAAAATATGCCTTACTCATCTAAAAAATTAGATGCGTAAAAAAAATAAATAAATAAATAAACGAACAAATGAAATAGCAACACCTTTTAAACAAAGCAGCCAATACACTTTTTTTCCATTAAAAATATCTTTAACCGCTTTCAAAACGAAAAAATAATAATTTAAATTAATAAGCTCATTAAAATAAATACATCATGTCAAAAAAAAAAAAAAAAAAAAAAAATCGTCTTTTCCCCTGTTGCCAAAAAAATTTTTTTTAATGAATTAATGCACTTACCAAAATAAATTAAAACAGTAAAATGTCAACTTAAAGAAATAATTTTCATTGTCAAAAAAAAAAAAAAAAGAAAATTAATTTGAATTCTAAAATTTTGAATTCAAATTATGTTTTTCGCAATCACGAACTGCGACAGAACCCTACTCATTGGAGTTATTGTTTCTAGAAACGGCTCCTCTCCCCCCAAGCCTGCTCCTCCTCCTGGGCGGTTACGTGTGCATAGTTGTGTGTGTGCGTAGACCTATGTGTATGCACGTAGGCATGTGTGAGTGTATGTGTGTGAAGTCGTGTGTGTGTGTATGTGTGTGTGAGCGTGCGTGTGTGTAGGACATGGACGCCTCCGACCAGGAGAAGCAGATAGCTCAGGACCGGAGCAGCCGCGCCTCCCGCAGAGGCCGGTGGGCGGTGGTGCTGCTGAGGCCCCTATTCCAAAATTCCAAGCTGAAAAAGGCACGGACCTCAAAGACGGTCAAGTGAGGACAATAAGCAATCGTGATTGCTCAAAAAAAAAAAAAAAAAACGTCTGCGCATATCTTTATGTAAAAACATAAACGACTTTGAGTTCATCCGCCGAAAACTGAATACCTAAATTAAAACTTTAGTGTGAAAATAAAAACAAGTCATATTAACAAAAATTATTTCACAGTTAAAACCATGGCTGTAGAGTCGGAGTCAGAGTCAATCTCATTTCGAGATAAAGGAGTTGGAGTTTTAGTCGAATATCCAAGAATCGGAGTCAGTCATTTTTCCTCCGTGTATAAATTTTGCCAAAGCTACGAAGTCAAAGTCGAAGTCGGAGAGTCGGAGTCCGATTAATGGGATCTTTTCCAAAATTTTAGAAGTATTTTTTTTCTGAAAGAGCATGCTTAAAAACATAGGATCTGACCTTTTTTTTAATAATTTATTTAAGTTTAATATTTAAAAAAAAAATACTTAAATCGGTGCGCTTTCATCGTTTACACTTCTGTCGTGTGACATCACAAATGATGAAATGCTGTTCAATGCTGCCATTTTCACAGAACAAAATATTTAATTCGCATCTTTACTCACGTGCATTGGCAACGATATGGTTGATAGCAAGCGTAGAGCGCAATTTTTATTCGCTGCTTGATTATCATAACGTGGAAACGTAGTAGAAAGATACGCCAAATTGCATCATTTGTGACGTCGTAAAGACCACGCCTTGTTTGAAAAATCGGACATTTTAAAAAATTAATTTAAGAAAACTGTTGAGAAAATGAGAGTATTTTCTGGGTCCATGTAGTTTTTTTTGCTCATTCTATCCATTTCAATGACTAAAACTAGTACTTTTGACTGAAGGAAACCACCCCATTGTCGGGCGCAGGAGTAGAAGTTGGAGTCAGGCAGTCAGGTGCCCCTAAATTCTTGGAGTCGGAGTCTGGAGTTTGCCGTCAAGAGCTATTTCCAACAAAATTTGTTTGAAGTAAATCTGCCTTCAAGTACAGAATCTATGCTGACTTTCATTTTCCCCGTAGGCGCCTATGTTAAGGATTTGAACTGTTCAAAATTGAACGGAAAATTGTTCAAATCAAAACATATTTTATATACACTTTTTTCATCAAAAGTTTTTTCCTGCGAAGTTTGCTTGAAGCTAATTCGCCTCTAAGTTGGGAATTGCCTTGAACTTCTCCATAGGCGCTATTGTTAAGGTTTTTTGAACTGTTCAAAATTGAGCAAAAAATAGCTCAAATCAAAAAGTGAAATATAGGAATGAGGTGTCCTCGCCGAGATCTTTCGCACAAAAAAAATTTGTTCGAATCAGACTATTCACTCAAAAGTTGTTAGAGGGGGAGGGGACAGACAGACCGAAAGACATTTTTCCCCATCTCAATACACTACTTTCAAATTTTTAATCTTTCGATATTTATTTAATTATTATTATTATTATTTTTTTTGTTTTGTTTTGTTCCACTTGGGTAAGTAGGCTAAAAAGTAGCTAAATAACAAATAAACCTTTACATTGGTAAAGCATGAAAATTATCCATTTAAATGGAGTTACCTAGTGTCATTATCAGTCAAGTTTTATCTATGCGAACAGGAAATGATTTTATTTTCAGACAAATGTTCTCGAAATTTCGTCCTACCATACTGTTTGTGGTGAAGGGATTTCGTAGGGTTGATATTTCTACAGAAAGATGGGGCTAATGATAACACAGAAGGGATTGATTCGAGTGGCGAAAGATACAAATATTTTTAGTCACTACTTTAGTGCCCTTAGTTGCCACGTGGCGACCGGTGAAAACTAATCTTGATTTTTATCAACGAGAATTTCTAATATTATGTCACAGAATGTCAACAAATGTGACGGCGATATGTTCCAATATATAGCCAACATATTTTAACCGCGAATCACTCAACTGCCTTTTATGACATTTGAGTTTAAACTCTTAGATAGAAATTGAAATAATGTTAAATAACCAGCAGTCATTCCCGATGAGCATGATAGTTTAATTACAATGGAGTGTGATCAGTAATTTGTTTGAAGGAAGAACTAGTTCCAACGTCATATAGATTTCATTATTCATTGTTAAATCGTATTATTTGTTCGCACGCAATATAATCAGTAACCGTCATCAATGTACCCAGTAAAATGTTTTTAAAAGTATTTTTTCTTTTCCTAGATCCATCGTTAGAAGAACATCTGTCTGACCCTATATATAAGCAACCATCGTTTGTTATACCAATTGCTCTATCACTCGTTGCCATTGTCATTATGGGAATCACAGCGTGCTACTGTCACAATAAGCTCAACCCTAGACCCATTCCTACAGGTAACAACCCTCATTAATATTTGCGTACTTTTGGATTTCCTGCTATTTTTTGCTTTTCTTGAATCTGCTACATATGTTTCTTATGGGGTTGAATTTTGGCTCCTCACTATACGCAGACTTTGTACATTCTCCAAGGACTGTCAACCATTTTCGTGTAGCATTGCACTTTTGGCAGAAACCATTACTGCTTAGGAAGTCTGACGCCCAGTCTCGTACCAGATGGAGTCAGCTGGGTTCTTATGACGCTAATTTCTCTTTTAATTTTAATTTAATTGTCAGCGTTGAAGCCAAATAAACTCATCTTCAACTCGTTGCAAAATCGTACTACATGCATGTTGATGATTGTCAGCATCTTGAGAATCCGCCAACATCAGCCAAGTGAATGACTCCAAATGATATACATACAAAATCTGTGAAAGGATATTTGACTTTTGATTTGGTTTCGTTTAGTGAGAAAAAAAAAAAAAAAAACTCTTAGCTGTAGTCGAAATAGTTTGAGTACAAGCGTGCTTTCACTTCAGGTTACCTCAAACTAGCAGGACCGGACGAGCACTCCGTTAAGTCATACCGCGGCACGGAGTATAAAAACGAAGAGGCACAAATTAGCTAAAACAAAACGAGAAATAGCCATTACGAAGTTTTTGATAGTATTTGAAAAATAATTGTAAAAGACAATATTTAAAAACAACAAAACAGCTAGTTAAAGTAATAACGGCCATAAAATTCAAGGACAACAATGGACTTTATAATGATTTTTAACTTACCGGCGGTTTTGCACGTCTTATCACGCCGTAGCAAGATCACGTCGCTAGCGTTTTACACGTATTTTTCTGACACTAAATTTTCGTTGTCAAATGGTCCAAGGCGTAGAATCCTGCGTTTCCTTTCCCCTCTCCTGAGAGCGGCACCCCGGAGCGCACGGGCCCACCTTCTGTATTCACACATGCAAACAATACCCTTTCATCAGGTTGGGGTTTCAAGGTTCAGTGCATCCTTCTTATCAACGCAAAGATTTCTAAGCAAATCTCCTTGCTATTTATTGTAAGCATCTGCTAAAAGCAAAACTTGATTCCAAGAATGAAATATCCACTTCTCTTTCTTCTAAGCTTAAAATTTACATTTAATTAATAATTGTGCTGTAAATGGATGCAACATAATTTAATCGACGACAATGACATTCAATTACATTTCAAATAAATTAATAAATAATAGCCATGAGATTTCAAATTGAACGAAAACAAACTAAGTATCCTTTTGGAAATAAATTTATAGCTACGGCTTTATTCGCTACTAACATATAATTTAGGAACTTTAAGTGTTATAAAATCACAATGCTGTAAAGAAAACCAAACGTACACGTAAAAGATCAATTTTCAACTTTTATGTGCACTTACGTCGCGTTTTGCGCACATTTAGGCAGATGTTGTACTCAAAACATTATAAAAAATATAAAAAAAGGGATATTATTTCAAATTCATTTACTCTAACTGATTGGCCTTGGGTTTCGGTCGCAAATTTCAATCATTAATATCAGAAACATTTTAAATTCACCGATTCTGTCTAATACTTCAGCTTATAATTATTTTAATCACAAAGAAAAACAAACATTTATCTCTAAACGGCAAAATACATGTGATTTACATGTCGTAATTTTCGTGGACAAGCTGAATACATAATTCATGCCTCATACTAATTAATAAACCCTTTACGGGGATGAAAATTCGTAAAATTATTTTAAAAACTTTTTTGCTGCGACTTTTTTTTTACCACTATAATTTAAAAGTATTTCGTTGTTTACTATTTTTTGCTTTAATTGTGTTTTCATAACTTTGATTTGATACCTAGCTCGGTCACTTAGGTCTTAACTACTAGCAGGGGCACTCCGAAATAAAATGAGAAAGGGGGGGGGAGAGAGGTGGATTCTCAAATTTTCGAATGAAGTTCTACTTTTTCCAAATGATAAACATGAGCATGTACATTATATCATACTTACATAACATCTAATGAGAAGCAACATTATGCATCATAAAAAACAATTTTTAAAATTTGAAAGAAGAATCTCAATGTTGCAATAGTGTTTTCACATTTTTCAAATGAGAATTTTTTGGGGAGGTTACACTGTCCTTCTGAGACCTCTCATCGAGGCGCCCCATACTAGATCCCATGTGATTGTCAGTGTTTCTTTAATAATAGCTTTGTTAAATACGCCATAATTCAGTGAATGTTAGATAGTATTTGCTTTCCGATTTTCAAACGGGATCCTAGACAGTCCCGATTTTCATTCAAAAATCCAGTGTCCCGGCCAGTTTACTTCACGTCTCGGTAAAATATAAGTTTCATTACAGATGACCAAAAAAATATAAAAATAATTAACAGTGAAGGATTATTTAAAATAATAAATTTTTCATTTCTGTACCTCGTAGCCAGACTGACGTAAGTCCAAAAGTTTGAATTTTCTGTTTATTACTGCTAGGGTTCGCCGATATATATCCGATATTTGTTCTGAAAATATCATGATATTTTGATATTTTCGATATTTATTTTTCCAACTACGGTATTTTCAGTATAAAAATTATATTAATCATAGTAATATAGCTCATTTATTATTAAAGATAACCAAAACGTTATGCACTATAGTTTTATGATGTATTATTACACATTAATATAACAAAATAATGTATTTTTTTTTATTCATAAAATTATTAGTAATGTAACAATTTTAATGCATATTAAAAGTACCGAATTAAATGTTAATCATTGGTTGGAAAAAAAGAAAATGTCTTATGACTGTGCCCCTGACTGTTGCATATTGTTTTTTCTGAATCATATAACTGTTTAAAAGTAGCTAACAGAAGACAAATGAGTAAAACAGCTAACGCTATATTAACTCTATTAAAATTGACTAAAATGTAAAATCGAATATTAGATATGAATAATTAAAGAAACCTTAATTTTAAGTCTGCATATTATAATAATAAATAAAGAGTGATTTGAGGATGCATTTACTATTTTGAAGACATTATTTTGCGTTGATTGAAAATATCGGATATTTTAGATATTTTCGAAAATTGCACTCACATGTCATATTTTTTTCTCTCCTGTAAAGTAGCGTATGTGAATCACGTTAGTTTAGCACTGAGGTACAGATTTGTAATTTATGACCTGTAAAATTACTATCGGATTAGCTTGTAAGGAATTTTACAAAAAGATTTAAAACAAAAAAGACTTTCTAAAAAAGTCCTAGCCAATGCAATAAACATGTAAATATTGTTCAAAATTCAATTTCTCATTTCTTGCTAAAGTAACTTCAAAAGATTAACGTTTACAAAATAAATAGTTTAAATGTATTTGCTTGCGTCATGTATCATTTATTATTCCTGGTTTAGGCTGATAATTAGTAATCATTTATCCATAGCATTGAGAATAAACTACCTTCTAAAACACTCTGAAAACCAGCCGGGGTGTGTACCTTTTGAAATACCCACGGTGGGGGGTCCTGGTTGAACATTTCGGAAATAAGGCAAGCCTAGGTATACCGCTATTACGATCACTTAGTCTGAAATATGGCGATATTCGAAACATAAAAATGCACAAATAAAGAAATAAATATACATATACAAACATAGTATGTAAAAAGTATGCATAGATGTATAAATTTGCAGTGCTTTTTTCCCCCAGCGTTAAAAGAGAAACAACGAATTGCTATTGCGCGGAAGGGGGGAGGGAATTCCTTTATTGCTTTCTATTATTACGTATCATTTCAGGTTATGCAAAACATTACAATCATAACTAAATGCATGTAGCTATTTCGTATTGAAATAACTTGTTCCAAATATTGTTTTATAAATGTTGAATATGAGTAGTTAAATTCAATAATAAAATATGTGAATAGTAATTTAGAGCAGTAGTAGGAGATAGCAATTCCAGAGATTTAAAATCTGGATTATTACTTCATAAATATTACAGAAAGTTGTGATTAGTAAAACGCGACTGGCTGAAAGGAATTCAACTCCTTTGCTACACGTGTTGAGGGGAGAAATGGGCGGGACGGACCTTGGCAGCATGTCTGGAGGAGTTCCATTCTTCCCTGCGACACGCGTTGAAAAGAAAGGGGTTAAGCTTTGACAGCACGTCCTGGGCAAAAGGGATTAAGTGCTTTTTATCTCCTTCCGAAAGGGGGAGGAAATTTCAAGATAAAAAGTATTGACCATTTCGAGCAGATAGCCATGTTCCCAAGGTGACCTTTTCCAGGTGAAATTCCGCTCGTATGTCAAACCGCCAGTCAGTTAAAAAATGCAGAAGATTTACAGTCGGTTGTAACCAACGGTAATATCAGGCTAGTATATAAAACTGAAGGTGGTGTGCTGTTTATTGCCATAAAATTGTACTTCAATATGCAAAAGCGAGCCCTCTAATCGCTACAACATTTCAGAAATTAAGAAATTGCGAAATTGCGAACTTACAAAGCTACAAAAAAAAAATAAAAAAAATCTGGTATTTTATAGAGGTGTCCCTGAAGGCGGGGAAGTGGTTCAGACTACATCGTTGAAATTTTTAGTGACGTTGTTTTTAGGGACATTTGTCTTTTTTGGATAAACTAAGGGAAGTGTGCCATCACTCTTGGAAGGACGAGCACCCCTGAGTTTAATCACAAAAAATAAAGTTGCCTTTTCGGGCAGAAGTCACGGAAAGTCAACGTTTTCTCTGCAATTTGACAAATTTGTTAACAGAGTTGCAATATTGCATTTAAAAAATATATATTATGATTCCTAATGTCTCTCCTCATTAGATATTAAGTTGGTATTTGTGCGTCCTCGTATTTAACCAACCGGTAAAATTCAATATTTTAGTCAGTAAATTGGGAATTTCCCAGTTTAATGACTAAGAATTTACTGACTGGAAATTGTGAGTTCGATGCGTTCCTCACATGCAACTTTTATGAAAATTTTGCCACAGGCAACGTCATGACGGAAACCGTTAGTATCATACATAATGAACAAAAAGTTAGAGAATCTACAAAAAAAAAAGGGGGGGGGGTGTATAAAGTCTTCTTAGTTATGTAAATCCATCCAAACTCAAATATTTTCATGTGTTTCCATTACTTACTTCTTTATATTTTGCATGTAGAAAAGAGTAAAATGTGATTGATTTCAGAGAAACTCATACATTCATACATTTCATTCTTCAACAGAACTCATCGAAGACCGTGACTTCCTCTACGCTGCCGCAACGCTACATCGCCTGGACGCCACGCTGCGTCGCGCCTCTGCCACGCTGTCTCGCGCTCCGATTCCGGCTCGCACGTCTTCCCTTCCGCGGCCGGCGAGATCGCACCGTGCCACCACTACCACTCTGCCATCGCCAGAGCCGCAGCCTGTGCCAAAGCCCGAGCCCTCTCCCGCCCTGCCCACGTCCTACTCGACTCTCCAGAACTATGGCACAGCAGCGGCACAGGCCTCCTCCGAAGGCGAGGAGGCGCCTGTGTCCTCCGTGCCATCTTCGCCTCCTGTCTCCAAGGCAGCCATCATCAACCTGCCAGATGATAGTCGGTACGATTCGGTGGTAGAGGAGATGAGGACCTTCATCAAAGACAAGGGATCTACAAAGTGAGTGTTTGCTGCCAGAATAACTTTTTCACGTGAGGTAACTTAGTTAAATGAACTTTTGAACAGGTGGTTATCAGGATAACCAGGTAGAAAAGTCAAGAGATCGTCCGGCGTCCTTCGCACGACAGTTAACTCATAAAGCACACCAGGAACATGAGCCGCTGCCATTCTCCTTCCAATGAGTTGAATCAAACTTTTCGATGATTCAAATCGGAACATTTCCAAAAAGTTCGCTTTACACACGAGTAAACTAATTGAGTCACTCGGTTCAGTTTTGGCAACGCTAGGGAGCAGTTGCTGCAATAAATTCGGCTCATTAAAAGAAAAGTTGATTCAACTAAGTTGCCTCGTGTGAAGACAGCGCAAAACGTCAGTCAACTGGTTGAAAAGCCAGTTTTTCGAAAAGTTTTAATGTTCTACTACGGCAAAGCCGTGCGGATACCACTAGTAATATATAAAAATCAATGTATCAATGTCCTGAGATAACACACACACACATGTATATATATATATATATATATATATATATATATATATATATATATATATATATATATATATATATATATATATATATATATATATATATATATATATATATATATATATATATATATATATATATATATATATATATCAACGCACTGCCAATACCGCTGAAGCTTCAGACTTGAAATTTGGCAGGCATGTCCACATGATTACGGAAGTATCCATTAAGAAAGGGTTTTTCGAAATATCAATTAGTTCGGGAGAAATTAATTGAAACCCTTAATTTCTGTGAAATTAAAACCTGTAATTGAAATTTAAATCCTTTATTTTCGGAGGCTTTTCTCCATTTAAATCATTATTCAGTACTTCATCTCAACTTTTGGTCGATAGCAAATTCGCAGCTCCATTAAACTATAGGCGGCGCTGCAGCTACTGTCTAATGGCTGATGAAAAAGGTAAAACAAACAAATATCGTAGCTTATAACTTGCTTTGACGCTTAGTGAATGACAGAAATTTTTCATCGTGGTTGTGGGAAGCTTTATTTTCTATTTTTGAAATTACATTACACCATAAACTGTCTGAATCCTGTAATTTACCCCAAAGAAAACACGTGGATAGAATGTTTTACCTTTTTCTCTTGTATTATTAATCACCGCAAGGTAGCGTATTCAAGCTCTGGAGTTGCGAATTTTAAATTTGATATTGTTTTTGTTTCTCATGTAATTCTCAGAGGCTTTTCTGAATATGTTTCTGTCTTTTGCTTTCATTTTTTTCAAAACTGGAAACGAAGTTTTTAAGAACATCATCACACATGGACTATCCTTTTGACTTTAGAAGAGTGCAGTTTCCTGTATAAGTTTGCTTTGCAATAACTGTTAATAAGTCACAAGGACAGACATTAAAAGTAGCAAGGATCGATTTAAGAGAAGACTGTTTTTCATACTGCCAATTTTATGTTGCTTGCTTCAGAGTCAGTTCATCAAGCAGCTTAATAATTTTAGCACCAAAAAAAAAAAAATGTTGTATACAAAGAAATTCTTGCTTCAACATGGGTATAACAATAAAATGTGGATGGCCTGCGTTTGCAAAGAAAATCAATATTTTAAAAGGATCATTAGTGACAGTTAAGGATCGGTTAAGACAAGGGCATATATCTGTATATATAAGGAGTCCAAGGACCCCGGGACCCTCCCAAAATTAGAAAAAAATATAGGTAATAAGTAATTATTATAGAGGATTTTCGTAACTAGGTGCACCAATCACTGTTATCCCCTGCTAATTCCATTACCTGGGCAATGCCGGGTACGGGAATGCTAGTGGTATTATATAAAGAACTTGGTCTAGTTAAAGTTATTTTTCAATTGCAGGCCAAAGAAAATTGAAGCTGAAGCAGAACCAGCTGTTGTCGAAGATGACTCTTCCGATGATTCCTGACATCAGATTACATTGGATATCTAAATCCTGGATATTCGATGACGAAAATAACAAGGATGTAAACTGCTTCAAGACTTTTTTTATGGTTCGCAATTATGGATTCCTGATAAATGACGTTTTAAGTACTTTGGAACCATCAACAGTGAAGACTAACCTTTTTAGTGCTATAAACAGTGCCTCTAGTCAAAACTGATCCTAAAAGACATTCTACATGTTTTGCTGGTTGTTCTTTCGCGTATTTTGGATTTCATAATTTGTATTGCGCAAGAGCTATACCATGTTGTCTGAAGTATCCAGACGTTGATGTACACGACTTTTCCATTTTTTTAAATATAGTGTCGCATTGGATGACTGTATGTGAGAAAAAAAAACGTAGCCATTTTTGTGCTTATTCAAAACTGAAATTCGTGGTACGTTTAAGTGTGCTGGGCAGTGGTGCTTGAAACTTGTGGATACGCGTGTGTGAGCTCAAAATGGATATTTCTTGAACGAAAATGCATGTGAACATACAGAAGAGGTAAGAGAATGCTTTGTGCTTGTGTTGATCGACATGTTCCTTTTGAAGAAAGTAGTTCAAACTGATAAGCTTGCCTTCATTTTATATTATCGTTGTGAGCATTACTTCTTCATATATTGATTCCATTTTATTCTAACACTTATTTTAAATGCATTATTTTGGAATGATGAACATATTGCTGTAAAACTGAATTCATGATAAGTTAATTGGAAAATTTTGTCCCGCTTTTTAAAATTGATTCATCAGCACATCCTGGATGCAACATTTTTCTTGAGGCAAAGTCTAATACTTTCACAAATGCTTTTAAAGATTTTTACTGATCGCTTGTTTTATTACAGAATTTGACAATTAATTCAAGAAAAAATTTTGTAGCAATGCTTTAGATTTTATCCAAATTATCATTAATTTCATCGACACCTGTATTTTTCATTATTATCTTTTACCTATTCAATCACTTTTTTTTTCTTCCGCTTTGCAAATAACAGCAAGACCTTTCCTAACGGAACTCCTTTGCGCAAAGAACGTCGATTTTCTTTTGCAGACTGAATTCTTTTGCAATATTTCATATCACAGCTATTTAGAGCTTTTCTAATGCTCTCATTATAAGATAAGTTTCTCTTTTGCTAGATGAGATCAATAAGTATATTTTCAAAATAAAAGCAAATGCAAATACAAATCAATACAAAAGTGACCACCAGCAGTGGTCTTTCATATTTAAAGTTGTCATGCACGCTTTAGTATATCACGGATGAATTTTTTGCTCTGTGAGTTACCGTAAACGAAAGAGTTTGTTGTAAATATTATTACTTATATTTATTACTTATTTTTATGAACAAACACATACTTCCAGTCAAATTTATAAACCTTTGTACTATATGCATTTTAAAACATTTTTGGCCTTAAAAATTTTGTAATTTTTCTACATTGTATTTCAAACATTATTATATTTCATTCATTTTGGCGACATTCTCAACATCGATCATGCTTTGGACACTAATGCTTTGGAATGCTTACCCAGCTATGTGAGCTGATTTAATACTATGCAAAGACATTTAAAAACTATTGTCTGGAATTCATATCAAATGCTTTCCACTTCTAGAAGTGAACTTATCGTGTTTGATGAAATATTGTGAGAAACACTTATACTTCTTCATTCAGAAGTGTATGGGTATGTATAATGAAATGGAGTTAGTGTATAATAAAACCTGTTCAGTGTCCATTTACGTAGGATGTAGATGTTTATGACAATTTTTAAAAAATCATTTTCTATGAAAATATTTATGAATAGTTCTTTTTGAAGGAGATCTTTGTATGATTTTTCTAGACTGATTTTCGAAGCAATAATAAAACAACGTTTAAAACTGTTAGTCCCCCCTCCCTCCAAAACAATCATATTTTCAATTCAAATAATCGGTTTTAACAATATATCCACCCTAATATGATTGTGAATGAGAATAATTCGAAAACAGAACACCACATATTCACTCCCAGAAAAAAGAGAGGCACGAGAGCAAAATTTGAAAAACGAGTAACGTTTGAGTAAATTAGCAACATTTTAAAGGGAAAAAAGTTTTTTTTTTTTTTTTTCAACGTTGCAATGAAAAGAATGTTAATTTTAGTTGACTCTTATACCATACCTGGTGCTGTCCGACTATGCTTCTTGTAGAAAATTTGCCAGTGGACAGTGATGACCGTTATGCCTGAATAATTCTAACAGGGGAAAAGAAAACAAATACTGAGATAATTTATGAGCTTGTTTAGTTTCTTACATTGTGTGGCTTCTTCGACTTTGGCAAACTGGTATTACTGTAAGCATGCGTCCGCTCCACCTGTAAACTGGACGTTCGCCTTTCCATCGCTTTGCTGATGGAACAGTAACTGTATAAGTCATTGAATGTGATAGATTCTGTTACTAATGTTCCTCGTGATAGATTCTACCATAAATGCAGCAACGAAGCGACTATGTTAGATAACGTTACTTGAAACTGGAAACTACCATTCCGATCTATTCCAATCTACCGGAGCAAGGTCTTAAGGTGACATGTCTTGGAAAAAATTTAATCCTCATAGGTTTTAATTGTACAAAAGTTGTTTAGTACACAATTTTTAGTTTTGTTTGGTTGGTAAGCTAAAAACTGTGCTGACGCACATGTGAAGCATCTGAATATCTGAATATTTCAACACGAGTATTTAAGCTATTCCTAAATAGGTAGCAGTGAGTAGTTCTTGAATTCGGAACAATATCACTGAAGATGTTAGGTTGTTCGTCTCATTGTCGCAAATTCGGGTGTTTTCCGTTGTTCTTTCCATTAAAACAACTTTTCCTGATTATTGCCTCTGAGTGGGAAACGTCGTTTTGTTGATGAAGCTGACATTTATAAAATTTCGCTATGTCTTTTATATCTAACATCAGCAGCATTCAGAATCTTTTGCAAGACATTGATTGTTTTGGTCGCAGTTCAAAATGGGTGAATGATGTAAGAATGACTCTCTTACAAAATCGATTAACTTCATAAAACAAGAAGTAGAGAAAAGTGATGAAAAATATTGTATTATCCATTCGAGTAAATGGATCCTCGTGTTACATCCAGGGCCGCCGAGAGTCAAGAGAAGCCCCTTATCAGTTTGGTCACCGTGTCCTCTACCCCATAAAACTTATGAAATTTACACACTTCAATTCCGATCCTAGCCCCCCCCCCCAAAGGGACAAGCCCCTAGTTTCTGACTAGTTGGCATGCCCTTTCGTCGGCCCTGATTACATCTGCTGTCGTCACATGGTCAAAAATGTACTACTACTCCAAAACTTAAAATGTGAACTTACATGCTACACATCTATAAAGCACTATTAATGCTAAAAGAAGGATTTTTTTAAAATAGGAGTTAAGTGATTTAGCGAGTGAGGCATTCATACATTGATACTATTGGATATCCCGCTCAGCTTGCAAATGGTGCCAAATCTAAGAGAATTGACAATGTTGCGTAAAATACAGCCGTGTCTGCCTCTTTTTTCGCGACTACAATACTCAATTTTCTGGGTGGTTATAATATATGGTTACTGAAACAGAGTAGGGTAGACTAAACAGTGAATGAGCACTTAAGTGCAATTTTCTTTTCGAAAATGCATAGCATTGTTAAAAATTGTAGTACATATTTGGCTCGTGACGGTTAAAATATTTTAGATAATATATGTAATTATATTTAAAAATTTGAGAAAACTTCATACTTCTGAATCAGGGTTTTGTGAGCGATTGAAATGAAAAAAAAAAGTAACCAAACCTAGTGAATGAACATCTCTAACCTTACAGCAGGAATTAGTAAATAGAGGGAATACGTCCGATCATTAGCTTAGCAAAAGCTGAGGCCAAAGACCCCAAGTCACGAGACTCAACAACGACGAATGGTTGACACGTTTTGTGTGAAGCTTTCGAAAGAAACCTGATCTCTTCCCCCCCCCCAATGCATTGCTTTAAAATCTATCACGTAACTTAAGGTCTGTGCTTCACTAACGAAAGTCTTCACTTCTTTCAAATATCTCTAACCAGTGGACCAACACATAACACTCTGGTCATTTTCTGGAAAACAATTTTAAAACCTTATTAAAAAAAAAAAAAGCGATGTTCATTTACTGGGATGTGTTTTTTCACTTGTAGGTCTACTCTATATCTCCACTCAACTTCCAAAACATAAAAACAACAGTACTTTAGTAGTTAATCATTTATTTCGTGCACAGGTGGGAAAATGTATTTCAATTTACTTTTCTCAGCATGTTAGCTAATGCTAAGAATTGGGAGGGTTCCCTCTCCTTTTCATTAAAAAAAAAATAATAATAACTTTTGTCCATTCAGAATCTATTGGTTTGAGTGTATACAGAATAATTTAAGCTTTGTGGAAACCAACAAAATAGTTTCTGCAGCTAAAATTTTGTTCTAAGGAAACTCAACCGTAGAAACTAAAAATATTCATTTTGTCATACATTTTGTATTATAATGTACAAACTACAGAATATTCGGACTTTCACTTTAAATAACTTTTTTATTACATATTTAGTGTAATTTTTTACTGTAATTTGAAATTTCTTTTCATATATCATGTCCAATTTGTATATCAAAATGTTTTAATATTTGTTCAAGGTACTGTGATCGTAGCTCTGTAAATATTAGTTATGTTATTAAATGACTTACTCAGTAAGCGCTCACTTTTTATAGAAATTTCGTAAAATTTTATAAACTAAGTCATTTACATTTGTGAGATCATATACGTTTTTTTTTTATTATTTTGAGATAGTATTTTTGCTTTTTGAAAATATATTACTCTCTTCCCAGACATGTTCCAGGTCATTTTTGAATTTATTTTCACATTATTGTTTTTTTTTCTTTTTTAATACATATTTGCTTTAAGTAGCTATATGTAGCAATTCGAGTGTTTAATTACTATTATATAAAAACATGAGAATATCCAAAAAGTTACTCCTTATCTTATTTAGAATAAAAACAAATAACATTCATTTTTACTTTAAGGAAAGGTTCAAATGCTATACTATACATTATTTTAATGTTAATGCACTCACTCTTTCAATACGATGTACATTCAAAAAAAAAAAGTTGATTTTCCGTGAAATATTATTACAAAAATTAAGTTTCTACAAATGTGTGTAAAAAATGCAAATTTTTACAGAAAAATTTTATGTTTCTGAAAGTATATAACTTTTTTTAAAGTTATAGCAGAATTTGTTTTCAAAGAGACTGTTTCAGAAATAAATTTCTTATTAAAAGGTACATTATAGATAAATAAACATGACCATACACTTGTGTAATTTAAACTAACAGTTAATATTAAAATGAAATAATTATGTGATAAAAAGAAAATTAGGGATACATTTTCTTCAATAAACTACTGATAATATAAAAAATGTCTCTAAATTTTACTAAATTTAGCTTTCCAAACATTTTTTTTCTTTTAATTCTTCGGAAAGAATTTCTATGTGTCTCTGGAACGAATATAGATTTTATTTGTTTTTCTTGGTTTACTTTTTAGCGAAATAATTTAAGCGAACTACCTCTAACCTCCACTTCCAACTTAAAAAAAAAAAAAAAAAAAAAAAAAAATGAAATTATTTTCCATGTTCTTTATTTTTATCAATGTTTATGCAAAATAATTTAAAGTGCTTTAGAGTAGCATCCTATGACATAAAAAGACATTAATTAGCATTATATTCCTGATAACACAACATGTTTTGACAAAGTGGCTGGGGCATCTAATGTCAGTCACAATAATCAATATCATAATGAGACAGAATTGCGACGTTCCGCAGGTTGTCTGCAGTAATTTGTGACCCGTGACGTCACTGCGGGCTGACATTCGTAAGTTGCTACTACCTGTTGATGACTTTACGGGAACGTTCAGGACCTGATTAACGCGCGGTTCAGCAGGTCCATGAACCTGGGCACCACAATATAGTAAATTTCTTCATTTCTTCTCTTTTTTGGAAACTTCCACTTAAAAAATGTGCAGTCTTTCTTGTGAGAAATGTACCAAATTGAGTCAGGACCTTGGCATCACTTTGGCTTGATCGGGCCCTGGGGACGTTGCATGATCGACTTGCGATAGGGATCCTTATTTAACAGTAATAAAATTTTCACATAAGTATCCCATTATAGTCACTCTGCTATTAGCGTTATTATTTTGTTAAGCACAGTCAGTGCTGATGAAAAAAATAAACTACTTTTAATAACAAGTAATTTGGAGTTGGTTTTGCTTTATAAACAAAATAAAAATCAAAGATGTTTGAAAAATGATTTTGCGAGTTTATTACGATTGTATCTCGACCAAAAAGTCAATAAAGTTTTAATATAACTGCTTGAGAACAAAAGAATAAGCTTAAATGAAGTGTGAGGAAAAATCAAAATGCATTCAAATACTTTTATTTGTGAATAATTGATGGACATTGGTATGAATATTATTATTTTACTTTTTTAGTTTTCGTTATTTTGATTGCTCTCCTATTCCTGCAATTGTACTGATCAAAATAATTTATAATGTAGCTTTTGTTGACGATCAAATGTTTGTTGAAAATTTTTGTAAAATGTGCTAATGCAATATATATTGCGAATTGAAATGTACATTGCTTAAAAGGAAATAAATAAGCATGATTAACATTTATTCTGTTTTTTTTATAGCTCAAAATGTACTAAAGATGTATATATAGTTACCATTATATAGAATTAATAGCCATAATATGAACAGAACGACAATAAAAACTAGTATGTTGTTGCACTCACTCACTTTTACAATGTCATTCATACGAATAGTCTACTTTAAAAAAAAACATATCAAAGAATAAAAAGTACGTTATTTAGTTTCCTGAGCCATTCGCCACATAGAGTTTAAACTGCCTTTCAGAGATGAGTTTGACAGAATCAGTATCTGTTCACATTTAGGTCCACCTGTATTACAATATTTGCGCGAACCCTCGTATTAAAAAAGCATGATATAGAGACGATAAGCTTAACCAGAAATACCTTCTCCTTCAGGCAATTGACTCCAAAAATAAACCAACACTTGTTTTTATATTGAATACACACACACACACAAAGGCGCATTTGAGGGCAAAAAAAAAAAAAAAAAACTGCGGTTCGGCGGACCAGTCTGCCCCACAAAAAGTCGCAACAAACGAACGCAAACAGGCACATAATTACACCAGAAGAAATTTCTTCATAATTACTTTAAATGAGTTCAACACTCTAAAAACGTGCTTTAAGCTTGAAAAACTCAGGAATCGAAGTTTTTTGAGTTCATTACTTTTTCCAAGTGTGAGATATTAGAGAAAGTAATAAAAATTACCAGAACAAAGCTTCATAGACGGGGGTCACTAGGGGTACCGTGGTGCCCCCATTAGCTCATTGAAACGTACGTTAATACGAAATTGACAATTTTTTTTTTCGTTTTTAGGGTTCACTAATTTTAAATCTCACACACGCTTTTAAAATGCTCTAAATAAGAAGTATTACTTCCGAAAAGTGCTCCCTCTAATCTAAACACAAAATTTTACCCATGCTGAAGTAAATAAATGCTACTTGTCTATAGAGTAAATGGCTGAAAGTCAACACCACACTAAAGACTGTTGTGATGGTGTTGACATAGATCATTTGCTGAAGAAAGAGCTGTTTGTTCAAAAGTAAAAAAAAAAAAAAAAATAAATAAATAAATAAAATAAATAAATAAATAAATAAATAAAAACATCTTTTGACTCAAAAGAACTTTATGTTAATATTTTCAGATGGAAATGGGTGAAAAAGTGCTTTAGTCAGCTTGAAACAATTCTCGAGCTCAAGCTTTTTCAATTAAAAAAAAGAAAAAATTATATTAATTTGAATTTTTGGCATCTTGAATTCAAATTATATTTTTCGCAATCACGAGCGTGTGTGTGTATGAAGCGCGTGTATGTTTGTGTAGGTGCATGTATGTGGATGCTTGTATATGTGTGTATGTATGCATGCGTGTGTGCGTGTTGTGTATGCAGCGTTGTGTGTGTACGCGCGCGCGTGTGTGTAGGCGTTCGTGTGTGTGTATGTAGGCATATGGTGTTTGTGTCTGTGCGCAGGCATGAGTGTGTAGGCGTGTGTGTATGCGTATGTGTGTAGGATATGGACGCAACCTGGAGACGGTTTTCGCAAGAGGAGCAGCATCGTGATGCCGGTCGACGCGACGGTGGTACTGGCAGAGGGTGCTGGTGGGAAAATAAAATCAGCGTAATATCAAAAACAGTCAAGTGAGAACAATAAGCAATCGTGATTGCTCAAAAATAAAATCACTGAACTGGAATAAAATCCTTTATAAACTTCACTTTGCTTTTACTGTCCTTATAATGTATCCAAACTTAAGCTCTGAATGCAAATACAACATGGTTCTTTTGATAGTGCTGAAATCTCAAAATTTTAAGTCGAAAGTTCTCAGAAAAAACGATCTGAACGACTGATATTTAATTTTAAACAGCTTTCCCCAAGTTTTCATTAGTTTTGTCATTTGGTTCAAAAGTTGCATGGTTTGTATTAAACGAGCTTAAAAAAGAGAGAAAAGATGCATTTTTTAGCGCAAGAAATACTTTTCAGGACTTTTAAAATTCGTTTTTCTGTTTTTGTGACATATTTTGAAAATTCTTTACTTTCAACTTTGTTCAAGCCTTGAGTTTTATAAATCACTTTACTTCATTTCAGTTTAAAATATTATACCGAAGAAGACGTTAGTGTTTATCACGTTTTTTTTTTTTCGCGCATTTCTACAGGAATCGCGCATTGTGATGGCAATGTAGACAGGCAGGAGTGCCAGCTGATTTGCGTGAGAAGCGGAAACGAGGGGGCTCATTTCCCCTTTTTTTATTATTATTTATTTATGTGTAGCCCTAAAACGAAGACCCCTATGTTTCATCATGATAGGTAACATGGTGCATCTCTTGACAATCTGGAGTTAAAGTGGACTATCAAGCATGTTGTTTATTACGATGTGTTAGAATTTTTTTGTGACATGTGTCCTGCGCTTTTGTTGCACCATCTTAACATCACATAATGATAACTCTTAGTGAAATCTTTTGGATTTTAAGTGTAATTCATCTCATAACTTGTCATGGTAAGTAATTTTTGCATGTATTCGTATAGTTATATGATTTTTAATGATTCAAGCTTTGAATTTAACTCATGTTATAGTGAATCTTAACTGTCATGTTGCAAACTTGGTTATCAACTTTCTATTGATATAATCCAGAGAATGAACATAGTTTGTCCTTGTAAAATGACATTAAATAAGTCATCCTTATATTTGCATCGTCTGTTGTACTTAGTAGGTGGTAAAAGAATTAGCTTTTCCCATATGATCTCGATCTTATATGCATCGCCGATTCAATCCTTCATTCCTCACTGTTATTTGGATTACTCGAATAACTTTATTATTAATCACAATTAATTCCTAATTTATGCTCTAAAGTGTTTTTTTATATACTTAGTGATAAATAAACTAAACTTAGCTCTTCCATTTAAACTCCAAACAAAGGGAGAAGGTGCTGAGAAACGTTTCGTTGGTAAATATGTACGACAAGACATAAAAATTATGTGTTTAATCATTAAAAATAGAGATTATAATTCGGTTTAAATGAACACTTGTTATATTAGTTTGATTCTTTGAGATTATACTTTCACTATGAACTGCAATAACGTTTGGTTCACATAGTTCAAGTAAGTCTAATCACTTACTATTGTTCAAAGTTTCTGTGAGATATGACTTGCATGAAAAGTATTCAGTTTCATTGAGAGTGTCTGGTGCTTGTATGATTCACTGTAATATCTATGAACAGGGGGTGCCCACCTGGGGGGGGGGGGTTAAGGGGTATTTTTGACATTTGGGGGGGGGCTTTGCGATGTTTAGGGGGAGTGCACTCTCTCAGGGGGGCACCCCTTGTCTGATGAACAGCATGAGCAGTGGGTCACCTCAGATAATAACGTCCAAACATTTTTTTTTTTTTGCATTAACCATCTTTTTATGTAGCACTGGAATGCATTCATGATTGTTTTTCCTATATAGGACTGATCTACACCTTAAGTCGTGTTATTTACGGGGATAGATCATGTATAAACCGGAATCCGACTCTAAGGCTGCTGTTAGTAATGAGCCTCAGGTGGTGCTTTGCCGATATGTTGGTGTTGGTGGGGCTGTCTAGAGAAGAGTTTTTGTGTTCACTCACACTTTAGAGATGTGGGCTGCTTCAGTACTCCATGAATGAGTAAGAAGTGTACAGGTCTGTTCCGCATTACAGCATTATTAAATTTATCAACAAGAGGGTTTCTTGCCCTCTTTTAATTCAAAAAGAGGGCAAGAAACCCATTGAAATTTTGAGATGGTTTCACTCACAGTTTGTGGAAGAAACAGTACAGTATGCCCATCTGAGTTGAGTAGGATTGAAAAATATGGCTAAGAGAGAAGCTGTAAAAAACAAACCTGATGAAAGGAGACCCTGTGGACAAGAATCACTGGGGATAACATTGCCATTCATGACATTATTGAAAAAGGACAACAGACTATTAATGCCCTCAGGATGAAACACTAACTGCATATCGCACATAATATGGTACATAATGTCATTCTTCTCTTTGAAAATGCAAGGCCGCATACTGCCTCTTTAAATAGGAGAAAACTTAAGAAATTTCGTGAGACACCTCTGAAACCCTTCCGTACAGTCTAAATATATCTCCTTGTGATTGTTTTTTTTTTGCACCACTCAAAAAAGATCTTGGAGGACAACAATTTGATGATGGAAGTATTGGAGGAAGGGCACTACAGGGGCCAATCCAGGATTTTTTTCTTGCTACCTATTTTTGTGAAAGTATTGCATCATTCTATTTTTGTGAATGTTTCTTTTTTATCAGCAATGTTTTTGTGAACTTTTAGAGGCATCCTAATTTTTGTAAAAGAGAAATAGAACAAGCGAAATTTTAGTTCAAAAAGTGTAAATGTCATCTAGTATTATTTTTAACATGTTTTGTTTTTTGGGTGCGGGGGGGGGGAGAGCTAAAAACCTAAGAAGTACCAAAAATACCATCGTAATTTCAGCTTAATGGGCTATGTAATGTGTACAATATTGGAAATTATGAGAAAAACGGTGCCCCAAAATATGTTAAAAGGATTGTGATGATATTGCATAAATTACACTTTGGCGAGAAACAGCTAAAAATTAGTTAAAATACCAAGGTTGCTATATAAGCGATTGTTTCATATAAACCTGAAGAATTTTATTTTATGAGTAAATTTTGTTTTAAACAGAGAAACAAGTTTTATATTTTAAAATGCAAATTTTTGTCAAATTTTCGATGTTTTTGTGAAGCTACTGATTTTATTACTTGATTTTTGTGAAAGTACCTATTTCAAAACAAGATTTTTGTAAAGGTACCGAAAAACGGTAGCAAAATCAGCCTGTATTGGGCTCTGCACTATGTAGAAAAAGGATGGCATTTGTATACTTTTTCTGTTGATACAAACAATTTTTTTCAAAAAGAAATTCTTGTTTGATTTACCCTTGTATGTTACATGATTACTTTGTGGTCAATAAGTTTTATCGTTATATAAGCTATTAAGTTTGCTTAAGCTAGAGATTAAACAGTTATAAGTGGTTAACTGGACGCTTGATTCCTGCAGGTAACACTTTTCTTTTGAAATAGTGAGAATTTCTTGGTTATTTTTATAACCAACATTTATTTAAAAAATAAATTATAACGGAGGAAAAGAGTAAAAAATGGGGAATGAAGTAAAGAATCTGCATAACCTAAGTTTCTCAAATTTAAAATAATATGTATGTTTTTCAATCTGTTATTTTTGTCTGTTTCTTGTTTGCAATTTTAAGAGGGTACTGCAGCTCGCCCCCTTTTTTGCATCGCTCAATGAGCTTTCTTTGCCAATTTATACGTTTATTTTTTAGTAATCATGGTTACAAGGGAGGTACAATACTCTCCCTTGAGGGACTTTGCACCAGCAGTGTTTTGAAATTGAAGTCCTAAAAACACATTTGTAGGCCATCTTTGATGACAATAGGGAAGGAATAATGTTCAGAACTCTGTCTAAGACATTATTAAGTTTAAAAAGGACAATTTTTGACTATTTTTTAAAGATATAGTCAAAATTTACCGCGAGGTGAAGTTCAGAAATTTTTCCATGTTCTTTAAAGTTAATGACATGTACTAAATGCGATAGTCGACTATCTGAATGTAGTTTAGGAACATTTCCAGTATTTTTCGAAGCTGAAGCTTCCAAAGTGTAATTTGAAACTACTTTCGATGATGTTACAGAGGAATAGATTTGGAAAACCCCCCTCCCAGAGTTTTTCCGAATTGAGGGGCTTCTTTGCAATATTTAGGGGAGCAACACTGTATTATATACTTACCCCCTCATTTTAGTGTTTTTTCTGCTAAAGATAAACTGCATCTCAGATTTCAAGAAGGCTCTAAATTTTGGAAAGAAGAAATCAAGCTCATAGTAATAATTAGCTTCTCTACAGCCAGCCTCTAGCTTTGTTATTAATACTATGGCTTTCATTGCAAATATCATATATTTTTTGCATTTATGCTCGCTCTTATTTCAGTCTTTTTTTTTCTGCTACAAACTTGCAAACCTAGAAAGTGTTAAGTTGACCTGTGAGTCAGTGGTGAATCTGGGTGCATGTGCGAGAATTTGAAGCCGTAATTATTATAGCAAAGCAAATCCGAGCAAATACTTACGATTTTATGTTACTTCATTGTTATGTTTTAGTTCATTGCAGCTCTTTTGTTTGGTATTTTTTGACTTCAGTTTAAGAGTCTCATCAAATACCGGAATTGAAAAAGTGAAGAAATTTTCGTATTTGTTTTCCGATTAAATTGCTTTTGAAATAATGACATTTAAGAGATAATTGATTTACCTAATAATATGGATTTTTGAATGGATCTGCTAAAGAAAAATTAATTACAGCTTTTTAAAATCAGTATTAAAATATGTGTGTGTCTTAACAGTAAAAACAGTAGTTTAAAATTAATTTTATTATATATTTTAATTAACCAAATGACGATTTTATTAATGCAAATTCAGTTTACGTCGGATTTTTGCCAAATATGGCACAGAGGTCCTTTGATGCTGAAGAATTCACATTGGGCAGTTTTCGTTTGCAATTGGAACTTCCCTTCCTATCCCACCGGGGGTTTCCTTTTACGAATCCACAGTTTTCGTCGGATCTTTGCCAAATTTGGCACAGCAGTTCTTTGATGCTTGGGAATTTTCATAGTGAGTTTTTTGCCTACCTATGAGGGAGAGGGTGTGCGAAAACACCCCATGAGGGATTTTCTTTACGTAAATCTAGTTTTCGTCGATTTTTTTCCAAACATGGTGCAGCAGTCCCTTGATGCTCAGATATTCAAATAAGTTTTTTCTCATCAAAATAGGGTGTATAGGGACCACCTTGGGAGGTTTTGCCAGAAAATCCATAAATGATTACGAAAAAATCCAATGATATTTAAATTTTGAGTTCAAATAGTGCTTTCTACAAATTGACAGGAAATGTTTGTGCTAATTTTTTTCCATCTTTGTTAAACCTGATTGTTGAACATGTGTCACTAGACGAAACTTTTATTTTCGAGGTAGACCGTGCAACGTCGAGTAATGCAGCTAGTGACATATGAATCAAAAGTATATTTCATAGTTCTGTGTGCGCAATGCGTGTATAGTGTGATAGTTTTCAAAATTTATAGCTGCATATTTATTATTAGTATTTTATTTAATGTTACTCAACTAAGAATTAAAAAATCTTAAAGCAGGAGCTATTAAATGACTAAAAATAAACTGTTTAAGACGTCAATCCGAAATATAATACAAAGTACATTCAAATTATTGAGACTGCTCAAATTGAAAGATTTATACAAAATATTGAATTGAATTGAATATTTAAAATTTTTTCGTTGCGAAGCACTTTTGTCATTCATTGAGCTATACCATTTGCATGCCCCCCCCCCTCCAGGAAAGTTTTGAATTCGAGCAATAATTGTATTTATTATATTTGGAAATGTTTTTTGTTTTTCAATCCTTTGCACCCCCCCTCCCCCTCAAGAATATATCGATACATTGAAAATATCGATATTTGGAGAGCAATATATTGTGGCATTAAAATTCTGATATCACCCAGTCGTAACCGCCACCCCCTTAAATAGACTAAATCTGCCCTGCTGTGAGTAAGTCATAATTTTTTTTAGTTTGTTAATATTGCTGATGAAGTAAATGTCTCTCAATTTTTTATAAAAATGAAATTCTTGAAAAAAGTAATCTTCAATGGTTAAAATTTCAGGGAAAATGCATACAGTAAGCAAAACAATCATGTTTGTAAAAACAAGACCTTTTCATGCATGAGTATGAAAATTTTATATGTCAAAACAGTTTTGAAACATTTCATTTACCTTATTTTTAAAAAAAAATGCGACAAACTCCAGTAAAGCATTATCAAGTTTTCTCCAAACTTCCTAAGTTTTTACCTATTACAAGCTGCAAGAATGTTTATTATCACTTATAAGAGAAAAACTGATGCCTATTTAAAACATTTATTTTTTCACTAAAAAGTTGTAGTTTTAACTGAAAAAGTTGTAATAGTAATCTGAATTTCTGGTACTCTTCAATTTTCGAACTCCTAACTTTCAAGTCCTATGCAGGCTAAATTAAAAAAAATCTCAACTTATATTTTGAAAGTCTCCCTAATTTTCAGCTTTTAATGTTCACAGCTAACTGTGCATTTGCATTGTTTTGTTTGTTTTTCAGCAAGTTCCATTGTATTGAAAAATAACTTTCTTCTCTTTTAGAGCTTCCTAAATTAAATCCATTATCATTGCCTGATCATCATAGCATTGGTTCTAGAGCCAAGCTCCTCTGTGTTGCGTCTTCTGGGGATCAGCCGATTGATTTCCAGTGGTTGAAAGATGGGGCAAGTTTTTCATCAGGAAAAATTGAGCAGCTAGATGAATGGACTTCATCGTTAACGATATATCCTTTGAGCCTGGACCACAATGGAAATTACACTTGCGTTGCATCCAATGACGTTGGGAAAAATCGTGTCACTGCTTCACTTTTTGTAACAGGTAACAATTTTTGCTGAGAACTTTTATTATTCATTGACTTGTCGTTTTTTATTAAGAGGATTATTTTACACTTTAATAGAACTTTTACAGGGTTTGTACGGGTCCTTACAAGTCCTTACTTTTATATTTTGCTTTATAAGTGCTTACAAGTCCTTATTTTAATGCCCTAAGTCCTTATAAGTCCTTATTTTTACTCTGTCATTATATTTAAAAATCAGACTTCAGTTTTTCTAATAGAGCACTTGCAATTCACTTCATCACCCAAATTGTGGATGGCAAGCAGCAGTATTTTAACAAATTGAATTTCCATTAGCAATCCCTTAAGCTGCAGGGCAAGATTACAGTTGCTGGTGGGAAGTCAAGTAGTTGCAAGTGCTCTATTTCCTCTTGGTGACAGCTCTATTAACCCCACACCTCGTTTAGGGAACCCTTGCAGAATGGGGGAGGGGGCGAATGCGACCCATCTCGGCTCTCGCTCTAGGACTCATTCACATATCTTAAACAACTGATACAAAAACTGAACTGCAATAGCTGATCACTGCTGACACTTACATTTATCAGCGTGTAATTAACAAATTTATTAAATTGTCTGGGCCAGTTAATAACATACAAATAACCAAAGAAATGAGGACAGCTGCTACATTTGCCAGAGCAAAATACAACCAGTATTTGGAAAATGAAAAATCAAAGGAAAATTATGGAACAGAACAAGAGAAACACAAATCATTTGAGGAGGAAGTAAATTTTTTTAAAAAGAAAAAAAACGTTTTTCAAAAAAGACACAATGGAAACAAATGCAAAGCAAATTATTTGGCAGATGAGGCTGAAAAATCAAAGTACATTAACTTATTCATTCAATCACATGAACTAAGAAAAACACTAACTGAGAAAGAAATAGAAATAAATTCCTTGGATGTAAAATTCAGGGGGTAAAGTTTGGAATAAAAATATATTTAATCAGATTGCTATTTTTTCCCTCCATTGTTTTATTATGTCACATCTATAGGAATTTTTGTTGTTTTTATTTGTATTGTATCTTTTATGTTCTTTTTTGTTCATTATCCTCCAAGATTAAATATGAAAATGTGTGTGCCAATTTAATTAATTCTATTCAAAGGTCCTTATTTTTTGGATTTATTGGTCCTTACAAATCCTTACTTTTGTTTTAAAGAAGTGTGTACAAACCCTGTTTAATTCCTTGTTTCTTTTATTAGTGTATTAATTTACACTTTATTAGAACTTTTTGTTGTGTTGTTGCTTATATCCTCTTCAGAGATCTGACATAAGTCAGACCTAGGCTGTTTGTTGACTGCCAAAAAATTAATGACTAGTAGGTGATCTATTGTAAAGTCCACCTTAGAAAGTCCTATGCATCCAAGAATATTGCTCTGGAATTGCTGAATAGGGGAGGGGGAAATGTGCAGCTTTTGTTGGACTGATGGAATGGTCTGGAGCACCTTGGCCAAATCCTTGGGTAGTAGTATGTCTTTGTTCTTCAGCTCGGGGACACCTCTTTCGGTACCCACACTATTGGGTCCCTGAGAGAGAAAGAGAGCTTTTAAATACTATTTATATGCTTAATTTATTGGGGAATGCAGAATATCCAATGTCTTTGGCAAAATCACTGTTCAATTCAACTCTAGTATTTATTTTTGCTTTTTGATTTTAGTAATCTTTGCTTTGTAATTTTGTTTGTATGATATCAACAAACTTCTAACTTTAAATCAGGAATTATCTCTAAGTTTTAATATCAATAAATGGTTGTTATTTATTTCTACTTGCCTCAGTGTGTGCATTGATGGTTCTTTCTTGCTTGTCTTCAAGTTTTAGACTTGCATTTTTAGGCCATCATAAATAAATAGAAGCACTTCACCCACTGTTGGTGTATGTGTAATATGCAACTATTACTCAAATAGGTCCAGTCTTTGGTTTTGCATGTTCCTACAAGTTATAGAAATATACATGTTTTTCTGTCTCTTATATACAGGGTGTCCCAAAACGACCGTATAAACTCTGCACTGCTAGATTCCTTGTTGGAAGTATATAAAAACTGTCCAAAGAAGCGTTCCTGTATGGCCCATAGTTTACCAGAAAAATACGAAAAACTAAGTATGACGTCACTGACAATGTAAGAAAAAAAAACACTTTATTGGACATATCAACAGTAGCAGATTTTAGGGGGGGGGGGGCAGGCACCCCAAAATGAAAAAATAATCTATTGATTTCATTTTTTTTAATGACTTCTCTGTACAACATAAAAAAATGTTTTACAGTTATTTGAAAAGAACATAAATCTTATTTGAACAAAAGTATTTTTTTTTTTTTTGCTGAAGAAGCAATGCTAGAGTCAGAGCAGCAAAATAGTCAAAAGACCAGGGCTGCAGTTTATTTTACTAAAGGAACACAATACCGCAATCCGTCTATTAATTCTTATTTAATGGAATTCGTAATTGGCATTTTTTTAAAAATGTGTGATGATGTGCCTAGAAAAATTATTTCAGTCCAAGAAACTATTTGCAAAATAATATATTTTTTTTCTTTCAGCTTATAAAAAATGCAAAATGAAGTAAATCACATAATAGTTTCTTGGCAAAAGCAAAACCATAATATTAATTAAAACGGCATGTAGTAAGAAGCTTTTACTGGATATCTTTTCATCCAAAAGCTCACTTTTTGCATTGAAAAAGAGGTTCCCTGAAACCTCGAAACGAGTGAATGCAGTAATCTGCTAATTTTGTGCGTCAAAACGCTGTTGATAACCATTTTGGGCATGTAGTGTTTAAATTTTTAAGAGAAAATCAATAACTGTTTCGAAATTCACAAAGAAGTAGCTCCTGAATTCTTCAATAAAACCTATATAGTATTATATAGCTATAATTTTCTTATTTACATAATATTTTATAGTTAAAATACATAATATTTTATAGTTAAAATGAGGTATGGGTTTATTTAACAACCTTGTCCTCGAGTCATAAACATTATGAGAATGTTCTTAACTTAAAACCACTCATTTTCCAGGAATCTCGGTGAAATTATACAGCATTTAGTTTTTAATTGGCTTGAAATATTAAAGAAATTTTACTTCCACATTCAAAGTAAAAAAGTGCACAGTATTTATGTATTTAAAAGTATATTAATTGGCCTTAAGGGATCCTGAAAAAAAAAACAACAACATTAATTTGAAAAAAAAAGTCATGAAAACTTCAGTATGAAAAATTGAAATGGGGGGGGGGGGGTGAGCTTTTTCATTTCTTGGGCCCCCTCCAAAAGCTATTTCTGTATCCGCCCCTGCATATCTTTCAGACAATACATGTTTATAACCTCATTACACGTATTTGTTGTTAAATGTAATGTACGTATACTGCTGTTGATAAATTCAATGAAATGTTTTTCTTGCATCGGCAGTGACATCATACTTTGATTTTCGTATTTTTCTCGTAAACTATGGATCATACAGGAATGTTGCTTTGGGTAGTTTTTGTGTACTCCCAATGAGGAATCTAGCTGTGCAGAGTTTGTGCTGTGGTTTTGGGACACCCTGTATGTATAATACTATTTGCATGCTGTTTTGTACTATGCTATTTGTATAAATTAACTTTGCAATTTTCTTCTTTTTGTTTTAATTTTGACTCTTTAAAACCAACTAATTTCTATATTTAAACTGAGAATTTCTAAAATTTGAATTAAAGACAAATGGGTAGTAGTTCTCAAAAGGTGGGAACAAAAAAGTTAATTCTGAGCAATTTTTAAAATTTTGAAATTTGACAACAATTTTGTTTTTATTGCATGGTATGTACGCCTAGAACATCTACAAACATAAAAAGACGGCAAGTGTTTATGAAAATTAATAAATAGCAAATTTAATGATTGGTCTGTAGGTAATCGATTTTGGACATCATCATAATGTAAGTTTCAGTTTTTGAACTTTTCCAATGAAAATTTTATCTTTTTAAATTATGCAATGAAAAATAGAGGATTTAAAGTACTTAAATGACTTTATATACTGGTCTTTAAATAATAAAATTTTGTTATGGTTTCGTTGAATCAAAAAAAAAAAAAAACCATCCATTTTGACAGTGCAGGTGATAAAGTCACCAAAACTGACGCTGTTGGCGAAAACCGGATTTTCCCACTAGTAACCCTTTGCTTATGTGCTGCTTATGCTTATTACGCTGTAAGTTGTTGCCAATCAGGGTTTGCTTGGTGATTTTTGTGCAAAGAGAGAAATATCTAAAAATTAGAACATTAAAAATTATTTATTAAATAATTGCTGTTTAGACATTGATTTGTTGTCGTAATTTGAAAACATTTTATCCAAAATGTCAGCAATATAACAGATAATTATGCTTGAAATGTTGGAGAGTTATGAACTGCCGTCTTCTGTTTACTTAAATGTGTTTGTTATGATCAAAACTTATGTTTCTACTGTTATTTATGTAATGTTCAATGCATATCGTATTAATCGTGCAAAATACCAATGGATTAAAGAAACTAACATTATAACAGCCTTTTTCATTAAGGACAGAAGATCATTTAAATTAATGAATAAATGGACAGAATTATCAGCGTCTAGATCGTAATGCAGTTTGTACATCTCACATATATGTTTAAGAAAAATGATTTTGCTTCAAAGATGGCCTGCATGAAAACATGTGAAAACACTTTAAAATAATTAAAAATTGATTTTGAGGATCGAAAAATACCTTTAAAACACATAAATCATATATTTAGTTCTCAAATAACAGCATTGTCTAGATCGTAACTTTTGGACATACATCAAACTTCCAACTTCCTTTTTTTCTAAAATCGTTTACAAAATAAATAATACATCTTTACTTTTTTAATTTGTGGAAAATGTTATCAAAAAATTATTCAATTGAGATTCATACCTTTAATTTTTTTGAAACATATGGAAATAATTAAAAAAAAATTGTTTTGGATGGTACATTTGCTCAGTTAACCTTTTGAATGTCCAAAATTGTGCCTTTTGGCAAAGAAAATATTTTTTAATGGTATTTGAAGGGCACTTTTTCCATAATTTATGTTAATTCTTGTCTCTATACAGAATTATAATTTAACTCAAATTTTTTTGAGTTAATTAAAATGAAAGTTATTTGATGTTGAAGTTTCAAAGTTGAGGTCTGTGTTTGCGCCTACCTTTTGAGAACTGCCCAAATTGTTATGATTTCTATTTGTCTCAGAATTTTTTCTGTGTACACATTGATGGTTCTTCCTTGCTTGTCTTCAAGTTTAGGCATGTTATTTTAGGCCATCATAAATAAACTGAATCACTTCACCCACTGCTGGTTGATGTGTAGTATGTAATCATTACTCACATCTGTCCAGTATTTGATTTTGCAGATTCTTACAAATATATTGAGATTTCTATTTTTTAACTGAAAAGCTGCTAAAATTTAATGTGACATATTTCCAGTTGTCCTTGAATTTTTTATATACACATTGATGGTTCTGTCTTGCTTGTCTTCAAGTTTAGGCATGTGATTTTAGGCCATCATAAATAAACTGAATCACTTCACCCACTGCTGGTTGATGTGTAGTATGTAATCATTACTCACATCTGTCCATGTTTTGGTTTTGCAGATTCTTACAAATATATTGAGATTTCTATTTTTTAACTGAAAAGCTGTTAAAATTTAATGCGACATATTTCCAGTTGTCCTTGAATTTTTTATATACACATTGATGGTTCTTCCTTGCTTGTCTTCAAGTTTAGGCATGTTATTTTAGGCCATCATAAATAAACTGAATCACTTCACCCACTGCTGGTTGATGTGTAGTATGTAATCATTACTCACATCTGTCCAGTATTTGATTTTGCAGATTCTTACAAATATATTGAGATTTCTATTTTTTAACTGAAAAGCTGCTAAAATTTAATGTGACATATTTCCAGTTGTCCTTGAATTTTTTATACACACATTGATGGTTCTTCCTTGCTTGTCTTCAAGTTTGGGCATGTTATTTTAGGCCATCATAAATAAACTGAATCACTTCACCCACTGCTGGTTGATGTGTAGTATGTAATCATTACTCACATCCGTCCAGTTTTTTGGTTTTGCAGATTCATACAAATATATTGAGATTTCTATTTTTTTAACTGAAAAGCTGCTAAAATTTAATGTGACATATTTCCAGTTGTCCTTGAATTTTTTATATACACATTGATGGTTCTGTCTTGCTTGTCTTCAAGTTTAGGCATGTGATTTTAGGCCATCATAAATAAACTGAATCACTTCACCCACTGCTGGTTGATGTGTAGTATGTAATCATTACTCACATCTGTCCATGTTTTGGTTTTGCAGATTCTTACAAATATATTGAGATTTCTATTTTTTAACTGAAAAGCTGTTAAAATTTAATGCGACATATTTCCAGTTGTCCTTGAATTTTTTATATACACATTGATGGTTCTTCCTTGCTTGTCTTCAAGTTTAGGCATGTTATTTTAGGCCATCATAAATAAACTGAAATCACTTCACCCACTGCTGGTTGATGTGTAGTATGTAATCATTACTCACATCTGTCCAGTATTTGATTTTGCAGATTCTTACAAATATATTGAGATTTCTATTTTTTAACTGAAAAGCTGCTAAAATTTAATGTGACATATTTCCAGTTGTCCTTGAATTTTTTATATACACATTGATGGTTCTTCCTTGCTTGTCTTCAAGTTTAGGCATGTTATTTTAGGCCATCATAAATAAACTGAATCACTTCACCCACTGCTGGTTGATGTGTAGTATGTAATCATTACTCACATCCGTCCAGTTTTTGGTTTTGCAGATTCATACAAATATATTGAGATTTCTATTTTTAACTGCTAAAATTTAATGTGACATATTTCCAGTTGTCCTTGAATTTTTTATATACACATTGATGGTTCTTCCTTTCTTGTCTTCAAGTTTAGGCATGTGATTTTAGGCCATCATAAATAAACTGAATCACTTCACCCACTGCTGGTTGATGTGTAGTATGTAATCATTACTCACATCCGTCCAGTTTTTGGTTTTGCAGATTCATACAAATATATTGAGATTCCTATTTTTTTACTAAAAGCTGCTAAAATTTAATGTGATATATTTCCAGTTGTCCTTGAATTTTTTATGTACACGTTGATGGTTCTTCTTGCTTGTCTTCAAGTTTAGGCATGTTATTTTAGGCCATCATAAATAAACTGAATCACCACTGCTGGTTGATGTGTAGTATGTAATCATTACTCACATCTGTCCATGTTTTGGTTTTGCAGATTCTTACAAATATATTGAGATTTCTATTTTTTAACTGAAAAGCTGTTACAATTTAATGCGATATATTTCCAGTTGTCCTTGAATTTTTTATATACACATTGATGGTTCTTCCTTTCTTGTCTTCAAGTTTAGGCATGTGATTTTAGGCCATCATAAATAAACTGAATCACTTCACCCACTGCTGGTTGATGTGTAGTATGTAATCATTACTCACATCTGTCCAGTTTTTGGTTTTGCAGATTCATACAAATATATTGAGATTTCTATTTTTTAACTGAAAAGCTGCTAAAATTTAATGTGACATATTTCCAGTTGTCCTTGAATTTTTTATATACACATTGATGGTTCTTCCTTCTTGTCTTCAAGTTTAGGCATGTGATTTTAGGCCATCATAAATAAACTGAATCACTTCACCCACTGCTGGTTGATGTAGTATGTAATCATTACTCACATCTGTCCAGTATTTGGTTTTACAGATTCTTACAAATATATTGAGATTTCTATTTTTTAACTGAAAAGCTGCTAAAATTTAATGTGACATATTTCCAGTTGTCCTTGAATTTTTTATATACACATTGATGGTTCTGTCTTGCTTGTCTTCAAGTTTAGACATGTGATTTTAGGCCATCATGAATAAACTGAATCACTACACCCACTACTGGTTGATGTGTAGTACGTAATTAGTGTTCACATATGTCCAGTTTTTGGTTTTTCAGATTCTTACAAATGTATTCATTATTTAAGTTTTTACTTTTTAACTGAATAGTTGCTAAAAGTTAATTTGAAAAAGTATTACTTATTTCCAGTTGTCTTAGAGTTTTTTATATACACATTGATGGTATACCGATGCGATTTCTCCAGATTGTTTGCTGTTGTGATTCAATGTGTGGGGTCAGTCTAGAAATTCTTTTCCAGACCACACTCATCGTGAGAAAAACATGTTACGCGGGTGTTTTATATCTGTCACCAGTATGGGAGCTGGATAAGTACAAGACCACACGTAAATACGGTTTTTGCTCCCCTTTTCTGAGAAATGTTCGAAATTAGATCTTCAGAATAGCTGAATTCTATCCGAAGCTGGACATTTGTTGTGCACATAAACTTTCTCCGTTTGGTGTGATATGATGTCTGTGACACTATAGGGAACATTTTTCAGCCATCTTGTCAACGCAGTTGAGACCCCAGACAGCAGAAGGAAAAAGATCTTAACGCATTTTTGTCAACATCGTCTGAATGTTGTAAACAGGGGTGCATTCCCCGCCAAACGAATCCCGGGATATAAGAGAGAGTAAATAGGTCAAGAGGGGAGACTCTTGTGATGCAAAGGGCAGAGTAGTCACGGAGTGCGGCTCTCGCAGTTCAAAATATCTTTGTAACATTAAATAATCTGTAATTTGTAATATAGCTGTACATAGTGATATGCTGATTAAACGTCTCTAAAAGACCATGCAATCTCTTGTCGTCTTTACACAAGAGGTGGAAACGGTACAATGGGTTTACCTTGCTTGTCTTCAAGTTTGGACATGTGTAAAATCATAATGTGTCCATCATAAATAAGCAGAATCACTTCACGCACTGTTGGTTGATGTGTAGTATGTAATTTTGCTCACATTTGTCTAGTTATTGGTTTTGCTCGTTCTTACAAATAATTCGAGCCTAGAAATGTATAATATATATTTGATTGATATTTATGTGTGTGTGTATTATACTATGCTATTAAAAGTCTAAAATCTGGTAAATTCCGACATAAATCGGTGAATATCAACATTCGCATAACATGAGCATTAACAAAAGATAAACTATTTGCAGTGAATCATTGGTGAAAGTCGACATTCTCTAATTTCAGTTTTAAATATTTTGTTTGTAAGTGGATTTTTTTTTTTAATTTTAATTTTATGAAACATGCACTTCTATAAGCTACCATGCAAAGCTTTAATTGACAATTTTTATTTTTTCATGCACTGACATTGCAATTCATTCATCACTTTCTTCTTTTTAACTTGGTTTTATCTGTCTATTTTCGTGCATTAAAAATCAAATAATTATTTGCATTTATTTTGATTTTTGTAAATGTTTGTATTTATCCTAATTATTAGTAGAATGTTTCAAGCACATTGATGGTTCTTCCTCGCTTGTCACCAAGTTTTGGGCATGCGATTTTAGGCCATCATAAATAAACTGAATCACTTCACCCATTGCTGGTTATGTTTGGACTCTATTTCTCACACTCATCCAGCTTTTGGTTTTGCAGATTCTTACAAATAAACCCCTAAACTGCAAATAAAAGTTAATTAGTATTTAACTGTCCCTTTTGTATGCCATGTCATTGTGTTAAGCTTGATGTATATCTGTATTATAGATTGGCTGCCGTTTGGCAGAAACACTTGGGATTTGTATTTTCATTTTAGTTACAATCTATTTCAGGAAAATGTTTCTTTTCTGCTATGTCCTTGTCTGATGCAAAGCAATTTTAATCAACAGTCCCTGTTGATTAAAATCAGTTTGAATAAAATCATGATTTAATCAAGTGATTTTTTTTTTAAATCATTCATTCAAGTGATTTTTTTAAACAAAATGATTATTTAATATCAGTTTGTTTTATTAAAAAAAATAATTTTGCATTTTTAGAATGTGTTGCTCTAAATTTCTGCATTTTTCAATCTTAACTTCAACAGGCAAAACTACATAGATTCCTCTTTCTGTGTGTGAAACTGATTTTCCCTCTTGCAATATTGCTTTTACTCCAAAATTAGTTCAATTCAGTACAGAACCAAATAAAAATTTGTAGTTTTTCTTATACACCATCAAAATGTAGTTAAGAAAAGTAATTGCTAAACATATTTTACACTGAAACATGCATGATGATGGAAACCTTATTTTTAAGCAAAGCAGAAAACGAAATTGCTTCTTATCTAAGTATTATAACGTATTTATACATATTAAAGATGTATAGAATAGTTGGGGTAGAACTTTTCATACTTTTAAAAGTAAGCTGAATGGGTTACTGTATGAAATTTATTATGATTATAAATGTAAAATGGTTAAAAACTACAAATTTTGAAGATTTAAAAAAAATAAAAGTGATTTAAATTTTAAAAAATCTGATTTAAATTATAAAAAAAAAACGACATCAACCTTGATGCAAAGTAGTCATTATCTTATCTGATACAGGGTGTTCTCCCCCCCCCCCAAAAAAAACTGATAAATGTGTGGAAAAATGACAGCATGCAAGAACATAAAACCTGTGTTCTTGAATAAAGATCTCAATATCATTTAGTTTACAAGATGCTTGAAATGTCGACTGTCCTCAACTGTAATATAGTAAAGCTGCTCCTCAAACTTTATCACCCTCTGGAGAGTGTCGGAACCAACAAGCGTATCAATCTTGCTTCTACCGGACGATTTCCGGTCCTCCAGGGACCCTAAGGAAAACTATCAGAGGAACCCTCTCTGGACCCCCAGGAAAACTTTTAATGTGAAATATCACTTTGCATGAAACATTTTTACTGTTAACAATCATTTAGTAATTAATCAGATCAGATGAAACCTGGTCAACATGAAATAATTATCCTAGTCTCGTGAATTTAGTGTTAAAGAAGTTCGACAGCTTATGCAATGCTTTTTCATTTCTAAAGATTATCTAATTTTTATGAAACACTTGATTTTTTCTTATCACCAACATCTTTCATTTTTTCTTTTGCTGATTAAAGCTCCTCCTCAGTGGGTAATAGAGCCAGCTGATGTTAGTGTCAAAACTGGAGAAAAAGTTATTCTTCCCTGCAGTGCTGAAGGATCTCCAAAAGTTAAAATTTCGTGGAAAAAGCAATCAAGTAAGACTTTTTTTTTCAAATAAAATTTTTTATGTATGGGATTTGGATCATTTTGTTTTTTCAAGAAAAATCACACACTCGATGGTTTGTTATGCACTTGTACAATCAATAGATAGTAATTGTGCAATTATTCATACCAGTTTTTAAGATTGTTTTCTATTTTTTTTTTCTTTAGTAAGCTAAAATGGTACAATTTAATAGTTTCTGCCTTTTTAAAAAACCTTGCAAACTGCTAATAGAAAATTTCAAGTGCTTAAAGCATGTCAAAATGTATCTTTAGCCCTTAAACTATTATTAATATAAACAAAATGGGGGGGGGGCACAATAAGGCATTGTAAATTCAAAAATAAATACAATTCTGGCAGCTACCACCATCTAGGAGGAGTTAACATAACCAAAATGCTTCCCAAAATTCCTAGTTCCATGCTGTTCTATGCTTTTGTTTTGTAGAAATAAAATTAGTTACTGTTTGGACACACTGAAAGTTATTTGGATAATTTCATGCATCTATCATAATCTTGAAAAACTTCAACATGTAAGCTAAGTGTTGTAGTTTATGTTGTTACTGTCACTTTAATTCTCTATTATTCAGCTATATTATTTTTAACTCATGGTTTATTTTAATGATATGAAGCAAAAATCTTTATTTTGTTGTTTGAGCCTCAATGAGACGAATTTTTTGGAACCCAATGAGGCGTCTCATTGAGGCCCAAGCAGCAGTAAGCAAGTGTAAAATACTTATCCACTTCTTGTTTTAGTTTACTGAAAAGAAATTTAACAATAAAAAATAGGGGTGATTTAAAAACATTTATATTTTAACAAATTATTACAAGTGACCTTTTTTTTTTAAATATACACAGCTTTGCACGAAACAAAACTAGAAACCGGTTAGGTGTTAATAAGGTTGCCAAACATGATATTTATTTCAAAGCGCTTTATAATTATAATTAATATTTGTCTAAAATAATTATATAAGTTAATCATCAATTAATATTCGCTATTTATTTTATTGTCTTCCTGTTTTTTTAAATCCTAACATTTTTTTGTCTTTTTTTTGCTTACTGAAATTAAAATTGTTTTGTATGTAAGAAAAAAACAGTTTTAAACATTTAAAATATGCTTTAAGCAAAAATAATATGTTTCTTTGCAACCCTGGATCTGAGTCAGAGGATAGGCTTTTATTACTCTGGTTCTAGTTCAAAAATGTGTTATGGAAAAAGTACGAGAGATTTAAGAGAATTAGCATATGAGATAGCAATATTTTAGGTGAAAATACAGTGAAAAATACAGCTAAATAAATATTATTCAGCTGTCCCATTGTGGCCCTACTTTATGTCTCATAGTGGCCCATAACTGGGCTACAATGAGACCCTTTTCATCGAATTTATAAAGTCTGATAACTTTTTTTTCTAACATTAAGTGGTCTTAATTTGGTTCAAAATACTATAATTTGATACCTTTAATATAATCAAGATTTGTTTCTGGGCTTTAGAACTCACCAATATACAAAAAATGAAAAATATGTGTTTTTTATCTCATTGTGGTCCACCCTCCCCTACATTAAAAAAAAAAATGTAAATTTTTTTAACCATTTTTTGCAGTTTCTCCAATTTTTTTTTTGTTCTAAAAAAAAAAAATCAGAAAAAACTGCTTTGGGAAATATTTTTTATCATTCGTTTTTCGGAAAAACCGGCGTAAAATTAGTGCACTAAAAGAATCGACTTGGTTTATAGATCCACTTAACTAAGTTTTTACAATTATTAACTAATTTAACATGCAACTGACAAAGGGATGGGGGATGTGAGATCATACAGGGATCATACAGGGAATGTGAGATCTCAGAGACTATTACTTTCAAATGTTTTAAAAATCATCTAATTAAGATACTATCATGTTGTTTCTCTTAGATGTTCTTTGAACTTTTTTTGCACAGAAAAAAAAAATACTTTTGAATTTCTAAACTGTTTTGCGAGACATAATTAAAAAAAAAAAATGTTTACAGGGTTCAGAGGATATTTGGGTCCGTTAACGGACCCTTCACAAAAATCCGATCAACCAAAATGGACCTTTCACAAAATCCCTATCAAACAAAACGGACCTTTCACAAAATCCGATCAACCAAAACAGACCCTTCACAAAATTCTGATAAACAAGATCGGATCTTTCACAAATTGTTTTTTGAAGGAGCAAATCTGAAAGCAAAGTAACGCATATTAAACCGATAATTTTTGGAACCTTTCTTAAAGTCAAATTAGAGGGATCAGCTTATACAAAATCTGCTAATTTTGCAAAGAAAAAAAAATCGGCACTCTTGTGATGCTCCTGCAAGCGATAAATTGCTACTGCCAAATAAATATAATGCTTGTTGTTTGCTTCTTGGAAAGAAATTAACAGCTGGAAATAAGTTTGGTTTCAAATAATTTTGTTTTATCACAGCTAATTAGCAGCGGTGTTGTTGTAAACTTTTCTGAAAAGGCGTTTGGTAAGCACTTTTCTCCCCCACTGATGATTTAATAAACAATAATAATATATATCAGCGAAATGAACTTAGAACTGCAAAGGGATAGTAAGGGTGGGGAAAAAATGTGATCGCTTCAGATAGGGTTACTAACTTTAAAATTATCGCCATTTAGCGTCTGGCGTTAAACCTTTATAATGACTTGATTAGAAAATATTCTCATCATTTTACCAGCTTGTCAATATTTGCGTTTCTATGGTGCGGTGCGATGTTCAACTGTTATTTTGGGAGAAAATTATATGGGTTTGATTTTTCGATGCTAACAAGGATGATTAACTTTAAATAAACTGTTTTACTTGCCTTTTTTTTTCTTTAGATGTCTACATTTTTAAAAATACAATCTTTTAACATCCGATATAAGAATCATATTTTGTTCATTTTTCAAGCTAACTTCGTTTTATTAGGATGCAAATAAATGAAAAGTCTATTTTTGTTAGAACACGCACTTCAAGTTTTTAAAGCAAAATTCCATTTTCTTTTATGACTCAAAAATTAAAATGCTGAATCAATGGTTTAATTTTATTTTTGCTTTAGCTGTGTCCACAGATATTAATGATATGTTTATCATAGGACTCTAAAATGCAATTTAAAAATAATTTTATCAAAAATATTTCTTTTACAAGCCGTTTTTATACCTTTGATGCCTTCACTTTGAGAATTGCGATCTCTTTGCATCCGCTATGGGATTCCGATATTTTGAATTTTTGATGTTTAGTACGCTTTGTTAAGAAGTAAACAAATAAAATCTATTTTTATTTTTGTTAAAATCACGGAATTTATAAGTTTTAAACGAAATTCTGTGCAATTTTAAGAGTGTCCTGGGTCAAAAAGTTAAATGCTGAACCCCCTCGTCTGAATTTTATTTATTATTATTTTTTTTTGTTACAATTATTTTAAATGCTGTACAGAAATATTTCTAGTATAATTTAACATAATGTAGAATGGTAGATAAATATTGCTACTTGAGTTAGCGATGCCGCCCCCCCCCCCGCTAAATACTAGAAAAACACCCCAGAATGATATTCTCAACATAGAAGAGGAAAACTCTCTACTTTAAGTTTAAATGATGTAGTTTGTGCCTGCTCTAAATTCTAAAATTTCGATTTAACAATTTTTTTTTTTTTTTTTTTGCGAAATTATTTTATTTTTCACAAAAATAATTCACTTTTCACAAAATTATTTTATTTTTCACAAAAAACGGACTGTGAAAAATCCTGGACAGACCCCTGGTTTAAATAAAATGAATCAAGAAAGAACAATACCCTTTTTTGTATGTTTTTGTTTATGTCCTGTAAGAAAAATGTCAGGTGCAAATTAATAATTGTGTGAATGAATTAGTTTCACTCCAATAAATCAGTTTGACATCAATAGCATTATGGACATATCAGAGAAATATCACAAGGATTTTTTATTATGGACATATCAGAGAAATATCACAAGGATTTTTTAACTATTTTCAGTACAAAATGAAGTGAATAAAATCTTTGTTAATTTCCAAAAATCAATTGTGTTATGTTATTGACAAACAAAATGTTAGTGAAACACATGACTGAAAATTTGCTTGCCTGTAAAAATGAAAAGAAGGTAGGAAGAAAGAAAAGAAAAACTTTCACATATAAAAGTTTATCAACTTCTGATATAATAGGAGTTTTAATAAATATGCCATAATGTCGTCATAACTAACTGATGTTATCAGATTTATATGCATTTCAATTATTTCTATGTAATAATTGCTGTGTTTTTAATTCAATACTGTAATACATTTGTAGTACGCACATTTAAAAAAAATGTTTTTTAGAATCACAGCTATCTCTAATATTCTCGTCGGATGATTTTTGGATTCATGAAAATGGAACTTTGTCAATTTCTAATGCCCAGAAAACAAAAAGTGGGATTTATGTTTGTGAAGCTTCAAATGGAGTAGGAAATACTCTTACAAAAAATGTGAAGTTGACAGTTTTTGGTAAGTATTTTTATTGGTAGTTGATGTAATACTTTAATTTATTTGGTTTCATTCTTTTGAAACTTGGTTTAAGGTATTTTAAACTTTTGTAGTGAGTTTAATGAGTAGAAGGGTTGGTGAGAAAATCATGGAGACAGAGACCTCTAGGGTTATTTTTAGAGACGTACCAAGTAGCACTTTGGCCGAGTACCAAGCATTCAGCCTTTCACTACTCGGCCGAGTACCGAGTTACCAAGTACTCGGCCTTTCACTACTCAGCTGAGTTACAAAGTATCAATTATGTTTTAAGAAGAACCACCGACACATATGTGATGAATTTTGAACTTATTGGAATAGTAGTATAGACCTCCTTGTTTATATAAAAGTTTTTAAAACTAAATTCCTGCTGAAATTTAATTACGCATCATATAAACAATTTTGTTTGTGTCAAAAATTTTACAAAAAAATTATTTTTAAAATTAAAAATAAATAAATAAAAGTATGATTAATCAAGTTGGAATTAAAACAAATTACAGTAAAATCCTTCTAATGCGGACACTAACAGGACAATTTTTTTTGTCCACAATAGAGAGGTGTCCGCAGGACAGGGGTTTAATAATGTTATTTGCATTGGAACTGGGGAATTAAAAATTGTCCACATAAGAGGGGTGTCCGTTAGGAGGGGTTTCACTGTATACCAATCAATTATAGTTCTAGTCCGCCAAACATAAATGATTTTTAAAAGCAGATAAAACAAATGTGCAGGAACACTGCACCCCCCCCCCCCGTTACAAGGAACGTCTTTTTCAGTGCATAACATGTGAGCTAAAGAATGTAAAGACATTCGACAAAAAAATCCGACTTTTGTCGGATGCCTTTAAATCCACGAGCTCCCATTTTGTGCATTGAAAAAGGAATTCCTTGTAACGCCAAAACACATGTCTGCAGTGTTCCTGCACTGTGCTTTTAACGTTGTTTTATTTCCTTTTATTTTTTAAGCAAAGGTATTTTTATATTTTTTATAACTAATTTTTGTTTGTAGCAAAAATCCATTTTTAATATAAAAATTCCATATTTTCTATACTTACCTTTTTTGCATAATTTTTAATAAATAAGTTTTATTAACTTTGGGGACATTAAAATAGATTTATTCCATTGAAGCATTACAAACTTCATTATTCTCAAAATTTAAATTTGACTTATAAATTTTAATTGTAAATAATTGCAGAATATAATGCTTGCTCTTTTTTTTTTTTATATAAATTTTAGTATCTGTCTTGGACAATATTCAATTTTTTGTGACTACTCGGTATTGGGCCGAGTATCTGATCAGAATTTGGCCGAGTACCGAGTACTCGGCAAATTGGCCAAGTAGGCCAAGTACCGAGTAGTTACTGAGTACTCGGTACGTTTCTAGTTATTTTAAAGTTCTGAAAATTACCTTTGTATGCTGCTTTAAATACTTAAAGATTTTTATTCTAAAACTCATAACTAACTTCATTTAAAAAAAGCAGCTTTTTTTGTCACTACTTTCTGGAAGCATTTTTGATTAAAAGTAATTTTTATCTTGTTTTGCATTTTAAAAATGTAAAAATTGAAGCATACTTTGTAAGCAGTAGATAATCTTTTCTCAAAAAATTCACAGATAAAAATAATTGTGTGTGGCATATTGAATTCCAAAAATTATCTTTCACATAACATCATTTTATAGAAAATTTAAATTTTAAAAGATATCCAGATTTTTAACATTTATTCAATTAAAAACACCCAAATTCGACCAATATGGTTTGCAGGAATTGTAGAAAGAAGTTATGTCATTCTAAACCACAAAAATTTTAGGATTAAGGAAATCAGCGGGTTTGACCAATAACTTTGAACATTGTTTAATATAAAATAATTTTGTGCCAGGGGAGTTTAAAGCATTGTAGTTGAGTTGATATTTTCAAAAATGTTTTAATTGTTCTATCAGGGTTCCCAATAGAGTGTGAAACTACGTCAGCACCACACTTTGTAAGGTAATCTCATGCAAAAAAATTTCTTGTGATTTTGTCCTGCCAGTGAAATTGAATCCCAAACAGCAAGTAAATGGGAAAAAATAAAGAAATGAAGACATCATAATAATGTTAAAAAAGCTGAAACAGCAATTTTCAAAACCCCCGTTTTGCCGAAATTTAACCTTTCCTTACTGGTTCTGTCTCACATTCTATCTTTCTCACCTACAGTTATGTCCGTTGATCTATCAAACTATTTCTAAAGTCGAAATTGCAAAAGAAAAAGAAAATGTGAAAAAATTGATGGTATTAAAAATAATTGTCATGATTACCGCACACTTTGTAAAGTAATCTCATGCAAAAAAATTTCTCGTATCATAATAATGTTAATGCTCTGGCCAATTTTTAACAGCCGATTAATCGGTAATCAGCCAATTTACTTATCAGCCCATCCCTATTTCTCAGTCAGTTGTAAATAAAAATATATATTTTTAGAATTCATTTTTACAAATTTTTTCCTACTTGAAAGTTGACGTATGCATTATTTATTGATATGATCTTATACACAGGTTGGATAAACATCAAAATTCATTTCTAATATCAGTATATCCATTATTTACTATCTAATGTAGCATAGTCGAAATCAGCTCTTATTGTAGCTGGTTTTAAATATGTAAAATTTAACTGTTGAATGTTTTATCCAGGGGCACTGATTTTAGAAAATTATTTGGCGCGGGGCGGGGGGGGGTAGACGTCTTTGGGGGTCTAAGGGGTATGTAATCCTACTTTGCCCCCCCCCCAAAAAAAAAGAAAATAAAGATCAGATTCTTTTGAAAATTGAAATTTGGAGCTCTTCTTTTTGCAGCAAAATTTTCAATTAGCATCATGATCTCAGACGTAAAGTAACATCGCACAGAAATAGAGGCACAGGGGTTCTCCCTCAAAAACTTATTAAAAAATTTCGAAAAACACAAAGGCGATCTTTGGTGATGATGGTAGAGGAGATTCAGATGCTCTACCTGGTCAATTTCTCGAATTTAAAGTCTTAAATGTGGTTGAAGAATATATTAGGTAGAAAAATAGGAATCAAAGGAAAGTCCTAGAAGTTTTTCGAGATTGAAAGTTCAAAAATGCAATTTCTAATGCCATGTTCGATGATATTAAAGAAAGGGAGCTCTCTCCTGGAAATTTTTTGAAAGTGTTGTTCTCAAAAACCAGACTATTTTATCCATGTTGATATGAGGGGAACGAATGGGATTCGGAACTCTCCTTTAGGATTTTCGAAATAGAAGTTCTAAAATTCCATTAGAGGAGATTTTTGGTGGTGTTAGGGAGAGGGTAGATTTGAGGGCCTTCCTATGAAAATGTCTCGAAACATTAGTGTTAAAAATAGCATTTTTAGGCCATCTTTGGTAAGGCATACTTGCCAACTCTACTGTTTTTAACGGGAGAATCACGTTTTTTTTTGCTTCCATCTCCCACACAATTTCCCCTTTTTTACAATTTTCTCCTGTTTTTGCAGTTTTTTCAGTCAATCATTAAAAAGTTTCACTTTCTTCTCAATAGATGGCGCCCTTTTTGTCATATTGCAAGTTCAACGAAGCACATGCTTTGCCGAAAATTGCAGCAGATTTCAATCTTTTTGCTTCTTGAAAATATTTTAATTATTTTGAAAATTTGAAGTTATTTTAACATGTGCTAACCTATACTTACTTATTTTATATTTTATTTTCATCATATGTTGATTTTTTTTTTCTTCAGATTTTAGTAATTACATTTTTTGTAGCCTTTTTATTTTGGTAGAGACTGGGGAATTTCCAAAACTTTAAGCAAATTCACTCCTTATTATTTGGTTTTTCCTTTGCAGTATATTTTTCTTGCTACTACCAATTAACTTACATCTGGGAAAAATCCCCATTTCACTTTAAATTTAGTATTTATGTTATTTAAAAGCATAATTTAATTATTCTGTTATGAAGATATGTTGCTGGTGAAACACATATATTCATCTAGTGGAATCTCCTGTTTTTTTTTCTTGAAAGGTTATCAAGGATGGGGTTCAGAGATTTTTCTCCAGTAATCTTTTGAGACTGCATTACCAAAACAGCAATTTTTGACGATCATCAAAAATGTTAGGTAAAAGAAGGTTAGTGGGTTTCCCCCGGAAAATTTTAAATCTCACTCTTAAAAACCGAGTTGGCCATCTTTGATAACCTTAGGCAAAAGAAGGGAGTTCAGAGCATTTCCCTGAAATTTTAGAAATTGAAGTTCTGAAAATGAACTTTAGACCGTCTTTTAGCAATGTTTGACGGAGGCAAAGTTCAAAGGCTTTCCCCTGATTCTTTTTTTGAAATTAAAGTTCTGCTATAGGCTGTATTTCATAATGTTTGGGGAAGAGGTGGGGTTTGGAGCCTTATCAAAAATGTTATTTGAAATTGGAAATCCTAAAAATGCAATTTTAGGCTGCCTTTGATGACCTAAAGTGGAGAGATGGAATTTGGTACTCTCCTCCCGAAATTTTTAGAAATTGAAGCTCTTGAAACGCAATTTCAGAGTAACTTTTTGACATTATAGGAAGGGAGCTTTGGAGACTCCTAGCTCCCCCCCCCCTGGAGTTTGAACTTTCTTTAGTGTTATTTTATAGGTAGAGCATCAGTCACAAAAGGTAATGCATCACTCTCTAATGCCACCCCCAGAGCACTGCCCTGGTACCCTGCAGTGAACATACATTGATTGGGCTTGTAAATTTGAAACCATATTTTGAAATCCACCCGATTCCCCCCTCATATTTGACTCAGTTTCATAAGGAGTTCAAATTTCTCAAAAATGTGAGTACTCTCATTGGCACTCAGTAAAACAAAAAGAAACTTGTATTCACATAAAGCACTCCTCTAGCAAAAGCAGTCGCCACTCCTTCAAAAAAAAAAAAAAAAGACACACAACCATAAATTATGGAGGGGGGGGCAACCCCCCCCCCAAGCCCCATGAAGTTGCGCTAGTGGTTTTATTTTCTGTTGTCATATTACTGTAATATTAATGTATGCTTGGGGATTCATTGCTGTAACAATGTTCACCATAAGTAACTAGCTGCTTATTTATTTCAGAGCTAAAAGAACAATTTTTAAGCCTTTTATCAAATATATTGTTTTTGCTTAATCCTGATCATTTTATTTTTCTTCTATTGTAGAATATCCTGTTGTGGATAGAATTGTGGATCATGTTACAATTGAAAGAGGGCACACTGCTCAATTATCTTGCATTGCGTCTGGTGATCCACCATTAACATACATATGGATGAGAAATAAAGTTTCTTTGGCTGAACAACCAGATCTATTAGAACGGTAATTGATTTTACTCTGTTTATCTGAAAAAGATTTGAATTAAATAATCTAAATTAGCTACCCGTGTAATATATTTAGTAACCCAGAAATATACTTGGCGTTAAAGTGTAGAAGTAAGAGTATTTAGAAAAAGGTGCAGTGTATCGTTTGCCCCCTATTGGCGTCATACATGCATTAAAGTTAACTACTCCTAATTATTACTTTTCATGGCTAATCTCTTAGAAAAGTTGAAAATGGCAAAAAAAAAAAAAAAATCAGTAAAGTTGTTTTAAATTAAACGTTAATTCTTAAAGACCATCAATTGGAGGCATCACATTTGTTTATAATGCTTTAACTAACTTATTATTTCGAAAATAAAGAGACATTTTATGTAACATCACATTTCTTGATGGAGAAGTAATATTTTCTTGAACTTGTTGAAGAATGTTGAATAGCTTTTTCTCCTTAAAAGTAAGCATTTACTGAAATCAAATAAAGTTTTAAAATCTTGTTAGTATCAAAGTCCAGGGAGGTCAATAGTGGTAAACGATACACTGCACCTTTTTCTAAATACTTTTATTTCTATACTTTTCAATTGCAGACATTGAAAAAAAAAAAAAAAAAATCCCGAAGTCTTCTAAATCTTTGCCTTCTAAAAAAAAAAGCCTTCAGTTTTTTATGCATTGAAATCTTTGCATTTTTAGCATATTTTTATGGGTTTTTTTTTGTGTCACGTTAACGTGACTTGCATAACCTTAGCATTTAGCTTGAAAAAGGTACTGAAATCTTTTAGCATCTGCTTTCAGTTTACCTTTTTTTTTTTCCAATAGTTAAGAAAACAAAACATATTGAGCCAAATAGAGAGCTATCTTCTACTATGATACACATATATTTTTTCATTGTACCAATTGCCATGGCCACAACATATCCATAGATTATAGGACATTGCACATTACTTGGCTTTTTTATAATATTCTAAAATATACTATCCGCAGATTACACTTCTGGGTATACTTTAAATTCCAAATTAGGTTTATTTTTTACTAGTATGGTTATGTTGCCTTGTTGTGTTTTAAAGAAAATTTCTGGTATTCAACTAGATTTTTAGGTTTGTTCTCGCTTTCTGTATTTAAAAAAAAAGCAAAAAGGAAAGATAAACTTAAGTTTTTTTTTTCCTTTTACATATAATCATTTTTGCAGAGTCAATAGATGTTATTTGTTGTGCCTCTCATTTGAAAGTAGAAAATAGTAATTATTTTTAAAAGATTCAAATCTTTAATTTCTCTCTCTTTTTTTTCTTTTGGTAGAGTATCATTTTCGGAGCTGCCTAGCCAAGAGCATGTTCAGTTTACTCTTTCTATCAGCAACACTAAAATAGAAGATGAGGGTATCTACACCTGTGTTGCCAGAAATGATTTCGGATCGGACAAAAAGGAAGTTCGCTTGATGCTTGTTGGTATGGGCATTTTCAATATTATCTTAATTAATAATTTTGCAAGAAATGTCTTTGGATCAGACAAAAAAGGAGTTCACTTGATGCACATTGGTATAGGTTTTTCCAATATTATCTCTATTAATATTTTTTCTTACTGCAACTTTTTGCAATAAACATAGTTGAAATATTTTAAGTTTTTAAAATTTAAAAAACAAGTAAACAAGAAATATTTATCTACTTGAACTTAACAGGACATGAGGAGGAATGTTGAAGTGCTAATAATTTTGATGAAGAGATAATTCATAAACAGATGCAAAATTATAAGAAAAATACATATGAAGCACAAAATAAAATACAATAATTAGAAAAAGTTAAATGAAAAAGAAATACTGCATGGAGTTTTAAAATTCAGTAGTCAAAATTTGTTCTGCCATGTTCTGCAAATTTTTCATTCTTTCGCATTTAAAGCTTACTCATTCGGTTTCCACTGAAAGTAAAGCACAAAAAAGAATCAAATTCCAACATGTCGCTACTGTTAGTATAAAATCCAATACTCATTGCGTCAAGCATCTCAAAAACTCATTTCTACATTGCATCTTTCCCATGGCAGTATTTTTCAGACTAATTGTTTTGACGTAGCATACAAACATATACATACTAGCAACTGCTTTCATTCATAATTAGTAGATTTAACTTTTTAGAATAACTTCCAACCTTTTGGTGTGAGTTTGTTTTTTTTTTTGTTGCTTTTTTTAAAATTAATTACAAAAAAAAAATCAGAAAAATTAAGTTTTAAATGGAGTTATAAAATCTTAAAAATTATTTACATTTTTAGTAAGTCCTCTAGGGCTGTAAAAGATGAATTTATTGCTTAAATATTACAATTCATATTTTTCCTGAACTTAACTTTCTTAAAACTGCCAGCAATATTTTTGTCTATGTTTAAAAAAAGTATGCAATCTTTTATTTTACAAATTCTGACCATTCATTAATTTGATATTTTGTATTTCTGAAAATAATAAATGATTGTAAGAATTTTAGCAAATTGAATTGCCCCTATGGCCTAAGCATAAAATCAATCTCATGAGATCTGACCATAAACTCGTAAGTTAAAAACATATTTTGCATTCCCAAACAACTAGCAGTTCATTCTTCTGTTTTGGAATTATTATTCTAAAATTTAGCATTGATAAACAAAGCTGCAAACAGCTGTTTTTGAATGTCTCTAAAAGACTTTTTTTATTTTTAAAATTCTTTTTTACGTTAAATTTCAGAAAATATTTTTTTTGTATTTGTGGTGATTTTGTAACAATTGCTTTTATTCCATTTAGAGCGTCCTTACCCTCCTCGTTATGTTGAGATGATTGATATTTGGAGTCGAAGTGCTCGTTTAAAATGGTCTCCTTCTGACAATGGAAATAGTCCAATTTTAAGTTATACTGTGGAGTACTGGACAAACCCTGGTATGTACCTAATAAATGGAATTCACCTTAAGGGCTCTCCACAAATGATGTCACGCTTTGAAGGGGATTGTAGGTTAAGAAATAGTGTCAACCGACAAGAGGGAGGGAGTAAGAGGGTAACAAGTGAGACATCATGCATTTTTTGTTAGAATATGCTTATGAAAATTGCATAATGTGTGTCGGGGGAGAGGCTGTGGTGAAGTGTGACTCTAACAAAAAGGGGAGGGATCAAAATGTTGAAGAAAAGCATGACATTTATGGACAGCTCCTTAGAAACCATTAGCACTAAAATGCTTTCATTTTAGAAGGACCCTATTTATATTAGTTATAATGCTTCCTCCTTATTTTGTTGTGTGATTATTTTGTGTTTTATTACATGTACAAGATGAAGAACTTTTTACAAAAATAAAATTAATTTTTCCTCATAGTTACAAGTCCTTGTGTCCTTCAAAGATTAGAACAAGCAGCTGCAGCACTTTATTTTGTGATTAATACTATGGGGGGGGGGAGAGATTCTTCCACTATCCACAATGAAGGTTTGTATTTTTAAAAGAAAATTATTAGCATTGCTTGCGGTTTCTTTGTAAAAGTTTTTCTGATATGCATTGTAATGTCATGAGAAAATCTGGGGAATGCAAATCTTCTCAAAAAGTATTGACTGCTAGTGAATAGAGGATTTTTTGGGAAGAACTTCTGGTAGTTGTGTGTGTGGGGGGGGGGTTGTAATATTTGAAGTTCCACTCTACTGTTACTTCTAATATTGTTCTGTCCCCCCACCCTCCCTCACCCTTCCAGTGAGATTTACTTTAAAATTTGAGATTTGCATGTTACATAATTGTTTTTATTATTTTTATATTAGCTGGCTGCTGTTCACTTAAATTTACAGTAAACCACTGATCTCACCACAATTGTTCTTCATATTTTTGATGTGAGCTTCTTAGATTTTCTAATTATTTTATGATTCTCTTATAAATGAAGGGAAGAATGTTTAGTTTTTGCTTTAAAATTGTGTAATGGAATTAAAAGGGAGGTCATCATAATTTCTATGAGGGAGAAGAGCCAGTATTTTTGTAATTAGTTTGCCAATTAATGTTCAAAAATATAGTTTTGATATGTTTATTTAAATATAGTGTTTATGTAGTGTAATAAATGTCTTATAACGGTTCTAACATTTTTCAAATATCAATTTGCAAACTATGTAATATTTATAAATTGCTTGTATTCTAGGTGGCCACTGGAATGAAACACTGTCTAGTTCTCTGACATCATGTATTTTAAGGGGTTTGAAACCTTTTACAACGTACAGTTTTCATGTATGGGCAAGTAATAATGTTGGAGACAGTGAGCCTTCAGAACAAGTTCAGTTTACTACAGCAAAAGAAGGTATTTCACGATATTTAATTCTTGTAATTTGACCAAAAAAAAAAAGCCATTTGTATTTTGAAATTTTGAATGCATGATACATGCTTCAGTACATGTTAGTATAACTATTCATGTTTTAAAATGCTTTGATTTTTTAGAGCCATCTGCTCCACCTGTTGATGTTAAGTTAGAAGATGTAGGATCTACTTTTGTTCGAATCTCATGGAAAGTAAGTAATTCTGGAAGTTGAGGTAAAATAGCATGAGGTTTTTCTCATCTTATCTCCCTCTTCTTAAGCCCATCATTATGTTTATATAATTAATTTAGTGTATTGAGTTTTAAAAAAAAAGTTTTTTTTTTTAAACTTGTCTTTGAACATTTTTTTTTTGTTAAACATGCTTAATTTTTTTACATTCATCTAGTATTATACATAGCCTAGATACAGCTCTGTTGAAATAACTTGAATTGACTAAAAGAGGAGTACATTCGTCTCTGCCTAAAGTGATCACTTTTGAACCCAATGATTTTGAGATCAATAACCCATTGAGAACGATAAAGAAATCACAAAATAACTTATCAATTTAAGCCATAGGTACTGAGGTTTAAAAATAATATTTAAAATCAAATCTTATGTATACAGTGAAGCACCGTTTATACGTTTTTGAAGGGACTGTATGAAAAAAGCGTACAAACGAAAAAACGTATAATAGGTATAGGTTAATGTGTATTAGGCTTTGCAGGGACCAAAAAAAATGTATTGTCATGATGCGCGCGATTAATTTTGCAAAGTTATTCGAAAACCAAAAAGATAACGATTTTAGGCCGTGGAAGTGGAAGCATCGCAGCCGCGCATAACCTCAGATCAACGACTGCCTTGAATGCCAAAGAACAAAATTTAAAAGACTTACCCAGGGGTTGTGTGTTTGTAGACGATAGTAAGAAGTAAGAACAAAATTCATTACCGTACATTCTTTATTCTATGTTAACTTCAGAGCAGACACGAAGACAGGAATTTTGCATGGTGATCACCAAAAAATATTTCACTTGGTAAAAAAAACACAAATGCGAGGGATACAGACTTAAGAGTTCAAAAAAGTGGAGCTAGGGTTTGCTGAGTTCGTTAAAGATCAAAAAAAACGGAGAGTTCCCTCGGATGGTGGTGAAATATTCAAATTGAAATGGGCGGAGGACGGACAGTTCACTATGAAGATGGTGGGGTGTAATTCAGGAATGGATCATGATCGAAGGTGTCAGTTGCAGACCAGTGTACGTTGAGACAAAAAAAATGGCGCTGGCTGTAATCTCCATGGTGACAATGTTGAGATCGTCACACGATTAAAAATGAATCAGGGTAATTTCGGGGTAATTGCGGATCCATGTCGTCACCTCATGCTATGTTGATCATCGAAAGGGGAGTTACTTAAGGGCACGATTCAGGTACATTCTGCGTGCCGCCATCGGACGCCATCATACAAACAGGTGATGGATCTCTTATGCTCTCATCTTCGGCTGCGACGAAGTATAACGATCTTGATTATTATCGTTTCAAACACATATAAAAATAAGAAAACTTTCACCTCATCTTGAGGTCTTAACCATATCGCGGAGAGCAACGGCCGTCCCATGACGCCGCGCACTGATGCTTCATCATCGCCATCGTTGGATAAAAACAGGAGCCGCAAAAAATTGCGACCGAGCGTACAGAGATCAGCAAGCAGAGTGAAGTGGGGTGGAAAAATGAATCGGCAAATGAGCGATCAGATCCGGGTACGCGGCGATGCGCGGGACCCAATGAGTGCGTTTGGCGCCCAAACTACGAAGGGAAGGGGACGCTACGCCATTTTAATGGCCGACAAGAAGATGCAAAAAATTGGATCGACGCTTGAAAAATTGACAAAAAGCTAAACGATGGGAAAAGTGAATAAGTCACATATTTGATATCGTAAAGTGCGCGAAATTTAACGGGGGAACGCGGGGAAAACGTGGAATGCACAAGAAAATAAAAAAACAACAAAATGGGGGAAGAAAACGATTAAAATGACCGAAAACATGGGAAAAATGTAAATGGGTAAAAAATGTGATATGCATTATCACACGTATAATTGATAAAAACATATGAAAGAGAAACATATAAACGGTGCTTCACTGTATATGAATTGTACCTTTAATATTATACGTTCAAAAATCAAAATTTCCATTATTTAAACAAAGTAACCACGGCACAGGGAAACCTGAAAAAATAGGAAAGTACAGAAAACTCAAAAATCAACAAAATAAAAAGGGAAAATCCAGAGAAATTTGAAAATTAGTCTAAAAGTCTCAAAAAAGTAGATAAAAGGAACGTTAATTTTAGGGTTTTTTTTTTTTTTTTTTTTTTTTTTAAAGTTGCAAAGATCAATGCTTTTTGTCCCAAGTAAACATTAAAATGTCTATCATAAAAGCAAAAATTTATTGTTTTTTAACATGCATCTTGAATTTTATGCTAATTTAATTTAGACAGCATGAAATTAGTGATCCGTATTTCTTCTTCTGCTTAACTCTTTTGCATTTTTTATCTTTAAAAGTTCAAGTAATGAATGGTAAAGATATATTTTTTAAATAAAAAAAAACAAATGAATTCGATAGCATGCTATTATCTCTGTTATTAGTATTTTTTTTTTTTAATATTTTACTACCCCCCCCCCCCCCCGCGATGAAACCATCAGGACATTAATGTTCATTTTCAAATATCAGTATTTGATCATTTGTAATGCTGCACACAGGGAAATCTCCCCCCCCCTCCAGAGAATTGAGTGGCAATCTTGTCAAATAAACATTGAGTCTCATTTTTGAGTGGGAAAAAAGTTAAAAAATTGAATGGATAAATTGAACATGATAACATGCCAATTAAATAATATTGTATGAGTGGCAACAGATATAGATGGAGATTGGAATTAAGAAAAGGGCTAGTTGGAGATAAAAATTGTATGTTAAATAAAATGCATTACTTTTTTTATAATCAAGTGCACATTCTAATATTCATTTATTATACGTACAGTACACACATTAAGGATGAAAAAAATGATACTAGAATCGTGGAAAAGATGAGCACTTTCAGGGTTGCCACTGGTGACTAAAGCAACTATTTTTAAATAAAGGCGTCTATAGCAACTATTTTAGTCAAAATATGAGCAGAGACAACTATTTTGCTGTTAGTTGTAAAAATTGGCGACTATTTTAGTGAAAAAGTGATTAAAATACATAAAACTTGTCTTACTTTTTTGTCTTACTTTTTTCTAGCGCGAAATTAAAAAAAAAAAAAAAAAAAAAGAACATTTATGATCAGAAATATTTAGTGTCAATATTTTTGTCTCAAAAATGTTTTTTTTTCATGATCCTGATTATTGTAAAGGGTTAATTTTTGCAATTGGGATTTTTGCGAAGAATTAATTATCCCTAAGTGGATTTTTTTTCTGATTTTCTATAAAGATTTACTTTTAAGTTTCTTTACCTTATCATATTTATATTTCAAAAACAAGTGTTGGTTTTCACATAATCTGTAATGTTATTGGTAATATCGCGAATTTAGCCTTTATAGCATTTTTTATGACGTCAATTGCCTTTTATTGTTATTTTTAACAGACAGACAATGGGAAATTATATCTAAATTTGTCAGTTTTTATTTGTTTAGTTTTCATTTTTAAGTGTTGACCTCAAGCCTGAAAACTGTTTTAAAATTGGTTTTTTAAAAGTTTTTTTAGAAAAATTTTCGTTTACATATGTTTAGCTTCCTGCTTTGAGGGGTTTCATTGGCATGCCACGCTGCCTAGATATGTATATTTATCGAAGTAGCATTGTATGACAATAACAGAAATGCTATTTGAAAAAACAAAGCAGGAAGATTAGTTTAGAAACTATTTTCTGCATCTGGCAACTATTTTTCATTTTATAATATAACTAAAGTGAATTTTTTAGCAATAGAATTGGCAGCCCTGCACTTAAAGTGATGAAAATTTTAATATGAAATTAGAAATTTGCATATGTTTTGAAATATCTTTCCATTTTTTTACTTACAGCCTCCTCCACGTGATGAATGGAATGGTGTGCTCACCGGTTACTACGTTGGATACAAACAAAGTTCCTCACATCATCCTTATACATACAACACTGTTGATGCTGAAGATGACATATATTATGTCTTGAGAGGCTTACGTCGAAACACTAGGTATTTAATCACCGTGCGTAGTTTTAATGATGTCGGAAGTGGTCCAATGAGTGAAGAGATACCATTTAAAACTCTCAATCAAGGTACATAGTACATTTTAATAATTATAGTATCTATATTTAAATGTATGAAGTCATCTATTATCTTTAGTATTTTGAGGCATCATTGTACATTATTATACTACAGTCAAATACCTTTATAACCAGGACTGGATTTAGGGGAGGACAGGCGGGGCTACTGCCCCTGGGCCTCCACAACAAAGGGGCCCCTACAGTAAAATTTTTACAAAATATCCTAACTTTCATGGGTCAAAAATATCGAAAATATCGTATATATACATACCTATCAAAATATTCGGATATATATCCAAGTATGGGATATTTTCGAAAATGTGATGATCTTTTTGAACCCTGATTAGGGGCCTCGACTCCTTCGTTACCCCGGAGCCTCCACACTTCCAAATCTGGCCTTGTTTATAACGCTGAACTATATTGTGTTGTTCCTTTGACCACTTTGCAAATTTTAATTTTCTTAGCTTGAATTTGAGGCTCAATTCAATTTTTTTTTTTTAAATTATAATTATAATTTTTATTTTTTCATAGTTAATATTTTCAAGTTTCTAGTTTTACTTTCAATATGTTTTATTTGATTTAAAAAAAAAATAGTACTGTGGTCAAAAGTGCAACATATACTTGTACTTCTGACCATGGGTTGTTCTACCTCTGCCCGGACAATTAGACAACACATCAGGTGTGGGGAAAAAATTATTTTATTCAGTAACATTGTAAATAATTGTATGTTAAATGTGTACAGGACAATGTAAGCATAGTAAAAACGATATAATGATAGTATGTTAATATTATTGTATTTCATGCTTGCTTATCCAACTTTATATGATGAAAAAAGTCCACTCCAAATAACAAACATTTGAACTCTCAAACGAATCCGCTAGTAAATAGTAAGGTTTGGAAGTTTCTCTTACTAAAATAAAAAAAAAAACAAAGCGAAAATGATTAATCCTGTTGTAATTTAATAAATTTATTCATAAATCATACTGAAGCAAACTAATCAGGGAGTATGTCAAGGCTGTGGTTTATCCCCAACCCTTTTCAATATTTATATTGATGATATCCTGCGTACTTGGAAAGCATTAATTAATGCTGGTATTAACCTAAATATGTCAACCTGTGTCAATACATTACTCTTTGCTGACGACCAAATTATTATCTAATCAAATGAAGATGATCTTCAAAGATCCACTTACATACTCCACAAGATATGCCAAGAATATAATATGAAGATCTCAATCCCGAAAACTAAAACAATGGCATTTAGGGGTAAAGAGCCCATAATAGGTAAAATAGTTATTGATAATAGAATTATTGATCAGGTGAAGCACTTCAACTACCTAGGATGTGACATCACCTTTGACCACGACATTGATGTCCAAAACTATTTACATAGGTTTCAACACTTATGTGGAACCCTTACAAGAACCCTAAAGGGAAAAACGAGAAAGGAAACACGACTGAAGTTCTATAAGGTTATGGCGGTGCAAACCTTACTATACGGCTCTGAAACATGGACTTTGAACAGTCAAGAAACTAGTAGAATTCAAGCAGCAGAGATGAAGTATTTGCAATCACAAGAACTGCACTATCCTAGACAAAATAAGGAATTAATTTATTTGAAGGGAATTACAGATATTTAGCCTCAATGAAAAAATTACGGAATATCATTACGATTGGAAAAACGATGTTCGATGTATGACACAAGGAAGACTTCCAAGAGCTGCTTTTTATTACAGACCAAGGGGCAAACGAGATCGTGGTAGGCCCAGGAAGCGGTGGGGTGACCAAGAAGCCGGAACAGGCTATATGCCTAGTTCTTGAAGAAGAAGATGATGATCATACTGAAGTTTAAAAATGTTTACTAATTTCGAAAAAGTTGAGCAGAACATAAAAATGAAATGATGAAAATATCATTCAGGGTGTTTTGCCATTGACCTGATCAAAAAATAACAACAACTAATGGTCAGAGGTACAACACCATGGAGTGCAAATTATAAAGCATGCTATATTTTTAGGGTTGAGACTTAATAATTGTCGCAAGCTCCACCATGTTTCTTACAGTGCTACTATGTCAAATGATTTCTATCAACATAGGCGTAACACATAAAGTATTATTAGGCAATACACTATCAAAAATTACTTACCTATTTATGATAGAAATGGATATGTATTATTCACAAGAATTCTCTTTGACTTGAGTAATCCACGGTAGGTTGCACTCTTACTTATTGTACTGTATGTAAAATTTACTCTTAACTGTATGTGTTGAAGAAATTATGCACTGATGAAATGCAAAAGCTGAGCATTCATGGAAATAGGTGTGAATTTTTATTTATCGTCTATCATTTGTTAAAAAGATGAATATTTTTTAATGAATTGCTGCTGATCTATCAAAACATATCTTAAATAAGAATCGAATGTAATTTCACTATACATACTCTTAGAAATGATTTTGCGTAATTTTTCCAAATTCTTTAGTTTTTGATTTGTGTCTGAATTTTTAAAGCTTTTCAGCTATGCTTCAAAAACTACTTAAAATTGCTGCATCTATAACTTTTTGTTTTAATATTTGCTATTTTACTCTCTTAACAGAAAATAATTTTTTTGAAGTCCAGATAATTGCCATTTGTACTTTCAATTCTTGCTGTAATAATACATTTTTTAAGCACTAATCTATTGTTTTTAATGTGCATTTCTTTAAAACTTTGAATTTGTAATATTTTATGCTGATTTCCTAAACAGCATCACATATAATACCATGTCTCACAGCAAAACTATTATTATAGATGAAAAATTTAAATTGTTTAAAGTAAAAATTGATTTATTTCAAGAAGCAATCTGGAAAACCTTTTTACTTTTAACTAAAAACTAATTTTCTAATTCAAATTATGTCACTCAAAATCAGTCATTTTCTCTAGATAACTCTACTTGAAAGTCACCTATCAGTATTTTTGTGCTTCCTTTTGAGAAATAAAATGAGTTCAGTACAAAAATTGATCCTTTTTCATTACATTGTAATGAAAAAATGGTTTTCTGCAACATCTAGTACGTCAACTTGACATTTACGTACCTGTGTGGCTGCTTCCTTAGGTAGGAAAGACTCGCCGTGTCATTTGGTGTCACGGCATTCTATTCCAGGGGATCTCAGGGAGGGCCGGTGGGAGTGAGAAAGGTACGTTCTAGCTTGAAGTGCTCGATTAGTGATTTTAGATAAACTTTGAAATTAAGTTGTGCGCTTAGTATTTAACAAAGATATATTGTAGATATTCATTTTGTTCAGAATTTTAATCAGAATTTTAATAATGGTGATACTATATGTATCACCATTGCAAGCGTTATTTTTGAGATATTGTTATATTAATGAAAAAACAGGTGTTTTTTGTCACTAATTTGGCCGTAACAGCTAAAGCTCACTTAATAGAAGAGGGACTGAATGCTTAGTATGATCATTCCAGACCCATACGGTATATATTAAAGCAATTTCCAGCTTTCCACGAATTACTTCCGTATTCGACCTTTTTTCACTCGAACTACTGGCCAATTAATAGTGAAAGCAAAAAGTGCTCTTAGATAAAACTCTAGCTTGCTTTCAAATATGTTGAATATTTCAAAAACATGAATGATCTTTTTAAATCATTATTTTTTCTCATCATTGAGAATTTAATTTAGTTAGTGTTAAAAAGTTTATTATAAGTTGTTTGTTTTCAGAGCCTCCAGTTCAGCCAATTTTAGTGGTTAAAGACATTGGTTCAACTTTCCTTCAAATTCATTGGATTATGCCTGATGATGAAAAGCTTAAAATAAGTGGTATGTATTAAATGCTATGTCAGTATGTTTGCTTCCATTCTGACATTTTAAATGTTAAACAGTGCATACTCCCCTTTAAAATAAAAGAAATTGCAAAATCTCCTTAATTTTCTCTTCTTCTAAAGCTCTTTAGAACTCCTTAATTTATAGTCTTTAACTTCTTAAAATTCCTTATTTTTACTATTTTTACCAACGTCCTGAATTTTTACTCATTCACAAAATGCCACCACATGCAAATTATTATAATTATTATTTTTTTAATATATTTCTTTGTTCAACTTATGGGTGAAATTAAATGCAAGTTGAGTTTATCAAGTTTTTTTTCCTTGCAAGAATTTCTTATTCTAAACATTTACTTAGCTACCAACTCTTTTATAACCTTTTTAACTCAGGGTACTTCCACATGTATAACCTATTTTTTGACAACTTGTGAAATCTTCTGATAGTTTGATATTTATTTTGCAAAATTTGTTCACCTGTAAAAAATAGAGAACGTAGTTATGTTTCAACACTTTTTTTTTTCCGAAATATGTGAAAACTTCAATGTGAACAAGTAACACTTATCAAACAAGATCAAAATTTCTAGTTTTAGGTCTTCTTCATAAAGTAAAAATTGTTTTTATGTTTCATTAGTTGCGTTGCCCTGCTTTGCACGATCTGCCTTGGAAATAAAAGTTGTGTTAAGTGATGCATGTTTACCAATCAAGCTTCAATTAGAGAGAAAAAATACTGCAAAATTTCCCATCAAAATAATCATTCTTAAAGAAAGAAAACACTAATAAAAAAAAAATCAAGAACAAATTAAACACAACCGTCCATAAATACAACTAAAGTCCTTTTTAAAAAAAGAAAATAGATCGCCAAATAATAAACAAAAGGGGAAATTTTTACCTCAAAAACAAAAAAACAAAATTTTATGTATTCACAGCCAAGAAAAAAAAGTGGCAACCTTCTGAATGCTAATTCAAAATGAAATTGTACAAACGATAGTTTTCCAAAATGAAAATAGAGTTCCATTAGGCTTAAAAGAGCTGTTTTATTTTTCCTGGTGATTTTACAGCCTTTTTTATTTCGAAGAAAGTGAATGAACTCTATGGATATTTTTCATGGGCTTTTGAATGGCATTAAAATTGAAATAATCAGATAAATATTTCAAGTAGAAAGAGCCATTTTCAGGCTCTAAAACTAAAAATCGAACGGTTTGGTTCTTTTTTTGCATTTGAAAACCCCCCTATGTTTCCTTCTCAGGTGCCCAAGTACCTCCCTGCCAAATTTTGTTGATATGCGAATTTGTATAGGGAACATACATACATATATATTCTTTGTTTTATATATATATATATATATATATATATATATATATATATATATATATATAGTTTTTTTGTCAAAATATAATTTTTCCAGATTCAAGTCAAATCAAGCAAGATATTGTGAGTAGTGCCATTTTGTAGAAATGTATTGTCTTAAGCAAGGACAGATCCAGAAATGCTTCAAGGAGGGGACGGTTGATTTTTTACCTTTTACTCCCTTTTATACATGCTTGAGGGGGGGGGGGGGGAACTACCACAGCACTTTTTATCTAAAGCAATTAAAATAAGGAGATTTAACCAAAGAGGTTCCTGAACCTATTTCTTTCCTTTTTCATTGAAAAAGGTATGTTAAAATTGCGTTTTTTAACTTCAGTTTCGTAATAATTTCGTTGGCAAGGTCCTCCAAGGGAGGGGCTATTGCCCCATTCCTTGTATCCTTCCTTGGCTACAAGTTTTCAATGGTTAAAAGCACTATTCATCGACTTAACTGTTTGAAACATATGCATTAGGTGTTTATTTAATGAATCATTGTACAGTAAAACCTGTAAAGTTGACCACCCTTGTAAGTTGACCACCTGTCTATGTTGACCGCTTCTGTCAGGAACGGAATTAGCCCTATCTCATATAATGAAGGAAAACCTCTGTAACTTGACCACCTCTCTATCTTGACCACCTGTATATCTTGACCACTAATGTACGCCAAATTTGGTCTGGAGTATTGTAAAAAACCCTTTGTAAGTTGACCACTTGGTTTATTTTTTAAAACTTTCTTCAGAATATTATTTTATTTTATTATTTATTTATTTATAATAATAATATATTTTTTTTTTTTTGGATAGCTTTCAAAGAAAAAAGCTTTGATGACATACTATAGCAATTTACGAACTTAACCCAGCAGCATAAAGCTTATGCTGCTCTTTATTCTCCTAACTTGTTTTTCATATGTTGTTCTATTTGAGACAGCTTTTTGTACTCTGTTCAATGAAAATAGTTGTCAGTAGAAAAGTTCTAAGTCCTTTCTTTCAGTTGCAATATGTTGTGGCAACACAGGAATTCTGCTAAAAAGAAAAGTTCCGGATCTATACATTTTGGTCCTACTGCAACAAAATATGTAGGGCCTCTCCCTAGTGGTGAGCAGTGTCTATTTGAAAAGCGAATAAGCCTTAGTGCTAGGGTTTTTTTTTCTATTTTTTCATCAATTTCTAGGGCCGTTAGCCCCATTAAGGACGCGGGCTCCTCGCACTGCGGGTACGCAGATCTGGGCCTGCTAATGACGAATGAGTAAAGTTACATGTTTCTGGTGCAAGGGATTAAGAGATAGGATATTTTAATTTTGCCTTTATGAACTGGGAGAGTCGAGCTTGTTGCTCTTCGTGCTATAAGTTTTACATAAAAAGGCTTCAAAAAGAAAGTTAGTGGAGCTTGAGATTAATAAAAAGTATGAAATATTAAAAGTAATTGAAAATGGAGAAAGCCAGAGAAAAATAGCTGGCATATATGGAATTTCTAAAACTACAGTGTCTAATTTAGTTAAAAACCAGTTGAAAATAACAAAAGTATTAGAATAGTATTTTTAATTATTGTTTCACTTTCAATAATGTTAAAAAATGAAAGTGGAGCTGAACAGAAAGAGTAAGGGTGAATTAATCAAAAAATGAATACATGGTGCAAGAAATGACAAAAAAAAAAAAACATTACCGCCCTTTATAAGTTGACCACCTGTCTAAGTTGACCGCCAAAGTACTGCACCGCGAGTGGTCAACTTACACAGGTTTCACTGTATTTTATTTTCTAGTTTTATATTGGTATTTTGCTACAAGAAGCAGTGTGGACATAAAAAAAACACTTTTAACACATAGGGATATCGGGGGGGGGGGGGCATTGCATTGTGCTTTAAATAGTAATTCTTATTTTCCGCTTAGAAGAAAAGAGAACTGTATGAATTGTTATGACTACATTGTATGTAAATATTGTGCAACGTTGGTTTTGATTTATTAGTATTAGTAGTATGGTTATTAATTATAACTGTTTGCCATTGTGATATTTTTGCTGTACATGTATCAGCAATCCCTTAGCTCAAGGTTTCAACGAACCTTTTACTTGAAAGGAATTAATAATTTAATTTAGGGGCTCTTAAAAAGTTCTTAAAGGTCCCTTGTAATGCTTTTAAGTAATTATCTTCATAGATCCTTTTGGAAGGGGATAACCAGCATTTTGAAATGCATTTTGGAAATTTTACAAAACTCAAGTTATTTTTATTTTATAGTATTTTAGCTAAATTCTGTTGTAAAAGTTTATTAAAAAGCTTTAATCCCGAGTAGCATCAACTCATCGGCCGATCATCGGCCGTTCATCGAAATCCGATCAAACTTTGATCGGCCGATGATCGGTCGATGATCGGATTCCGATGAGTTTTCATCGGAAATTGCTCCAATATGTCTCATCGGCAATAGTAGAATCCGATCATCGGAATTCGATGAATTTTGCTCCCTATACCGATGAGATTTGGAGCAATATACGAGCAGTGCTGTTCCGAGCCGATGAATTTTGGATGAAAATACGATGAAATTTGGAGCAATATACGAGCAATACTGTTCCGAGCGATGAATTTCGGATGAAAATACGATGAGATTTGGAGCAATATACGAGCAGTGCTGTTTCGAGGCGATGAATTTAGGATGAAAATACGATGAGAAGTAGTAACAACTGCGATATAGGGAGAAGCAGGAGGAAAAAAAATTTAACAGTGGGAAGGGGGGTCCGCCATCTTGTATAATCACGAGACCCATCCGCCATCTTGAAAACTTTCAGGAGGGGTATTTTGGTTGATCTCATTTGGGACAATTATTTTATATATTTTATTTTTTTAATAACGTGTTTATTTAATTTCTAATTAAACAACTTTTGACGAACGTGATTCATTAGCTCGAACGAAGTCGCTTTAGTCGGGTATCGAACCCTAGACCTCTGGAATACGAGACTCATATGCTATCCACTGGACAAGTAATGCTCTTTCCTAGGAGGAAAATAATGTATTAAATGGAAAATCATTTGTGGCGCCATCTATCGGGTGGCAAGGCCATGACAGATTTCTGAACGAAAAAGTGAGAACTTTATTCAGTGAATATACTTGTGGCGCCAGCTAGTGAAGAGTCGGAGTCGATCAATTTGCTCGCAAACCGAGTAGGAGTCGGTAATTTTGGGAGTCAAATTGAACGGAGTGGAATTGTTTTGGAGATAGAGAGAAATCATTCAAGAGTCGGAGTCTCATTTTGTTCGCAATTCCAGTGAGGTAATCATGATTGGAATCGTGGAGTTAAAGTTGAATTGATTTTGCAGCAAATCGGAGTAAACCCTTTCAAAATCCAGGAGGCGGATTCAGAGTCAAAGTCTCAGTCGTTTTTCCTCCGATTTTCAACCCTGAATGTTGATCCGTATAGCCTTACGTTTGATCAATGACCTATCAATTGTCGGATATTCGAATAATAAAATTTATCCTATTTTAACAGTTGGGAGATTTCCAAAAATTTTAGATTGGGAAAATTTTTATCGGAAAATTTAAACAACCTACTTTTTTAAGATGAAATGTAACTTGGCAAATTTTCATCGGAAAATTTGATCGTTACGATCTCTTTTTCCGATGAAATGTAGCTCAGCAAATTTTCATCGGAAAATTTGATCGTTATGATCTCTTTTCCCGATGAAATGCAGGTCGGCAAATTTTCATCGGAAAGTTTGATCGTTACGATTTCGTTTTTCGATGAAATTTCGCTCGGAAAATTTTCATCGGAAAATTTGATCGTTACGATCTCTTTTTCCGATGAAATGCAGCTCGGCAAATTTTCATCGGAAAATTTGATCGTTACGATTTCGTTTTTCGATGAAATTTCGCTCGGAAAATTTTCATCGGAAAATTTGATCGTTACGATCTCTTTTTCCGATGAAATGCAGCTCGGCAAATTTTCATCGGAAAATTTGATCGTTACGATTTCGTTTTTCGATGAAATTTCGCTCGGAAAATTTTCATCGGAAAATTTGATCGTTACGATCTCTTTTTCCGATGAAATGCAGCTCGGCAAATTTTCATCGGGAAATTTGATCGCTACGATCTCTTTTTCCGATGAAATGCAGCTCTGCAAGTTTTCATCGGAAAATTTGATCGTCACGATCTCTTTTTCCGATGAAATGCAGCTCGGCAAATTTTCATCGGAAAATTTGATCGTAAGGATATAGTTTTCCGATAAAAAACAGCTCATCGAAAACCGATCTCGGATTCTGATCGCAACGATATCAGCGTGCATTACGCGATAAGTTTAGGAGGAGTCGATGATCGGCCGAGCAAAATCCGATGAGTTGATGCTACCTGGGATGGTTTTTAAATATGAAAAACTGATAATAATTCCTTTAACAATGTTACTTAGAATTTTTTCTGTTCCTCATTTTGCTAAGACTTGGTTTCTAACCTAAAAGGGCATTAAAACAACCAAAAATAGATGTACAAAACTGAGTGGCTGAAAATGATCCAAAATTTGCACACAGGACCTTACTTTGAGAAACTCTATTGTAAGGTATTTACTTCATCTCAAGATACTCAGCCTGTTTATAGGGTTTAAAATGAAAGGCTCTGGGACATGGGCGCCCTTATGCAAAATTGTAGGGGAAGGGGGAGGGCTCAGATATTTTAACCATGGTTTAGCAGGATATTTTTCCCCATGGAAGCAGATTTCAGGACAGATTAGAGTCATTTAAATTTGACATCTTTAATAACTTATTCATTAATTGCTAGAAAAGAACTGTTTTTACATTTTCGCAAAGAAAAAAGTACTGAAAACAAGGAAGTTCTAATTTCTAAGGGGGGACTCGAGCCCCCCTGCCCCCCTTGCTCTGAGAGGTTAATCTGAGGCTGCACCCTCGCTCTACATGCATATGTTTGTGTGTCTCTTATCTACACTCCACTGACTATTTTTTCCAATTAAATATTTAAATTGTAATTGCTTTAATATTTTTACTCACAATCTGTATTTATCTATAGGTTATACAATACACTACCGCAAAAATGGAGAAAAATGGAAAGAAATATCAGTCCCAGATGCTGTCCAAACTTCTTACACACTCACAAATTTAGATACCGGAGTTCCATATCAGATTTATATTACAGTTCATGGCTCTGGAGGCATTAGTGAGCCCAGCGAAGTTGCTACAGTTCGAACATCTGCTGAAGCAATTTGTAAGTTAGCTTGTGTGCTTATTCAATTCTTTTTTAAAATGCAGAGTTCAAAAATATTTAATTCGAAGAATGTTTGATTATCAAAAAGAATTGTCTACCATAGAAACTTCAGATCTGATGTGATTTGTCATGATACTCGATATAATTGTTTTTCTCCTGAGTCCGTTATGTTCTGATCTTGTGATTTCAAAGAAGAAAAATGTCTGAAGTAGTGAAAGGTGCTACATTTGGTAACCTGAAGGGGTTCCAGTGTTTTTTGCATTCACTGTATATTAGTGGGCTCACTCAAGACATTTTTCCCACTAATGAAGGGGCAACCTCACAATGGCTATTTTCAGTTTTTGTAATATTTTGTGCTTTGCCTTCGCTAGTTTTTTCATTTTACCCAATCTTTGATGTAATGCAGCACCCCGATTATTATTTTTATTATTTATTTATTGATTTTTTTTTAATTTATATAATTATTTTTTTTAAATATTTTATTTTATTTATTTATTTATTTTTTTTTTTGCTTTCATCTATTTTTATTTATTTATTTATTTTTATTTATCTTAATGTAAATATTTATATATATTCTTTCTTATTGAACAAAATTATTTTCTTCTGTATATATCAAAATTGTTTATCAGTGTGGAGTATTGTTAAATTTTCTCGTACGTCATCCCATAATTTTGAAATTTAACATTGTTGAATGTGTACAAAAGGATGACGTATTTAATAAAAAAAAAAAAAAAATGCAGCACCCCTTCTAAAAAAAAAAAACGAGCTGAAGTGTGCATTACATGACTTCCTTTTACTCCATTTTAATGTGATTCAATAGTTTACTCTCTAAATATCACCAACAGTGGTCAAATTGAAACCAGATTTTAAAAAAAAATCGCCAAATTGGCGACAAAACTTGAAGACGAAAACTGGCGATATATATGGGCACGTGTCCGCCAAATTATAAAACTACTTATGTTTACATTAAAATTAACAATGATTTCCCCCCAAAAAGAGGCAAAAGACCCCTTTAGAAACACCCAAATGCAACCAAAAGAGAAGGTGCACAACTAGATCCCACTAGGGGTATACATACCAAATTTCATCTTTCTAAGACATACCGTTCTTGAGTTATGTGACATACATACACACATCCGCACATACATACGTACATAGTCACGAGAGAACTCGTTGTAATTAACTCGGGAATTGTCAAAATGGATATTTCGCATCCCTATACGTTCTTAGGCACTTATCCACGTGTGGTCGAGTTAAAAAAAACCTCAACATTCATTCGGGGGTGCACAAAATGGAAATTGAGGTCGATTTTTGAGTGAATGTTTTTGTGAATACACTACTTCCTTTTTTGTAAAAGGAAGTAATAACAATGTAGTGTATTAGGAAATGCTAAAATGAACTAATATTGAATACATAAAATGTGTGCAAAGGAACTTGTTTAGTAATTTTCCACTTTTTTTTTTTTTTGTCAAAGTGAGATTTGTTAAAATTACTTACACTTTGTCAAAAATTTAGAAAATACGTTATAGCTCAGTGCATCATAAAATCAATCCTGTTTTTTATAGAAGATCGTTTTTCTTTTGCTAAAAATTTAGTGATGAGTTCAAGTTTCCCCTGCCCCCTTTTGTAATAATTTATTTACCCATTCCCGATTGCTGAGAAGGACAGCTAAATATTTTTTCTTTCCACTTTTTCTTCTTTGACTGCTCAGTTCTGAGAGAAAAGAATAACTCAAATTTTCACGCCTTGAAATGTTCCAGGAAGGTTTGTCTTGCACAAATAATGTTAATCAAATTTCATTAGTCACCTCAGAATTCAACTTTTATCCCATACCTCCTGTTCTGAATTCATTGGCATGTCTTATATTTTTACACTTACCTTACAAGTGCTTACAAGTCCTTATTTTAATGCTTCAAGTCCTTATAAGTCTTTATTTTTACTCTGCCATTATTTTAAAAAATTATTTCATTTTTCTAATAGAGCACTTGTGACTCACTTCATCACCCAAGATGTGAAGGGCAAGCAGCTGTATTTTAATGAATTTCCTTTCCCTTAGCAACATGGTTGCTAATTTGTCCACTTTTTTGTAAAAAGTCCGGGACACCGGAAGAAACTGGACAAAACTGGAAAAAACTTATCAATCACTTTATATAATCACTTTAAAATATTTTTCATTTCGTCCATGAAATGAAAAATAAACTGATTATACATACATAAATTTATTGTTATGGTGTAATAATATTAATATGTTATTCTAATACATTTTCTATAATGAATTAATCATTAAATTAAAATAAAAGTATTAGCTTTAGAATTTCATAAATCTAAAAAACAGTTTAATTTCACATTGGTGCAGCTAATTTTAGAACATAATTTACTTAAAAGTAATAAAATTTAACCATGTGAATAAGCTATTGGGCATGATTAGACTATTGTATACAATAGTAGAAAATAAACTCAATGGGAAAGTCAAATGAAATGCTTGGGAACACACATAAAAAACAAATATTTATAGACTAAAAATATTTTATAACTGTTGTATTTTTCAAATTTTTATTGATGTCATCCCATAGTAAAATATTTATGTACTCAGCATATTTTATGGATATGTTAATGTCATACAAATTAAGAAAAATTACTAATTTAGTAGGATTGTGGGTACTCAAAACAGTGTACCGGAAGAGGCTATAATATAGGCAAGAGGTAGATGGCTTTAAAAGGGCTATTAATCTTCATTAGGGAATAATAAATTGACTAGGGAACAGCCTAGTCAGAGCCTGTAGCTGATCATCACATTTGTATTTGTATTGCAAAAGCAAATTTCACTTCATACCAATGTTTCTTTTATTAATATCAATTTGTTTTTCTTCTTTTTTTTTTTTAAATATGATTTTTATTGTTTTGGAACTCCAACCTTTAAAAAGCCTTTATTTTAATAATTGTATAAATGCACTTATTATGGGTAATAAACCTTTATAAATGTTATTACATGCGTTATAATTTATTTTAACACTCATTTGATTTATTAACACACTTACATAAACTTCAACTGATCTTACTTTTTTTATTTTCACTTTAAAATATTTTACAATCAATTGTTTATATACATATTTATGTATGCTTATTTTTATATTAAAATATTACTTGAATAGGGAGAATCTATATAATTATTTATTATTTTCAAACTTCAAATTTTTAACTAAAAACTCAGTTTACTGATAAAGTGGACAAAATGGTATGCTCACTTTCAAATTACTCTGTACTATGCAAGCATCATCTTTTTTCAGTAGTTTTAGCACAGCAGATCAAAAGTGGTATTTTGAGTGAAGTAAGAGAAGAGTGAAATGAGAGACTATAGACTTGAATAATAATATATGTAGCAAAATATGCAATGAAAATTATTCAAAACCTCTGAATGATGCCAGTTATAATTTTCATCAAGCATGTCTTTCAACTGCTCTGAATCGGACACTCTTATTGACATCTTAGCTCAATGACACAAATGAACACAGAACATTCATTGGTCAATCCAGGAATTTTTGTCAGGGTCCGTTTTTTGTAATTTTGTAAACAGAAAAAAAAAAATATCGAATTTTGTGGGGGGGAAAAAAAAAAGCCAATTGAGAACCGTTTTTAAACAAATCATATGTAATTTTTCAAAAACCTTATTTCAAAGTACAAAGGGGACAGTACTTTACCTTTTCCTTTTAAACAATCAATAAGAACGGACACTTAAAGAGATTTATTCGAGCAACAGTATCTGATTTCAATCGCTTGTTGTGCGCTTTCTGCTCGAAAATTATAAAATGGTCAAGAAATATGCTTATTCCAAAAGGTAGAGTAAACAGTGAAAATGTCTTAAAACAACAAAAGTGACATTATCATTATTTTGAATTTCAGAGTAGAGATAAAATTTTAACCAAGTAAAGATTTGCTTCATTCCTAGTCCAATGTTTCAAAATGTCAAATGAAACAAACATGCTATACAACAAGGCAACTGCACACTCGGAATCTTTTCAATCATCAAGAGGCGCAAGTCAAATGTAATCCTTCCTCTGATATTAGCGTGCATGCAACTCTTTCCGCTCGGAGTGGCTAGATGATCGGAGGGAAAAACAACTTTCAGTGACTGCTTTGTTAATGCTGTGATTTGAATTAAGTTTCCGATGTTTTGCTCATGCAAATGTGGGAAACAAATCGGCAATGACATTTTCTTGCTGATTGGTCTGTGACGTCACACACATTTTGCTGCAGCAAAATAATCTCTATTTTATAAAAGGACTGTGTCTTAAGTTAAATGGCGAGATAACCATTCATAAAGCATGTAGTATGCAATTGATATCTTGAAACTTGATTTTAACTTTTTGAAATTTACAAATAAAACCAACGATTTCAAATTACTGCCATGTCTTTTTTCCACTGCATAAAACTCAATGGTTAAATTGAGAGTCTGGGAGTTATGTGACAAATCCTTTTTTTCTTTCTAGATTTATGTGAAAGGTCCATTTTTAGGGATCCGAATTTTGTGAGGAGTCCATTCTTAAGGATTGGAATTTTGTGAAGGGTCCGTAAACAGACCTAATTTCTGTCTAGATTGACCCCTAACATTCTGATACATTTCTGTTATATTGTTCTCATAAAGGTTGTTTAAAGTTTAAGTACTTTTTTCTTAGTTTGTTAAAAGTTTTTTTTTTCATTCTACAAGAAAGTAAGAGTATTATTACATGGTGAAAAATAGTTAATCCAACTTTTATTCCATTTTCTCTAGTTCATGCTCCACCAAAATCTCCAGCTGTGCAGCCTGCCATAGATGATGTAACTCAAATTTTGTACATAGTTGTTCCTGTAGCTGTAGCAACTGTTATCATCGTAATTGTTATAGTTACTGCTTGTGTATACGTATATTCGAAGAGGCCATTACCAGTTTCTCATCCATATGGAGGTAAAATCTGAATACACAAATATTAGTATGTGAATAAAAAGAAAAGATTTATTTATGTGTTATCTTAACTGAAAATATGTATGGAAATATTTTCTTGGTACATTTTCATATCAATTACGCCATATCAGTGCATTTATTCTTGATAATTGTATAACATTTATGTAAATGTATATACATGTTCACGTACTATACCTCAAAACTCAAATTTTGAATTGGTAGCCAATGGCTACCAGATCCTCACAAAATGGTAGCCAAATCTCAAAAAATGATAGCCAAATTTTATTTTAATTTAAATTTTTTAATTTATTTTATTCCGTTTATTTATTTAGTATTTGTGTATACGTCATTGGCGTAGCAAAGAACGTTTCTTATAAAATAATAATTAGAAATAAATAAGTAAATAAAAAATATTTAAAAAAAATAAAAAACGTGCTAAAAACAAAAAAGGAAAAGAGGGTTGAGGAAAAATTTTGGAGGGGAGGAATTGAACTTGGGGGGAAAGGGCACCCCTGCCCAGATATTATTTAACACATCGTTTGCAAATTATAATCTGCATTAATTTATCTTTAAGCAAAACACATCCCGATAAAAAAATAAATAAATAAAAAAGATTATTATTATTATTAATTTTTTTCAGCTTTCAACCAAAACACGAGTTAGTTCCTTGATAAAGAAAACAACAAAATATCAAAAACTTGAACAGAATGTAAAACCTAAACCATTTGCGATTCTACAAAAATATTTTTTTGTTTTTACAAATGCATGCAGAATTTTATAAAAATCGAAGCTTGAGTGTCAAAAAATGAATAAATAAAAGAAAGGTAAACAATATAAAACAAAACGAAAAAAAAACAAAAATTGAAATAAAAGATCCAGCAGAAGAAAAAATGGGTTTCAGCCGTATTCTTTCCACCTTCTCTAGACGCAAGGGTGCCATTTTTTTAATTATTTATGTGTTTTAGAAATAGGATTGTACTTCTCTTTATTTATTTTGGAACACACATTTTCCTCTTCTAACTGGTGAAAATGGACAATCTACAACGCGGCGCCATTTTGAAAATTTCCGCGAAACTTAAAAATAACAACTTTTTTAAGGAGAAATAAAATAAATAAACGGATATGTCCTCTCCTCCAGTAGGTTTTATATTTTAAAAAGAAAAAAAAAAGGAAAAACAAACAATATAATTAAAACAAAAAATCAAAAATCTTGCAAATTTTTTTTTTTTTTTTTTTTAGCGATATCGTTTTTACCTTGTCTCCGTGCATTTTGACTTAAAGGCGCCATTTTTTTTTATTCATATGTAAACCAAATGTACAAAATTAATTCTTTTCAATTATTTTCATTTTGGAAAGGATATTTTCGTCTTTACTGGTAAAAATGAACAATAGCAACGTGACGCCATTTTTAAAACGCGTAGTTTAAAAATACCGCAAAACGAAGAAATAGCCATTTGTTAAGGAGAAATAAAGTTGAAAAATGCATTTAAGATCAAAAAAGCATAATTTACTAAATTGGTGTATGAAATTTGTCTATTTTTACGATCGCGTGTAAAGAAAGCCGAGTTTTCAAAATAGAAGTTTTGTAACGAATTTGCCGTCGTGATTGCGATTTTTGTTTTCTATTCAGAACAAGAACACATAGCACAATAAGCCACAATTGGACAATACTCTCCCCCCCCCCTTCCCTCCTTCATCCCCGGCGATCCGATAGCCGAACTTTTAGTGGACAAAAGAATTTGGGGAAAGGTCATATGTCAAGACAGGTCAGGGAAGGTTGCATTGGCGAATGGTAGCCATATTGGTGACTGAAGTGAAAATAATGGGCGCCAAAATTTGAAAATTGGTCGCATTTGGCGACTGGCGACCGCCAGTTTTGAGCTTTATTACGTACGTACTGTGACACAGTTATAGACTAGACACTATTGAATTATGTTTGTATCAAGTCCTAGTCTGTGTTGGAATCTGCAAATGCACTGCTAGCACATGGCCTGTTGAAAATAAACAGAGGGAAGATCATCAACTCCGACTCCGGAAATTTTAGAACATTCCACTCCAACACTGACTCCTTTAACCCAAAATCAGTAAGGCTCAGACCGTGGGCAGATGTAAGAATTCTTCAAGGGAGGGGCAAAATTGCGTTTTTAGAACTTCAATTTTGGAAAAAAATTTTGTTTCTGAACCCTATCCCTCTTATATAATTGAATATCATTTAAAGTTGCATTTCTGGAAATGGAGTTTCGAAAAATTAGCAGGGAAAAGAGCTTGAACCTCATTCCTTCCTTTAACATTACCAAAAATGGTTTAAAATTGTGTTTTTGAGACCTCAAATTTCAAATATTCTGAAACATTTCTGGTTGAAAGCTCCCTTAAATTCTTCGCAGATTGTCTAAAAAATACTTTTGGAACTTCAAAGTCGAAAATTTGCTGGTAGAGCCTTTCAAGGGAGGAGTGATCGTCCTTTCCTTTTATCTGTCCATGACTCAGACTCTTTAAGTATTGTCAAGTTGTGGACTTTGAAAGAACAAGACAGACTCCAACTCTTGGAATTTTAAGTTGATGACTCCCTACTCTGACTCCTTTACCCCGAGTCGGACTGGTGTCAGTCCGACTCGCATTCCGCAACTCAGACTCCGTAGCCCTGAAAATGCAGGACAAGAAGTGGTTATGTCCTTAGTTGTGCATGAAATTGTAAAAATATGTTAAACTGTTGAACATATTTTTCAAAAGAGAACACAGGTTTCAAAAGAGATATAGTTGGTTAGCACATTAATGACAAATCCATTGTTGTGCAATTGCAGCACCATTGTCACAGCTACATTCAATTCTTGGTGATGTTAGAGAGTTTCTACCTTCAAAATTATGAATAGTCTCCAAAATTTTTATTTTAATAAATTCTTTCTACTTACAGAGTTTGATGGGTCATGGAAATCCTGGAAAGTCATGAAAAAAAAAAATAAAACAAATTTTAGGCCTGGAAAAGTCATGGAAAATTGAAAATTTCATTTCAAAGTCATGGAAATTTATTAGAAGTAATGGAAGTCCTGGGCAAAAAAAAAATAAGAGCTGAAAAAGCACTTAGAAATCTTGAGTGATGTAGATGATGACAGTATTGCTCATAAAAGCTGTTAAAAATGAAAAATTGAATGATCGCAAAAACAAATCTGATATTTGAAGTCTCATTGCATCCACTTCTGTAGCAATGGCTCGTCTTTTTTTTTTCGCAATGTGGTTTTACTGCTTACACATCACTTATTTTGAATTTACCATTATTTTTTCAACACTTCTTTTATTTTATATTCTGTAGTAGCAAACTTGCAGTTTTTGATTTTGCCACGCCCACTCAAAAAGGCAGTTCAGTTTGAGTGAATGTTTTTGCGAATACACTACTTCCTTTTTTGTAAAAGGAAGTAATAATGTAGTGTATTAGGAAATGCTAAAATGAACTAATATTGAATACGTAAAATGTGTGCAAAGGAACTTGTTTAGTAATTTTCCACTCTTTTTTTTTTTTTTTGTCAAAGTGAGATTTGTTAAAATTACTTACACTTTGTCAAAAATTTAGAAAATACGTTATAGCTCAGTGCATCATAAAATCAATCCTGTTTTTTATAGAAAATCGTTTTTCTTTTGCTAAAAATTTAGTGATGAGTTCAAGTTTCCCCTGCCCCCTTTTGTAATAATTTATTTACCCATTCCTGATTGCTGAGAAGGACAGCTGCCTGTTTGTTAAAAAAATGGGAGATTTAAGCATCATTATATTCTATTCACTGTATTTTTACTTTACTTAAATTTATATGATGAAGACAAACAAGAATAGCTTAGTTTTTTAGGTATACACTAATATTTTTTCATTTACAAGTAAGTGCTTTGATGAGGTAGTGGCATTCACGTAGAAGTTTTGCTAATGCTCATTTACAAAAATTGGCATATTCGATATTAAATAGTACTATATTCTCTTCATGTAACAAGGTCATGAGCATTTTTATGAAGTCATGAAAAAGTCCTGGAATTTTTTCATCCAAATAGAGTATGAACCCTGTACTCATTTCTTTGTATCTCAAATTTTTTTGATTCACATTAAAGGATCTTCCTTACTTGTCTTCAATTTTTAGGCCTATGATTTTAGGCATCATTAAAAAGAAAAAAAAAAAAAAAACTTTACCCATGTTTGGTCTATGTGTGTAAGCAGTTATGGCTCACATAATCTAGTTTTTCATTTCGCAGGTTCACACAAATAATTTGAGGCTAGAAATATGTATTATTTTTTAATCTGTTTATATACATGGCACAAATTCATTGCAAAAATTTGCTGTTTTCAATTGTAAAAAATGCTAATAAACTTCTAGTTTTCGAGAACTATTTTGAAAGTTCTTTGTTAAACACATCTACATTATGATTTTCATTTTAAATAACATATTCTTTTTTCCCCCTTTAGATTTACCAGCCTCAAAAAATTTCAGTTATATGTCCACAGTTCCTCGTCAGAGAGACATACCAATAACTGTATGCGGGGGAAATGCTATGAAGTATGGCTCCCCGTATTCCACAGTTCCTTTGACGAGGCCTGAACAAGATGAAGATGAGCCTATATATGAGTCTGTTATGGATGAGATACGCTGTAAAATAAAACAGGTATGTTTGATATAAAGTGCATAAGTTTGAGAAAGGTGCAAGTAAAAGTATAACACTTGTCATAAATCCAAATTTTTTAACAAAGTTTTTGAACCGTTAGGGCTGCACAGAATCTGTCCCGAATGAATCAAAATATTTTTAATCATTAATGATTTTTATTTTTTAACTAAATGTTTCACAAGGGTACCCTTATAGTTTGGTTTAGTTTAGCAATGTTTTAAACGAAAAACCCACAATGGTTTTGTTATTTAGTATGAAGTTTGGACTTTGTTTGAAAGACAACATTTCATTTTGATATCTTATCTCTTTGTTTGTATATCTTAACGTACACATTTTACTGTTACTACTTGAAATAAATATTTAAAGAATGCTTATACAGTTGAGTCTTTAACTCAAAGTTTTGATTGGGTCCCAAACTCTTAAGAAGACCATGGGGATTCACTTCCCATAACTCAAATTACCATTAACTTGAAGGTTTTAGCTGCTCCCTTGGGATTTCAACTATTTGAGAGTTGACTGTATTTGTATTTTGGAGGGGGGAAATATTTTCAAAAGTATTCATCTTTTTTTAAATCAATATGTGCTTATTTAAAAACAATAAGTGCCCTGTGAGAACTTTGGGAAATTCTTGGAATGCCATCTTAGCAAAACAGTAATAGAATAATAGAAATGAACCCATTAATCTTTTGACTTGCCAGATATTGTGATATAATATTAGTTACATTATTGTTTCATAACTGTTAATGTTTTGTACAAAAAATAACTCTTTGGTTGAACTGAAAATATTTTTCAGCTATATAATTTCAGCAAAGTGTGTTTAAATGATGCATTTGGGAAAGTTTCATGCAAACTTCCCTTTAAACTATAATTGCAATTTTTATAATTAACTTTTTTGCCCTAGTTTCTGACCTTAAGTTAAATTTACTTTGAAAGTTAATCATACATTAATTATTATTTAACAATACGTTTTCAGAAATCCTTAGATGATGACGTAAAAATTGGATCTGGAACTATTGTATGAAGAAGAAATTTCCCTCTAGCGTTTTCAAGTGTATGTGCCTGCACTACCTGTGATTGTGATATTTTCTGTAAAAAGTACCTTATATTGACATTTATATCTTTATCATCACTTTTCATACTACAAATGTAAATATGTTTGTATCAGAAATTTTACCTTTTTCTGCCTTCAAATTTTTTTCCTAAAATTTCGTGCATTCTTCAGATGTACTTTCTGACAGCTATTTTTAACAATATTCTGTTACATTTTTGAACTTAAAATTCTCCCCTCCCCCAAGTCAGTTCTTTGAGTTTTGATGTTTAATGCAAAATATATTGTTTCATTTTCCCACCCTGCCTATTTTTTCTTTCTTTGCTGTTTAACTCATTTGAATTAATTTTTTAAATTATATTATTGATAACTTTTAAGCATTTCAAAATTTATATTTTAGAAGTTTTTCCTTTGACATACATTACATACAATATATTTCTGAGAAATTAAAGCAAATATAGTTTTCGGCTGTGATATAAAATTTGAAATGTATAATTTTATGTATTCATGTGTCACAGACAGAGATACAGTTGGCTCTCTGTTTAACGACTTTCAAGGTACCACAAAAAATCGTCTTTAAGTAGAAAGCGTCCTTAAATAGAATGCTTTTAACACTATGGTGGACCATCTGAGACCGTGAAAAGCCGTCTTTAAATAGAGAAAGTCGTTAAATAGAGCGTTGTTAAACAGAAAGCCAACTGTATATTATTTATAAATGTAGATAGATAGAAAACCTGTTCATTGAATAATTGTTGCTAAATACAATTAGACAATCTCATAAAAACATTGGGTGCTTAAAATGTGATCATATTTTGAATTGTAATGTGTTTAATATATGCTGGATAAATTTTTTACTAGAAGAATTGCTCATGAATCTAGTTAAATGAAATAAAACCTTTAAGCAATAAAATTTTTCATGCTTAAATTCTTGATCCTTTTCTGTGGGTGTAAAACTTTTTCCTTACTTTTATTTCCATATTTTATTATAAATCATACTTCTTCTATATCTTATGCACTGATGTGGAAATTTAATTTCGTGATTGATAAAAATCTGTCTTTTTCCATTTGTTCAAGGAACACAACATTTTCTTTAACAAAAGTTCCAGTGTTTTTATTATATCTTGGGTTGATATTGATTGACTGGCATAGAAGATAAAAATTTTTAATTACTTAAAGAATATTGTTCTTATTTTTTATTCAACAGAAGGAGGAGGGGGCCCTGTAAGATCATCATTCATGTACAATCATAGTGCAAAACTGAAAGAATACAGTCTTAGTTTGTGTCTTTTGCAGTATTACTATTTCATGGAATGTTAAATGTCTAACAAAAAGAGTTAATCTATTTTTAATTTTATTATTAGATTTATCTAGTCTAGTTTTGTACAGTGTTTACTGCTCGCATATATTTTTGAAACAGAGAAATAGTTTTTATTGCTATAAATGTGTGCTTTATACGACGAATTAACTTTATCATTCTTTAAAAGCTTGAAAAAATATTTTTTGAAATCTGATTGCACTGCACATTTTTCCTTAAATATGTTTGTATCTAGCTCTGTTTGCAATAACAGCGAATTTTTGTTTTGTGTTAATATTTTATTGTAAGATGTAGGCTAATGTATAGAAAGCTGGACTTTCAGTAATATGGCAGGTCAATACAAGTGCCTTCATGGTGTTAATATCTGTCACAAGAAAATCAAATTTGTTAAGCAAGTGGGTTTATAATATTTATGCAAATGTGTACCTCTGAAATTTGCATTTCATGTAAATTTTGTGCCATTATTTCACGATTTGGCATTAATTGTGCCAAATTTAATCATTTTCTGAAGTGCCTTAACTTACACAAGTTATGAATGCTTGCTCTATTTGTTTTTCGAAGAAAGAAAAAAAACAGTTACCTATTAATAACATGTAATTTCAAATATTTTTAGAGTTTAATTTCCAGACTTTTTGTTAAGCTTGTAATACAATGGTCACTAATGGAACTATTTGCATGTGAAAAACAGCAAAATAGCAAAATGACTAAAATTTTAATGTAAATAATAAATATTAGTGCCATAAATGTATGAAAACAAATGGTGAAAGTTGCTTCTTTAGTAATCAATGCTAGAAAACTTTTGTTTTAGTGATCATTATTTTCTTACCAAATAATGAAGTTCAATTTAGATTTATACCTTGTTATTTGTGTCTAAAAATCATTCTTTCCAATAATCTTCTTTATTGAAGTAAAGTTCGCTTTATGAGCTTTTTAGATCTGTTATTATGTGATACTAATATTGTAGATGATACTTCATAAGTATCAAATTTTTATGTTATTAATCTTTTTTCTACTTATTTTTTCTAGTGCTGTAAGATTTTTTTCCTTCCTGTTTTGCCTGCTTAAAATTCATACAAATTGAGAAAATGTATCCACGTTTTCTGTGTTTTTTGTTTACAATATTTTACTTATTAATTTTGAAATTGAGTTTTAATTACTTTGTATTTTTTTAATGACTTTCAATCTTTCATTAAGAACCAAATTTATGTTGGAAATGAAATGATTAATAAATCCTCTTTAAATATTAAATACCAGTAATATATTGTAAAATCGTTCTTGTGTACACTCGAAGAATTTCTGCTAAATCTACTTACAAAAAAAAAAAAAAAAATCGAGCAGGACATGTTTTGATTAGTGTCAGATTAGTTGTTAAATTTTATCAGCCATATTTGCAACTGAAAACTTTTATTTAATAATTATAAATGTTAATTATTTCTCCTCAAAAGATAATATAAATTATTTGAATAAATAATTTTATTATATTTTATTTAATAAGGCATCTTATTTCTCAAGTGTGAAAACTTCCATATTTGAAATTTTCTAAGGAATTTAAACATGAAATTTAATGATGGCAAGAAATCGTTTTTGGAATAATTTTCTTTCCACATATTTTTAAAATTTCATAAGTCACCTAAAGTCTTTTTTTTCTTTAATTTAAAGCAGTTTTAAAAGAAAAAAAAAACACTTTTATTAGAAGTTTAATTTTTTTTTACTTCTTTGTAGACTGTAAAATTAATTTAATAGCTTATTATTCATAACATTTTGAATATTTGAAGCTGATACTTATTTTAAAATGTCGGAAACAACTTACTATTCGGAATCTTATAAATAAACAAAACAAATTACTTCAATCATTTACTTTGTCAATTGCATTACTCTATGACAATTTTTCCATAAATAAAATGCTTGCATACGAACAAAATTTTATTCATACATAGTGACTGTGAGATTAAAACTTGCAATTGTTAATATTAAATGTACATGTTTTGAATATTGTTAATTGACTTTTCTACTATTTAATTTTTAACCAAAAATTATGAAACATTATTATTTATGACCTATATTTATATTTTTATCACCTAATTTAATCTGATTTTTTAAAGAAATGTAAATATATAATTATAATAAACGTTTTTAGCTAAAGTGTCTTGCCTGAAATTTTGCCTGTGTGTTTGATATTTGCTACACAAAATAAAGTTTTTAAAGTATTTAAAACTGTTTGCATGATCTTTTAACATTGATTAAGCCAATGAAATGATTAAATGTACAGTATTTAAATTTCAAGTCTGTTTCTCACCCAAAGTTCAAAATTTAAAACTTTTGCAAATTGAAAAATGGGGTTGGACCTAGTTTTCAAATCATGCAACTACCTGGGCTGCAAAAAGTGGTACTTTGAAGAAGTATAAAATTTATTGGTTGCATTATTCTGCTTGAAATCGAAGGGTCCTGATCCAAGGGCGGATCCAGTTTTTGGTTTTGTGGACTGGGGTGAATTTTTCGAAATATAAGCTGCTTTAAAGTATCTTTCAAAAGCCCCTCCCCACTCCCTTCCCCGAATCAACATCTGTCCTTACCTCAAATCTCTGCTTTCCAAGCTTTGCTTTGAAAAATTGTAGTTTCATAATCATGATGCAATTTTTTATTGTGTAGGGTTGGAAAATCTGCAATAATTTTCCTTTTCTAGCAAACGGCCAAATTCGCAATTTTTGTGCCAAACTGCACTAAAAATGCGAATTAACTTAACACATTCTCAAATAGAAAATTAATAATAGTGGCATTCCCTTTTTGGCACTGAAAGCCAAAAAAGAGCAAATAAGCAAAAGAGCGGGAAAAATAGCCTTATTTCTCTTTTTTGCCTAAAGTTGCGTGCCATGTTGTAAGTTTCAATCCTTTTGCATCTTGTAAATTTTTCAGTTATTTTGAAAAATGGATATTATTTTAATGTATGTTACTTTAAATTGACTCATTTTTTTATTTCTTACTTAATAACTATTTCCTTAAATAACATTAAGAGGTACCAATAGTTTAATAATATGATTGTAGAAAAAGTGTCTTGAGACTTCAAAAAAATATTAAAATTTTATCTCTAACACATATACGTGTATCCATTTTTTTAAAAACATAAAAATATATCTCTTATTTAGCAAAACTAATGTTTGTACGAAAAGTTCCTCTAGTACCTGGTGAGCGAAATTTGAACTGATCAAAGGGGTCCAAATCCAGTGTTTTATTTTTTTACTAGTGGTACCCGCACGGCCTAACCCGTAATAGAAAAATTAAAAGGTCTTTTGGTTCACCTGTATATTTACAAATAATGTATGGTGAATTTTCTCACCATTTGGCTTGTACCCATGTTACGGTTCCACGTTATGATAATTTCATATCTTGTTAATCGGCTTGTGCCCATGTTACGGTTCCTGGTTATGATAATTTCGTAATTTACTCGTCCACCTAATGATATTTTTGTTCTTAAAATTGGAATAGAAAAAGAACCACATCGACTTTCCGAAAAATTGCTTCGAGGTGCACACCCCCATGCTACAAACTAACTTTGCCAAATTTCATGAAAATCGGCCGATCTAGGTGCTATACGCGTCACAGAGATCCAGACAACCAGACTACTCCGGACAGAGAGACTTTCAGCTTTATTATTAGTAAAGAAGCCAATGAAATGTTAGTCCTGAAAATAAGCTATTTAATTAAGTCAAAAGTAATGTTAGTCTGTTGCCTAGAAAATTCAGCGAGCTCTCTTTTTTTTTTTTAATTTTAATGAACAATGTTTTAAGTGAAATTTTGTAATTCAGTGGATTCTTTTTATTCTGAACACTCATGGGACCAAACAAAAGTGTTCAGATTATGGGGGTGTTCATTATAGAGGGAGACTGGATAATGCATGTACATATATTCTATTGCGTTAGTGGACTATGTTCAGGACTTCGCCCAGTGAGCTATACCAGTTACTGATATAGTGCTGAATTTTGAATTGGTGGCTAGCGCAATGTCTGATTCAACTCAGTAGGACCTAAACTCTTGTATTTATTTATTTATTTTTAATTTTATAAAGTGAAAATTGATGTTCCACAAAAAAATATTTCAATACAGTTATCTATATAATACCTGGAAAAGAAGTTATTTTTAATCTGTTTTTGCATTGTGTATTCTCATGCAAGGTACCTGTTATTATCCAAGTAAAAATGTTTCCGGGTGATTCTCAGCCGCATTTTGCGTTTGAAGGTAATCATACTTTAAAGGTCTTAAATGCAACTTAGTACAATGGATGGATTTTTGAAATATAGTTCAGGGGCAGACACTTCATAATTTTCAGCTGAATGATTTTATGTGATACACTAATATCCAGGAAAATAAGATTTATTCTACCTCTCTCTTTAATGCCCTTTAATCGTTGTGATAAAATTGGGAATGTATTTCTGACTATAAAATACATTCCCAAATAGTATATAGAGTATAGAGAGAGGAAACAACTGAGCAGGGTTTTAAAAAGCATTCATAATACTAGGGTGTTCATATTATAGCGTGTTCAGAGTATGAATAGGTGAGCCTATGGGTTAAGTCTATGGAGTTTTGCCGGAACCATCGAAATATGTTCAGAATACCGGGGTGTTCTCGTTACCTAGTGTTCAAATAGAGGGAGTTCGCTGTATATATTTTAGCTCTTTTTTAAGGATTTAGAAAATCTTCTGAGTTTATCACCGAAAAAATCTATAAAATGCGAAGAATTTTTACTTTTTTCTAGATATTATTTGTTAGGAAAGAGGGGACTTATTAATTCTTGTATTAAAAGGACATTAATGCAAGATGAAAAAATTTAAAATCTGTAAGTTCAGCTGTGTATGATGATATTCATAACTTGTTGAGATTTTAACTTATGTTTCTTTAAAATAAATCATGAATTCATGCATTTTTAAATATTTTATTTCTCCAAATTTTTCTGCTAAGAAAAGTTTTATAAAAAGTTGGTATTTTCTATGAAAGTAAATAATTAAATAAAAAGGAATTTCACATCTGTACATCTTTTCTTTTGTAATAATTATATCAAAAATTTTCTTATTTTCATATATGGGTCATTCTCCAGAAAACATAACTTTTGAATGCAAATATTTTTCAACTTTGAAACATTGTTTTCTTTTTTTTTTAAAATTCTTACATGAAAGTGTTTCCTACTAGGAGTAACCATAAACAATGGCCCAGCTAAGTTCCAATTATTTTACTCATAAATTTTTTAAAAAAAATTTAAAAATGCCTTGTTCACAGAAATAAAAAAAAATCTTTTAATATTTAAAAATTGAGGCCAATTTAATATCAAAGTAGTAATTTTGTTAAATGTAAACAATCGGCTATTTTAATGATTAGTGGGAATATAATATTAAGCTCTCTTAATTAAAGTGCAGCTTAGTTAGAGAAGTTCCAAATGTATGTTAAAAAATAGTATTTAGTAAATTTGAGGATGTATTAACAAATTTTAATTTTGGTAGAATGCCTGTTATGGATGTATTTTTCCTCCATCATTTATTTTCACTTCAAAAATAATGACATTGATAAGGTCTGTCACGGAGGTGAGGAATTTTCCATTAATATAGGTCTAATAGATACATTTTTCAAAGAATTTTTCTTTGTTGCTACAATCTGCACATGTTAAGCATATGAAAACATGTTCACTTCTTTTTTAACATTAATTTACATCCCTGAAATTCAAGTTCACGGAGGTGAGAAGTCAGAATAACCATACTAAGTTTTTAAAGCAAAATCTATCTTCTTGTTTTTCGACAAAAGTCTCACAACTTCAACTATGGCTGAAAATTAACAAGGGGGCTACCTTGTATCATGGAAAATAAAATTTGATGTCATTACTGCCACGTGTTAATGAGGAATGGCATTTTGTGTTTAGTTAATGGAGTTGAGAATTTATTGTGTGACATGACTTCTTGTCCTACTAAAACATAATTTTTAAAAAATAAATATACTTAAACAATTAGTATTTGAGACACTTGTGAAAGGAATAATCAATAAATCTTACTACCATTATGTATGCAAAAGTTTGTCTGTATGGATGTTTGTTACTCTTTCACTCAAAAATTACTGAATGGATTTTGATGAAACTTTACAATAATATAGCTTATGCGTCCGAATAACACATAGGGTAGTTTTCATCTCGTTATGAGGGGCAAAACTCCCCATGGGGGGGCTATAAAACACAATTTTCGTATAAATTCTAATATGGGGATGAAAAAATACTTGCACATATCGACATTATATATCCATCGAAAGCTCTGATTTTTCTGCCAAAGATGGCACCTGTTCGAAATTTCTAAGTAGAATAAAAAACAAGTAATGAACTTTTTAGTTCCATGTTGGAAGGCTTCCCTTAACTCAATACAGTATTTAGTGTATCATCTCAACTCCCAGTCGATAGCGACAATTGTTGTATTGTTGACAATTTTTGCTTTTCGTCTGACTGTTCACAAAGCTTTTCTCAAATTAAATCTTAAAGTAAGATTTTTGCACAAGATTGGCAAAGAATACATGGATTTGGCTGATTATTTTCCAGTTTAACTCAAGTTTGAGGCAATTAATGTTTTGTGTGTGTGTGTGCTGACTGGGTATTTGATCGACCAGCAGGAATCTCGCCAAACTTTTTTTGCGGAGTCATTTCAACATCTAAGGAATTTGGCAATTTTTTCAACTGTCGCTGTTTTTGAAGCTAAAGAATATGCAATACTGTTTCTCGGTTTTTTCCATGTAACCAAAATATCGACATTTCTTTAATATTACTTTCTTTAAATCATTTGTTAACAGTCGTTTGTTGGTGGATTATTTTACAAATGATTTTCTTTAAATCATTTGTAAAATAATCCACCAATTAAATTAAGCAAATTCATAAACAGCACAAATTTGTGAACAATTTCAAACAATTGCCAAATTTTACTGCTTATTTTCGGAACATTTCGCTTATCATTTTATGGTCACCAGAAGTAGCTTGGTATTTGGCGACACTATCTCTTTAATGAAAATTAGTAACACACAGGTTTACGAAGTAGGGAGGGGTAGCCTTATTCAAGATATCCCAAAACGATTACCGCAAATTTGGTAACATTTTAAATTGCAGCAAGGGATTACGAGCGTCTACATTTTTTAAAACTTTGTATTTCAATAGCAATATAGAGAAGATGTTAGAATATGTTCAAAAAAAAAAGACATCTTTTTAAACAAATGAGGCTTATTTTCATACTTTGGAAATTCCTCAAATTTGTATATGCTTAAATGTTGTTTTTTCATTTCTAAAAGAGTACTATTTTGTAACTCAATAAAGAAAGTTATTAAATAGAGTCTGCCCCCTACCCCCACCATCGAAAAAAGATTTATTTTTCGCCAGGAACGGCCAAATGCGTACAAAACATTTTCTTTATAGTATCTTCTGTTCGCAGGGCCCGATCAAGCCAAACTGGTGCCCAGGTCCTGAGTAGATGCTAGTGCCCCCCCCCCCCACACATGAGAAAATCCGCGCAATTTTAAAGTCAATGTTTCAAACTAGAAACCTAATTACTAGAAACTACATTTTAAAGGAACATTACTACATTTGAAAGGAAATCTGGGATTTGAATACCAAACACTTGATAATTACCAAACTAATCACAGTTAAAATTGCCTCTTAAGGCGAAAAAGAGTTAAAAAACAATTTAAAACTGCAAAAAAAAAACTTACTAATTCTGACATCAAGCTTTAAAAAAGCTTCTTTCTGGCTTTAACAGATGAAAATGTGTCTATCAAATAATTGAAATCTATGTTTGATGTCACAGAATTTTCAGTTGTCAATAAGGAAAATGCCTGTAAATTATAATGAGAAACGCAGCTTCTCAAATGATTTTTATTCTTTTCAAAAATGAAAAGGAACGTTCACTGGAACAGCTGCTGATAGGCAAGGTAAGAAGAAGCTGCAGGGGTGAATCCACATTCGGAAATGTATGTGTAATGTTTAGTGATCTTATCCTTTTAAAACATTCTCCAGGAGAAGGGTTACTTTTTGCAAAAATTTGAAAGTGTGTTAATTCTTCTGGAAAATGTTCATCTATGTCATCCGAGTAATTATTTTGAAATTTCAAAGCTAAGGGACAACGACTTCTTTATGCGAAATGTTTTTAACTTTATGAGGTTTTGAGCTGATTTTTAAAAAAATTTGAGCCTCCTCTCCCTTAAAGTTGAGAAAAAGTAAAATGAGCTTTTAAAAAAAAGGAAGTAAGTAAGTGAATTTAGGCTAGGCTATTTTGGTGCCCCTAAATTTGTGGTGCCCAGGTCCGCGGACCCGCTGGACCGTGCGTTAATCAGGCCCTGTCTGTTCGGAATTAAAAATCATATCCTATGAATACATAGATTAAGCAATCATTTTACGCAGTTTTATAAACTTGGCAAGTCTCCCGACGAATGTATGGTACTGTGCTCCTTGGGCGATAAATAATGGATTTTGATTTATTATTTTACATTTTTATGCTGCTTTTAATTGCAAAAAAAGAAAATAAAATTAAACAAAATGACATTTTAAAAATTTATTTGATAACACTGTCGGGACGAGTGTTCAAAAATCTTGGAGCTATAGCAATTGCAAAAGTTTTCGCCAAATTATTTTTGGTAAAAAGATTATTAAATACTATGTATAAGGTATTAAAGTTAAAATTAATCCACCAAATTAGTGAAATAACACGCTCAAATAACATTAAAACTACTATTAAAATGTAAATTAATCTGCCAAATCCATTTTTTATCTCCAGTCTCACTAGGTGACTACGTTAGCACACTGGCGAATTATTTTAAATTTTTATGAAACTTTTAATTTTCTTTTTTTGTTTGTGTTTTTAAGGATTAATGATGCTAATTAGGATGTTGTGAAATTAATGTCTCTAACTTTAATGGCGACAATGAAGAATATTGTTTTTTCTTTCTTTTTTTTTAAATTTGTTTTTTATGCTATCAGACCTGTACTGATGAAGATTTTTGGAAATGATCATGACGGAGAACTTCAGAGAAAGATGTTATTTGAAAACGCTGATATCACCATTCTAATAGAGACTTAAAAGCATGTTTCTCTTTCCAAAATGAGAAGTTTTTTGTACTATTGTCCTCATTTAAATGGAAACTTAAAAAAAAAAACTGTTGTGATTAATCTGATTTTAATGGTATTTTACTCTGACCTTTTTGGTATTTTAATCAGGACCGTTTACGTTATTTAGAAACAGTTTATTTCCTTCTGATGGGGATTTTAAAGGTTTGATGTTCTCACTCTAAAGGGACATTATTAGAATCAGGATTTGTAGTGACTGTTGACCCTATTTTGGGACGATTTCTCCGGTAAGAAGCTAGACAATAATTTAGACAGTCTGTGTAGCGCTGGACATCATTTGACGGGAATCGGGATCATAACGGAAATGTTTAACTTTGTTAAAGAATTGTTGAACTCACTCGAATTGGAATTTTTGAGAATTCCCCAAACTAACTTCTTTACAATTCTAGAACGTTTCCCTGATTTTATGTGATTTTTTGGGTGTCTTCCCTGTTTCGCAGACATTTCATTTACCCCCCCCCCCCCCCCGATTTTTAGTTTTAATCATACCTTTTGATATATTAAAGGGGGAAGGCAGTTTTATATGTCGGCGAAACAGGGGACAAACCATTTTTCGGTAACTGACTTCTCCTTGTGTTGATCAATTAACTTGAGTCGATTAAAGAAACTACATAAACGTAAGCGAAGCCGCGGGTAAACGCTAGTAAGTATATACTTTTAATTAAACAAGTTATTAAGCAACATAAGCAGTCACACAAGGTGTGTGACATGCCACAGAGGTGAGAATTCACATGTTTTGAACCAAAAATATACTAAAATAAAAATTATTTTTAAGAAATTGTTGGCAGGTTTAAATAGATATACTTTTGATGAAATCAAAAATCATTGTTTAATAAATTGTTCCTTAAAGTTTTTACTGTAAAAGGCGTGTGACAGAAAAGTTACACTTTTTGAAGAATGACCCATATGCAAAACTAATCGAGTAATGCTCTGACGTCGCCTACAATTAAAATTGTCATCTGCTTTGAAATGTTAAAATTAGATTTTCAAAAAAAAAAAAAAAAGAGTGAAGATTATTTTTCTTTAAAATATATCGTCTGTTTTGTAATCATAGTTATTTGATAGAAAATGATATAAAGATTTTTTTATACAGTCAGACCCCAATTTAACGAATTCATTGGGACCGAAACTTTTATACCTTAAATCGGGGTTATTCGTTGTATTGCGGTGAGATAAAAAATTTTCAAAACTGCACTTACATTTATGTATACTTATGTATGTATGCACTTACCTTTATAAATTATTTTAATAATTTTGACTGAGAAGGGCACTGAAGTGCCCTTCTCAGTCAAAATTATTACCACGTAATGATAATTCTCTAGTATTATATTTTCATCCATATTTTTAATGTCTTTTAATTCTTAAATTTAATTATTTTATTTCTATTTAACACAAACTGCCGAATGGCAACACGTAATTAAAAAAAAGTGAAAAAGACGCACGAGACCGTGTTCCAAAAATTTGGTCTTGAGAAAATAAAGATGACGACTTCTTGAAGTATATGTGATGTAAATAAAGTTTTGTCGATTTTTATAAAATAATGGAGTCAAATTCTTATACAAAATTAGGGTGTTGTTATAAACTTTCACAACACTCTCAGTGGTGACCCACGTTTTGGACAAGAAAAAAAGGAAAAGAAAAAGAAGACGGACAATGCTTTATTCTATGGTATGCTCTTCACTTAAAGTCATTCACTTGAAGGGAAATGCTCTGGCCTAAATTTTATTTTCGTGTAAAGATAAATTTTATCTTTGACTAATTTTTCTTTGTTTTAATTTAATTGCATTTGTTTATTTTACTTGTAAATTCTCAGTTAAATTTTAAAATGTCGGTAGAAAGTTTAGATAATGTTGAATTTACCAATAATACTGTACAAAGTGACTCAGTTTTGAGAGTTGCAACCATAGATTACCTCCACTATGGAAAAGTAATATAACAGTTTGGTTTATTCAAGTGGAGGCTAGTTTCAATGTTTCACGTATAACAAATGATGAGACGAAGTATAACTACTTGTTATCCGCCATTGACGCAGATACACTTAGCGCTGTTACGGATTTAATTATAGCTCCTCCAGAGGGAAATAAATATCAAGCTTTAAACGATAGATTAGTTAAAGAGTTTTCCGATTCGCAATCAAGTCAAATACGGAAACTTTTGTGTGAACTTACATTAGGTGATAAAAAACCATCTGTTTTACTTTGGCAAATGAAAGAACTTTCACGAAATTCAATTACTGACGAATTTAAAAAACCATTTGGTTAGAGCGTTTGCCAACACATGTTCAAGCCATTTTATCAGCATCAACTTCAGAGTTGACTGAACTGTCCATTTTAGCTGATAAAATTCATGAAATAAAAATGGAGCCATCAGTTTGCAAAATTTCAGAAACACTAAAACATAGTGAACAAACGACGCAAATATCAAATTTGCAAAATCAAATTGAGCATTTAACCATACGAGTTTCTGAATTAACTAAAACGGTATCAAAACGTTCATTTTCAAGAGGTCGTAGTAATCATAGATATAGGTCCCAATCTAGGAGTAGACGAGTTCCAACACCCTCAGATAATCAAAATACATCTGAGTTTTGTTTTTATCATGAAAAATTCGGCGATAAAGCATTTAAATGTCGCCAACCATGCAGTTATGATGCAGTTCAAAAAAACTTGCCATAGCTGCTATGTCTAATAACGATATTTACCCTGACATAGCAGCACATAAACAGTGTAGATTACACATAATGGATAAAAGTACGGGATTAAATTTTTTGGTTGATAGTGGCAGTGATATTTCTTGCATTCCTGCCCATTTTTCATTCAAAGCAAAAACTCCCATCACTTACGTGTATGCTGCGAACGATTCAAAAATAGCTGTGTACGACCACAAGGTGTTAAATATCAACATGGGATTGCGTAGAATATATCAGTGGCCATTTGTTGTAGCAAATGTTTCTTGCCCAATTCTAGGAGCAGATTTTTTACAAAATTTTTCACTACTAGTAGATTTAAAGAAGTCGAGATTAATTGATTCAGTCACTGGTTTGACAACGAAGGGAGAGTTAACTAAAACTCAATATAGTGGAATTAAATTAGTCTCGGATAATATGGTGTACAAAGAATTATTTAAAGATTTTCCCGAGTTATTGAATCCTATCCCAAATTTCAAAAAACCAGTCAGTCACGATACTGTCCATTATATAGAAACAAAAGGACCGCCTTTATTTTCTAAGCCCCGACGTTTACATCCAACGGTATTAATCGAAGTTAAAAAAGAATTTCAATACCTTATGGATCAAGGAATATGCCATCCTTCAAAATCTCCTTGGGCTTCTATTCACGTGGTACCAAAAGCGGATGGATCTTACCGTATTTGTGGTGATTATCGAAGGTTAAATTCGGTCACTGTGCCTGACCGTTACCCTGTGCCACACATACACGATGTAACGAACATTTTACACGGCAAGAAAATTTTCTCTAAACTCGATATTGTTAGGGCATATTTTCACATTCCAGTTTTCAAAGATGATATTCAAAAAACTGCAGTTACCACACCGTTTGGTAGTTTTGAGTTCTTATATTTAAATTTCGGTTTAAAATGTGCAGCAAATACGTTCCAAAGATTTATTAACGAGGCACTTTCAAATGTAGACTTCGCTGTTGCTTATTTAGACGACATACTAATTTTTTCCGAAAATGAAACGGAACACTTAGAACACATGAAAATTGTATTAGGTAGGCTTGCCAAATATGGTTTAAATGTGAATATTTCCAAAAGTGTTTTTGCTCAAACTGAAGTATCATTTTTAGGACATGATATTTCTTTTGAAGGAATTAAACCTTTAAAATCAAAAGTTGAAACCATTCAAAATTATCCTAAGCCAAAAACAATATCAGAGCTTCGACGATTCATTGGATTAATAATTATTTTAGAAGATTTGTTAAACATGCAGCAAGACTGCTTACCCCTTTAACAGATCAAATAAGAGGATGTAAAAAGAATGATAGCACTCCTATTGAACGGTCTCCAATTTTGAATGACGCATTTGAGAAAGCTAAACAAAGTTTGATTGGAGCTGCATTGGTCTTTCCCTCGCAGGATGGGCAGTTAGCATTACACACTGATGCGAGTGATTTCTCCATTGGTTCAACCTTAAGTCTGCAGACTGAAGAAGGGTTGAAACCAATAGCATTTTTTTTTTCAAAAAAACTGAATACTGCTCAGTTAAGATACTCGGTTTTTGATAGGGAATTATTAGCCATTTATGAATCAGTAAAATATTTTCGACATTTCACCGAGGCGAAAGAATGTATAATATACACTGATCACAAACCAATAAAATTTGCTTTTCAAAAGAAACGAGATACCTACACGAATAGGCAAAGTAGATGGTTATCCTTTATCTCTGAGTTTACAACTGACATTGAATATTTGCAAGGTAGCTCAAATGAAGCAGCCGATGCCCTTTCTCAAATAAGTACAATTAAATTTCCTACTTCGCTAGATTACGCTAAGTTAGGTGTTGAACAAAAATCTGACTTAGAACTTAAATCTGCTTTAGAAAATAAGGAATCTAATTTAGTATTAAAATTACTTACTATGCCTGATTCAAAAACTGAAATATTTTGTGATATTTCTACAGGAAAAGCACGACCTTTTCTAATAAAAAGTTTTCGTAAACAAGTTTTTTTTAAACCTACATAATTTAACACACCCAGGTATAAAAGGTTCGACTAAGCTTATTAAGCAGAGATTTGTTTGGCCTTCAATGGCTACAGATATCAAAGTATGGGTTAAAGAGTGTTTAAACTGCCAGAGATCAAAGGTTTTCAGGCACACTAAAACTGAAGAAGGAAAATTTGATATTAACACATCTAGGTTTGCCCATATACACATTGATCTAATAGGACCACTACCAGAATCTGAAGGAAAGAATTACTGCTTAACGGTAATTGATAGGGCAACGCGATGGCCAGAAGCATATCCTATTTGTGATATGACAGCACCAACTGTCGCTAAGACGTTGATGTCTGAATGGATTTCAAGATTTGGTTGTCCAAAAAAAATTACATCAGATCAAGGTCGTCAATTTGAGTCTGAGCTATTTCGGCAATTAACTCGATTCATTGGTGCCGAAAAGATAAGAACTTCACCATACCATCCTCAATCAAATGGTCTTATTGAGAATTGGCATCGACCATTAAAATGTGCTTTAAAAGCTCGACGAAATGAAAAATGGACCGAAGTTCTTCCCACCATACTCCTAGGATTCCGTGCAGCAATTAAAACGGATCTGAATGTTTCACCAGCCGAACTTGTTTATGGAACTTCACTTCGACTTCCAGGAGATTTTTTCGATGAACATTCGGTTATAAAAAGCCCTGAAACTATGATACAGAAGCTAAGAGATATATTTCACGATTTTGCTCCTTGACCGACAAAATCACATTCTAATATTAAGCCTTTCGTATCACAAGACTTAGAAACTTGCACCCATGTTTTTATCAGAAATGATGGGGTGCGGAAAAGTCTTCAGCCGCCATACAACGGACCTTATGCAGTCATCAAGCGCGACGCGAAAGTGTTCAAAGTAATGATAAAAGGCAAAAATGTCACTGTGTCTGTAGACAGGCTAAAACCAGCATTTCTGTCTGCTGACAAGGACAATGTTAACCAACCAGAAGAAGAAATGCGTAAAAAAGATGAAGAAACTTCATATAGGACAAAATATGGACGAACAGTTCACTTCCCAAAGAATTATGGACATGTCATTCGTGGTTAATGCGTGACTTTCGGCAACGCATTTATTATCATCATTACTGGGAAGGGGGTACTGAAGTGCCCTTCTCAGTCAAAATTATTACCACGTAATGATAATTCTCTAGTATTATATTTTCATCCATATTTTTAATGTCTTTTAATTCTTAAATTTAATTATTTTATTTCTATTTAACACAAACTGCCGAATGGCAACACGTAATTAATAAAAGTGAAAAAGACGCACGAGATCGTGTTCCACGAATTTGGTCTTGAGAAAATAAAAATGACGACTTCTTGAAGTATATGTGATGTAAATAAAGTTTTGTAGATTTTTATAAAATAATGGAGTCAAATTCTTATACAAAATTAGGGTGTTGTTATAAACCTTCACAACACCCTCCTATGTATTTTTATGAATAAAAAAAAATATATAAATAAGCTTGAATTGGGTTCTTTACGTATTCGCAACTCCAACGAACTATAGGGGGCACTGAAGTCACTGTCTAATGGCGGAATTGAAAACTACAACAAACGCACATGGTAACGAAGAAAACGCTAAAAGTGTTGTGATTTTTGTTCGTACGTATGATTTTTTCGCTTTATTCTTTTAAAATTAATTTTCAAAGTCTTGTGGATATTCTGGCCCACGTAGAAAGAAATGAGAATTCAAGAAGCATTACTAAACGTCAAAGATTCATGCAAACTACGTAGTTCGTAGTTCTAAGCAGCTATTTCCACGATGTTGAATTCGATATTTATCAATTCTTGATAAAACTAAATAATAATTGTGGCCTGACAAGAATAACAATTAATGCTAGAAAATTCAATGTGACATTACAAATTGTTATCGAAAGAAGATGATACTTTTTTGCCTTGCTTGGCTAGCGCTTATTTTTTTTTCCATTTGTAGTTGAGTTATTTCTCTCGAATTCCCGAATCGGTTCATTTAAAAATTTTCTGTTTCGATTTTTCTAATTTCTGAGTTACGATTTAATTGTGTCATGTTATGCAAATCATCAACAAAATTCTCACGGATATATGGTGGTAGTTTTCTTTTCAGTTGATTGACCATTATTTCCTTTCACTTATCGAATTCTGTAATCTTACTACCATTTTATTTCCACTCATGATAAAAATTAAAAATGGTTTAACTAAAAACGCGAAATCTCGCCAAGGCTACTTTGCTTGCACAATACTAAAAATTAATAACCCTAAACAAATTTGGCGAAACCTTTCAGCTGAGAATAAAAGGAATAAAGTAAATTCTTTCTCGGTTATTCATTTTGTTCTACGATAATATATTCAAGAAAATATTTTGCATACTGTCCATTCCAACTAAATGCTGCTGTAAAATATGGTAAGTTTAATTAATTTAAGATTAAAAAAAAACCCCATATTCTTACAAATTCATACAAAACAATAAAAAATTTTACCTGGTATAACGTTATCCAATTTTGTTAATCCAGAGTTTTCTTGTTTACGCTTCCACCATTTAATACTTTTTTGAAAGAAATAAGGAAAACTAACATTATTTTGAGAAGCTCGAGAATACTACTAAGGGACGAATTAATTTCTGTTGTTGAAGGCGTTCTTAGACATGTTGAATGCGTTACTCAGAACAAACTGACCGCGTTTACGTCAACAGACACACGTGATGCGCAACGTGGCAATGTTTTAGGTGCAGACGCAGTTTTATAAATCACCGCAAGGTAGCGTATTCGAGCGCTGGAGTTCCGAATTTATTATTTTTTTTCCTCTGGGTGCTTTTGTGTTTGTGGGTGGGTCAAAAACCCTGTTTTAAGCTGTTAAACTTTGATAAACTTCCAAGAGAGAGCTGACGAGAACTTCAACGATTGAGAATCGATTTAAAATAAGTGTTTGGTGCTTCAATTTCGAAAAAGTGCTTGACATCTGCACGTTACCAAAGATGGCCTACAAATGTGTTTTAAAGATTTCAATTTCAAAAATGACCCAAGTGGGAAGATGTCCTCGCCCCCCTCCCCCCCCCGGCACTACCAAAGATCTTCTAGAATGCGTTTTTAAGACTATAAATTAGAACAATTTTGGGAGGTGGGCTCTCGAAGTTCTCCTCCCCGTCACACCACCAAAGACCATCTAAAACAGCGTTTTTAGAGCTACAGGTGTGAAAAAATTTCCGGAGGCGAGACGGTGGCGCATCCGAACCCCTTTTTACTTCCTTTTACAAAAAAGGAAGTATTGTATTCGCGAAAAAATGTTCACCCCGAAAATCGGCCTTAATTTCCATTCTGCTCACCCCCAAATGAATGTTGAGTTTTTTTTTTTCAACCCGACCACACGTGGATATGTGCCTAGGAACGTACAGACACCCGAAATATCCATTTTGACGATCCCCGAGTTAATTACAAGTTTTCTCGTGACGTCTGTATGTACGTATGTATGTGTGTATGTATGCGCATACAGGGTTGCCAGGATTAGGAACAGTTAATACGGGACAGGCTTCCAGGAGTGAAAGGGGGGGGGGGGGGGGATTTTTGAGACGTCTATTCATGATAAGTATGAAAAATTCAATCGTAACAAAGCATTAAACCTCAGAAAATGTCGCTTATCAAAGTATAAAAATCGTTTTCCTTGCGATTGACGACGCATGCGCAGAGATATATTTCCAACATTAGTCAATGAGCGAAAAAGAAAGCAACCACTCGGTTCCTCACGGTCTTCCGCCAAAACAAAAACATACAAACCAAATCAAAAGGAAAATAATTTTTGCGTTTGCTGCCACATGATTTTGTTATTGCTCATTATTTCACATTTTTTGTTTTACTCTATTTTTTCCCCTTAAAATAATGTCTCGTTTTGTAAAATATTGTTATCAGCCAGAATACGGGACTTTAGCCGTCCCGTATGGAAGTTCCCCGGGACGCGGGACATTTTTTCAAAACACGGGACTGTCCCTTGAAATCCGGGACGTCTGGCAACCCTGGTCGCATAACTCAAGAACGGATTGTCCTAGAAAGTTGAAATTTGGTACGTAGACTCCTAGTGGGGTCTAGTTGTGCACCTTCCTTTTTGGTTGCATTCGCATGCTCCAAAGAGGGTCTTTTGCCCCTTATGGGGGGGGAATCATTGTTAATTTCGATGTAAACTCACGTGGTGTTATAATTTGGCGGACACTTGGCGATATATCGCCAGTGTTTTTGTCGCCAAGTTTTGACGTCAACTTGGCGACAAATTTGGTGATTTTTTTAAATTTATTTATTTGGTTTCAATTTGGCCACTGTTGGTGATATTTAGAGAGTAAACTATTGAATCATATTAAAGCTGCCAATAATGAGAAAATGATATTAAATTGGAGCAAAAGGAAGTCATGTGATGCACACATCAGCTCGTTTTTGAAACATACCCGAAGATATAACCTTTGCGTTTTTCACTTTTCAGTATCGAAAAATGGACGGGATAGCGCTCCCGAACCTCTTTTCCCCATAACATTCCCAAAGATCGTCTAAAAATGCATTTTTAGGTAGAATTACGGTAACCGGGTCGCGTTGGCGGATTTTTTCAAAAACAGCCAAATTTGGCACCTACGAATCAATGTAAACAAAGTATTTCAATGTAAACAAAGGAAATCCACCAATAAGAATAGATCAAAAGAAAATGGGAGGAGCTCCGGATAACTCAAACTATCACCTTGGTAACAAAGAGTCTGTTAATTTTTTCTTCCTCTAATCGTAACCGCAAAGAAAAAAAATATTAAAATTCATTTTCCTCTTTTAAATGATGATAATGTAACAAAATATACAAAGAAACATATTATTAAACCTAACTTAGGAAATCATAGAGCATAGCTATCATTTTTTAGAAAACAATTAAATACTTGAAAGAAAAAGGTTGGGGAAGTGGATATTTGGAACAGATAATTGATAGTTTTCAAAAACACTTATTGCAAAAAAATTAACTTAAGCTGTTTTTAGCTAGCGTGCACATTTTATTCGAACAAAATGCATAACTAGCAATTAGAGAAATGGGCAAAAAGGAAAGGAATCATTATGTAACATTAACATTATGTTAAAATTCAAAAAAATTGCTAAATAAATTGAAAATACTACAAAATGACGTTAAAGCTCTGTTAAAATGTAAAATATAGTTCTAGTTAAATGATTCAACAACCCCATTAAAATTCAAATTACTCTACCAAAACACATTGAAAGAAATTCCAAGGAACAAGAAAAAATGTAACATAAATTCTAACAAAATTTAACAACATTAAAAGTTGGATCGAAAACGACAGTTAAGTGGAATAAATCGTGAAGTAAACAGAGAACGCCATTAAGTACAGTTCAAGTGTAACAGTAAAACGAAAATAATCTATTAGATAAAGTAAACTGAACGAAAAGATCCAGTCAGAGAACGTTATCACAATTGCAAATTTTAATTCTACCTCACTGAATAATTACAGTAATTGATAAATTTTAAATTCAAGATGGAATAATAAAACATGAAGGAAAGTACTTACGGTGAGCAAAATCTAAAAAAAAAAGTATCCAAAAGACATGAATGACTAATTTTCAAATCAACAACTTGAAATAGTTAAAAGTGAGAAACATTCCACGATCTAAAATTTGATAAAATGTTTCGATGATCTAAAAATTGAAATAATACAGTTTGCTTTGCCAATTTTCAGAAAAAAAAATCAACTTTCAAAAATTTTAAAATATAATTCTATAGAATTAAAAAAAAAAGAAAATGAGACAAATCAATTACAATTTTGTGTATCGCCGATTGGCCAAACGAATAGCGAATCAGCTTTGTTGTAGGGTTGCTAAAATTGCTCTGTTGCCAACTGAGCAATTTTAGCTGAGGTAGCGGGTTGCCAGAATGAAACATTTATCGCCGCGTCCCGGTTACCGTAATTCTACCCATTTTGAAGACCAAAAGTTCGAAAAAATCCGGGGGGAGAAACTCTCAATTTCTGAGTGAATATTACACTTACGATTAGTTTCATATTTTCAATACTTGGATCTAGTAAATAGGCTCCTTGCTAGACCAGAAGCTGAAATCCATTTTGTTTTTCTGACTTAAAGAAACGTTTGAAATAATTAAATGGTCGCCAGTTTAGTACTCTCGTCTACATTTTTGATCTTCCGATGGCCCGGTTTCAATGAATTACAGTTAAATGTATTACTATGTTTGCGATTAAAATAGTTACGTCAGTGGAGATAAATTCAAGGCTTAATTTTGTTGATTCTCATACATTTGAAATTCGTTTATGTTTTAAATCGAAAAGAATGGTTATCCATTCCTTTCTTTTCTTTTTTACCTCGAATGTATCATTTGGAAACCAAGGGCGGTTTGATATAAAACCTTCTTTATGAATGTCCGTCCGAAAATGATTGCTAACTTTCTAACACTTGTTCTGATTCCGAGGGGAAAGCCCAAGCCGTGAATTGAAACAAAGCAATATTTGTAAAGGAGGAAAATAAACTGAAGCATTTGCTTTCAAATAAATAAACAGGTTCTCTTTCTATTGGATTGGTTCGAGTTTATTTGATAATGCCGAGAGACGCGTGGGTCGACGAAATGAGGTTATGAATTGAGCACGTTCTTTAAGTCCGGTTGAATCTTTTTTTTTAAATTAAAAAATTGAAGAATCGCAATAGATTATCGAAAGTAAGTGCCCTTTCTCTTCTAAGTAGACGTTTGTTTGCTAACACAGCGGCCTCGTGTGAACTTCGGGAACAATAATGTGTTACGGACCAGGAGTGGCCCGCCCCCCAAGAGCAAGGGCGCCCAATTGAGAACCCTCCAAAAAAGCAAAAATACTCCTCAAAACAACCTTTCTAAAAATTTCAACGGCACAGTCTACGCCATGTCCCCCCCCCCCCCCCATGGGCACTTCTGTTGCAATCTGCAGTAGACTTAAAAAACCCGAAAGTCAATAACACGAAACGTCATAAATTCGAAAGTCAATAATCCGAAACGTCAAAAATCCGAACGTCAATAATACGAACAATCAAAAAATCGAACGTCAATAATACGAAACGTCATAACTCCGAACGCCAGTAATACGAAACGTCAAAAATTCGATTGTCAATAACACGAAACGTCCAAAATCCAACCGTCAATCATACGAAAAGTCTAAATTCGAACGTCAGTAATACGAAACGTCATAACTCCGAGCGCCAGTAATACGAAACGTCAAAAATTCGATTGTCAATTCCACGAAACGTCAAAAATCCGACCGTGAATAATACAATACATCAAAAAACCGAGCAAATCAATAATACGAAACGTCAAAATATCGAACGCACTTACATTAAGTCTAATAACTTTTCCTTTATGCTCAGTAAACAATAAAAGTTCATTTTTGTTAAAATTCGTTAAAAAATGTTGTTACTTTTTATAACGTTTGCTCTGTGTTGTATGTACAATACACGTATTGTACAACCACTATATTTGATTAAATAACGTACTGTTTCCCTAAATGGTATTTTCATGATTTTTTTTCAAAAATCCGAACTACTTATGGTCCTAATTAGTTCGAATTTTTGACGAATGTATGCTGGAACTGTTTGAAGATCTAAAATTGATCCGTTTAGAATTTTTTTAAAAATAGTTACAGAACGTGTCAAAGTAAAACATCTTTAATGTTTCACAAAATGAAGATGAAGACTTTATTTTATAGGGTGGAGAACATTTTAGACTTGTGTCAAGCAAAAGAACAAGGTGTAACCCAGAAGCAATTATTAGCTACATTTATCATTTAAGAAGAGTAAATAAATATGCTGAACACTATAATATGGTAGAGTTACCCAATAGGGTGGGCCGAAAAAAGGAAATTTTCGATAAGCAACTTCTAATAGCAAAAAAAAAGTTGTGTGTTGCCATCCTAAACATGGAAAAAATAATTTAAAAAAAAATATAATTTTTATGTCTTTAGATCGCGCATTGGTAGCAAAGTTTGAAAAAAAAAGTAAAAAATGGTCAGTTTTCAAATATTTTTTTAAAAAATCCAATGGTTCAAAATTTTTGTTCTTAGTCCATTTAAATGCTTTCTTTTAATAGTCTTTTAATATATCTTTAAAAATATTTACATTCCTTTACAGTTTTTAGTTCGCGTATAAGCCGCAAAACGTGAAATCAACCAAAAATCGATGTTTTGGGGCTTATTTTGTAAATTGCAGTATTTATTCTTTTAAATCCCAGTTGTATATATTTTTTTACAGTAAATGTGCACTACACAGCTCTTTGCTGAAACTGCAATTAAATTACATATGCTGTCCGAAGCAGCAAAATCAGTTCATTCGATTGGTGCCAATACTTAAAATACGCGAGTACGTTTTCACTCGGAAAACTGAGAATGAATGCTAGTTCAATTTTTAATTAATATCTCCTGCAATTAAAGTCTTTATTGGAATCGACCTAGCTAAGAAATCTCAAATCATCTTTTAAATAAAAAAAGAATAATCAAAAGGTTCACCAGTTTAGGAGCTACGTTGTCATTAGGCAAATATATCGGCACGTCAAACTTATAACACACTTCTTTTTTTCACATCGAGGGTTAAAAAAGGAAAAAAGAAAGAAATGCACTTCTTTTGGTGTCCCTAAAATTATGGTGTCCCGATCCATGGACCTTAAGAATCGCGTGTTGATCAGGCCTTGATTGTTGACGAAAACATTTTAAGACGATGTAAACATTATAAATTCGACTTTAAGAAGCATTGAAAGAGGTATCTAAACAACTGAAACTTGTTTTCCATCTACTTCTCAATTGGGTTGTTTCCTTCAGTCAAAAGTATACTACTTTTAGTCACTGGAATTGATCGAATAAGCAAAGAACGAAAGAAAAAAACATTGAGCCAGAAAAAAAACTTTTATTTTTCCCAACAGTTATTTTTAATTTATTTTTTTTAAATGTCCGATTTTGGAAACAAGGCGCGATCTTTATGACGTCATTGGCGCGCTACTTCATTGTTGCGCTAACTGTTGACGCTTTTCTGTCAATCGCGTTGCCAGGTTATGATAATTTGTGCTGTGCGCTAATGGCATCAGTGAATGGCATTTCATTATTTGTCATGTCATGTGAAGAAGCGTAAAAAAATGAATTTCGACCTGCGCACAAATTAAAACAATTGTTAAAAAATATTAAATCTTGTCAAATTACGTATTTAAAAAATGGTTAAATCCTATGTTTTTTAAAGTATGCTCTTTCAGAAAAAATACTTTTCAAATTTCGGAAACAACCCCATTCTGAGACCGGACTCTGTAACCGTGTTTACAATCGCTATCGTAGACAGCGTGTCATCTGCATCAAAAAATCGGTCGTGGGGAACAAACATGATGTATTACTTCAGATTGACAGCCGAGCTGTTTATTGCAGCATTCCTCTCACTTAGGTTGTTTTCCTCCTGACAGGAAGGATCACTTTTCAGAAGCACATCTAGAAGTATGACCGCGATAAACACAGATTAAAGAATTAGTTCATTGTTTCTAAATAACATTAGTGTAATGGATTGTGTTGATTACAAATTCACGATGCCCTGAAGCTTTTAAGAGAAATAATTGTGGTTTCTTGAAACGCAGAGTCGCCGAGAGCTATGTAAGGCTGAAGTCAATTAATTTAGCTGACTTCCTTTTGGTATCGGTCTTATCAAGAGATAAGGAGTTTTGATATTTTGAGCAATCGCGATTGCCAATTGCTTTCATTTGACTGTTTTGATGTCTTATGATTTTATTTTCCCGCCAGCACCCTCTGCAGCATCACCGTCGACCGGCTCCTCACGATGTTGCTCCTCTAGCGAAAACCGTCTCTAAGTTGCGTCAATATCCTAAACTTACACGCATACATACACGCACGTACACACGCACGCAAACAAATACACACATACATGCACCTACACACATACACAAACACATACACACACTCAAACACATACACACACTCAAACACATACACACACTCAAACACATACACACACTCAAACACATACACACACACGCATACATCAGATGCCTATACATACATACACACCTACACACACTTATGCCTGCACACAGACACAAACACATATGTCTACACACATACACATATCCCCCAACACACAAACACACATACCCACCCCACACACACATAAACAAACACGCCTACACACATACACAAACACATACACACACTCAAACACATACACACACTCAAACACATACACACACACACACACGCATACATCAGATACCTGTACATACACACACATCTACACACACTTATGCCTGCACACAGACTCAAACACATATGCCTACGCACATACACATACCCCCCAACACACAAACACACATACCCACCCCACACACACATAAACACACACGCCTACATATACACATACACACACACACACTCGTGATTGCGAAAAACATAATTTGAATTCAAAAGGTCAAAATTCAATTTTTTTTTTTTTTTTTTTTTTTTGCGCTTTTCAAAAGCATTACCAGTTTTTTTCTACACATATTATGGACTCCTCCTGCTGATCCCGCTTCCCAATTGCCGTTCGCCACCTGCGGCTCAATGTCGCCTACGGTGGGTGACAATAAATGATTTCAATGCTTTTATCCCTGGATGTCCGGTCCTTTAAGGTTTAGAGAGCTAAGACAGGGTGGAATGGCTTCCCCCGGATGTCTTCTATCCAACAATACTAATATTGACCTGGTAGACATTCACAGTCCGGTGAATATAGCAAGGGCGCCCATACGCAAGATTCTAAGGGTAGGGGGAGGGGACTCAGATATTTTCCCCACGGAAACTTATTTCAGGACAGATTAGAGTCATTAAAATTTGACATTTTTAATAACTTATTCATTAATGGCTGTAGAAGAAATGTTTTTACATTTTTGCAAAGAAAAAAGTACTAGAAGCAAGGGAGTTTTAATTTCTAAGGGGAGGGCTCGAGCCCCCACTTGCCCCCGTATATGGGAGCCCTTGGACGATAGGGTTACAGACAAGTTCAAATAGAATAGATCTAGTTTCAGTCACGCCCGTTTAGAGCAAAGTCGAAGGGTCCAATAAAAATTTCGTTCTAGCTGCATTTTTTTAAACAAAAACTTGAATGACACACAGTGAAGCAGAAAAGAGAATTGAAGCTATTACGTTATAGTACATACTCTTTGAGTCTGAACACTATCTACACTCCAAGGGTACCCGTACCTACCACCATACATGGTATCAAATGTAGATCAGCTTAACGTGAACGCAGATTATAGTTAGTAATGCATAGAGTTTCATCTTTTGTGCTAATTGAAATAACTCAAATTTGTATCAAAGACTATTACTAAAGTTAATGAGATATTTGCCTAACCTGATTTACACTCATTTATTTAATCCTTAACGTTTTAGAAACTGATGTCAGATCATTACAAAAACATCAACGTGACATTTTTTTCATTTTTGAGGTAGCCCGTGCAACGCCGAGCACGTAGCTAGTTAGAGTTATTACAATTTGACATTTTTAATAACTTATTCATTAATGACTGGAGAAGAAGTATTTTTTCGTTTTTACAAAGAAGAAAGTATTTAAAGCAAGGAAGTTCTAATTTCTAAGAGAGGGAGGAGGAGGGGGAGGGGGGCTTGAACCTCCATTTGCCCCCCCCCCTTATGGACGCCCGTGTATGTACACACAACCAGAAACTGACAGTTACGAAGCAGATTTCACGTTTGTCTCTCAAAGATAATTTCAAACAGCATTTTACAGTGTTTTAGAAAGATTTAAAGCAGTTGTAGAAATTTTCGGCCTTCAGCTGTATTACATGCGTCGCAATGACAGCGTAACGACAAGCAATTCTGACAAACTTTCACCAATCGCTGCGTTGTCGTTGGGACGCGGACCACCAATTTCGTCAATTGCTCAAACTTTTCTTCAACACTAAAATGTTGTTTAATATCGTTTTCATGTGACAAATTTGTGACCTGTTTCGCATTTGCCAATTTCTAGTTTCGTATGCATGTAGTATTTATAACTGTACTGTTATTTATGATTCTTGCTTGTTCTGATATCTTCTATTACCCAGTAAAGTTTTACCGTCTTGTTCAAACTCACCCTCATGTAAATGAACGTATACATTTGTTTGTGTGTCTGTTCCGTACATACAAATCCGCAGTTTACTTTGGATCTTTGCCAATTTCGCACAGTTGCTCAAAAGCCCCCAAATAGGAAAGTATATACGCCAATATGCAAATGCGTTGCCTGCAGAGCCAGGGCCGCTGAGGGCCAAGGCGGGCCCCATATCAGTTAGGTCGCTGGTCTTCCCTCCCCCTAAAGATTTATTGAATTTATACTACTCCGATTCCGAGCTGGGCCCCATCAACGACCGGGCCCGTAGTTTCTGACTAGGCTGACATGTCCTCTCTCCAACCAAGTGCAATGGGAAGTGCATGTGAATCTGAAAATATAAAAATAAATTACTTTTCCCCACACGAGCAGCAATGGAGTTGTTTCCTTCAGTCAAAAGTACTACTTTTAGTCACTGAAATTGATAGAATGAGTAAAAAAAAACAATAAAAAAAATTAATTTGAATTTTTGGCATCTTGAATTCAAATTATGTTTTTCGCAATCACGAGCGTGTGTGTTTGTGTAGGCGCATGTGTGTGGGTGCGTGGCTGCGTAAGTGTATGTATGCATGTGTGTGAGTGAGTGTTGTGTACGTGCGTGTGCGTGTAGGTGTTCGTGTGTGTGTGTGTGTGTGTGTGTGTAGGCGTTCGTGTGTGTGTAGGCGTTCGTGTGTGTGTGTAGGCGTTCGTGTGTGTGTGTGTGTGTAGGCGTTCGTGTGTGTGTGTAGGCGTTCGTGTGTGTGTGTAGGCGTTCGTGTGTGTGGGACATGGACGCCACCGCCCAGCAAAAGTGGATTCCGGTGGACAGTGCTCAGGACCAGCCGCGCCGCCGCCGGTGGACGCGGTGGTGCTGCAGGCCTGGTCCAAGCTGAAAAAGGCACGGACGCCAAAAACGATCAAAGTGAGAACAATAAGCAATCGTGATTGCTCAAAAAAAAAAAAAAAAAAAGCATGGACCCAGAAAATACTTTCATTTTCCCAACAGTTATTTTTTAATTATTTTTTTAAAATGTCCGATTTTGGAAAACAAGACGTGGTCGCAAATGATGCCATTTGGGGCGTCTCTCTTTCGCGTTTCCACGTTATGATAATCAAGAAGCGAATTAAAATTGCGCTCTACGCTTGCTATCAACCACATCGTTGCCAATACAAGTGAGTAAAGATGTGAATTAAATATTTTTCTCCGGGAATGGCGACACTGAATGGCATTTCATCATTTGTGATGTCACACGACAGAAACGTAAACAATGAAAGCGCACCGATTTAAGTAATTTTTTAAAAATATTAAACTTTAACAAATTATTTAAAAAATGGTCAGATCCTATGTTTTTAAGCATGCTCTTCCAGAAAAAAATACTTTTAAAATTTTGGAAACGACCCTATTCAACTTTACAGAGCTTCGACATTCGTGCGCATCCGTTCCGCTACTTGCGTGTGCAGAGTCAAATTCAGTGAGTTTATTAAGTCAAATGGTTTTCACTTTTTGTTAATTTAATCTTGTCTTCTGTGTTCTGTTGTAAGTTTTGAGTTTAGTAATCTAGTTAGTTTTTGTTAATCTTCTCTATTTCAAACTTCAAGTTTTATTTATTGGTGAGGGTTTTCGAAATTCAGAAAAGCAGAGTTGGATTTCGGACGTCCAAAACTGGTTTTGGACAGAAAAGGTAGTCCAAAACTGTCTAAAAGTGTCATAAACTGTCATAGTCTAATTTAATCAGTTCTTGTTTACTGCAGTATTAGTAATGAAAAAATATAAATATTAATTGTAATTCATAACTATTTGATTATATTTTTCCCTAAGATTTTCATTTAAAAAGCATTTTTCATTAAAAAATGTCAATATCTCTATTACTTTATTTTGCAAGGAATTGATAGCGTTAGGAAAAGAAATTCACAGCACTGCGCTCAAGTTTATATCAGTTCCATTTATAACTTAAGGAAATGTTATTATATGTGTTACATTTAGAAGAAAAAAAGCTTTATTTTTTTTCAATGGTTTGCGCATAGTAATGTTTGAAACTGATGTTTTACAGATTTTTTTTTTTTTTTAAAGTCTTGATTGAAGAATAATAAAATTGATGATAAAATATAAACTCTATGCTTTTAAGCTAGCGAATCTTGTACTTTTAATTTAAGTTTTTAATATTGGGCAGTGAGAAGCAAGGGGGGGGGGGGGGGGGAATTTTCGAGTAAAACGCGTTTAAAAACTTTTCCACATGAAAAAATTTTCTTTCTCTGCAAAATTTATACTACGCAAAAATTCTGTAAAAAACCACAGCAGATGAGATTCTTTCAAAGTCGCAATGTTGAAGAGCTTCGCTTCTAACCGTCTAATTTGTAAAAAATTACTATAAAAAAAAGATGTGCAACATCTTAGCTCTGGTGAACTCTCATACAAATTAAGTTCTGGTGATACTAATAAAAGAAATTGAAGACTAAATTTGATTTATAGTTTGTGCGTAATCGTCTAATTCCTGAAAACTAAAATAAAATGGTAAATCGGTTTGTACTGCACTGACGAAATTGAAGTTTTATCTGGTAAAATTTCCCAAGCGGAGGGGGGGGGGGGGGGAAGAGGGATTTGGTGAAAGAGGCGATGGCTATACATTTATGAATAACTAGCGGTACCCGCACGATTTTGCCCGTAGTAGAAAATTAAAACGTCATTTGTTCCGCTTGTATATTTACAAATAATGGATGATGAATTTCTCGCCAATTTGCAATGTTAATTTGCCTCGTCCATGTTATGGTAATCTGCTCGTTCACGTTGTTTTAATTTGTTCGTCCATGTTATGATAATTTGCTAGGTAAAATGTTCTTAAAATTGGAACAGAAAAAAGAACAAAATCAAACTTTCAAAAAAATCGCTTCGAGGTGCACAACCCCATAGTACAGACTAATTTTATGCCAAACTTCATGCAAATACGCCGAACAGCTATGCGCGTCACAGACATCTAGCCATCCAGACAGAGATCCAGACTTTCAGCTTCATGTTATTAATAGTACAGAAAGCAGGAAACAAAAATTAATTCCATTTTTCGAGTTGTCGTAGTTTAATTCTTAAAAGGGGGATATGGCCCCCAAAAAGCTGAAGAACACCAGAATCTCATCAAAAGACGGCAGGAATGTCGAAACGTCAGTCGTCATAGTTACAACCAGAAGCGATGGAAAAGTTGCTGTGACTCCGTTGACCCACTTTCCTAATTCACTGCCAGGGTCGCTGTCCGACCTTCACCCAGTGCCTCTCCAGCCAGCTTTGTTAAGCGAGTCACTCTGTTGACGTAATAACGAAAAAATAAAACAACAACACATAAAAAAGAAAGCGTTGTAGAAATAAAAGGCTCTGATGAAGATAAAGAATTATCTGAACATTTTTGCTCCGCTTTTATTTTCCAAGAGAGTAGAATTCAGCGGGGGAATTGATGTCATTTAGTTTAATGCTAACGTCTGAAGGAATGAAATGTGACGAACCTTGAATTGTTAGCGGAAGTGCTGTCGAGATTATGTGTGTCATCAACATTTTTGGAGGGAGGAAAAAAGAAGAGAGCATAGCATAGACGTGAAACGTACTTGGAAAGAGAAATTTCTGTACAAATTTAGGGTATTTTAAAATTTATAAACTACAATTGTCTGAAGGTACATGGGAAGAGAAATTTCTGTACAAATTTAGGGTATTTTGAAATTTATAAACTACAATGGTCTGAAGAGAGCATAGCATAGACGTGAAACGTACATGGGAAGAGAAATTTCTGTACAAATTTAGGGTATTTTGAAATTTATATATAAACTAGTGGTACCCGCACGGCTTTGCCAGTAATAGAAAAAATTAAAAGGTCTTTGGTTTCGCCTGTATATTTACAAATAAGGTATGTTGAATTTTCTCGCCAATTGGTTTGTGCCCATGTTATGGTTCCACGTAATGATAATTTCGTAATTTACTCGTCCATCTTATGAGAATTTTGTTTTTGAAATTGGAATAGAAAAAGAACCACATCGAATTTTCGAAAAATCGCTTTGAGGTGCACATCCGCATGCTACAAACTAACTTCGTGCCAAATTTCATGAAAATCGGCCGAACGGTCTAGGCGCTCTGCGCGTCACAAAGATCCTGACAGACAGAGGGACTTTCAGCTTTATTATTAGTAAAGACTATAATGGTTTAAAGAGAGCATAGCATAGACGTGAAACGCACATGGGAAGAGAAAATTTCTGAACAAATTTGGGGGTACTTTGAAATTTATAAACTACAATGGTCTGAAGAGAGCATAGCTTAGACGTGAAACGTACAGGGAAGAGAAGTTTCTGTACAAATTTAGGGGATTTTGAAATTTATAAACTGCAATGGTCTGAAGTGTGCTTTTGATTATGGTTAGGATAAATGTGACCATGAAATCTACAATCTTGAGATGGTAGAATTGTTTTCAAAATATTTGAGTCTCTTGAGAATTAAATATCTTTGTGATGAGAAATAACAGGAAATATTCAATGTTTTTTAGCACAAATTAACAGATTACTGAATACACGTGTTTCGGAGTTTACAGGAACTCTTTTTCAATTCAAAGTTGTGAGCTCCCATCGCCCCAAGTTCAATGACGCAAATTCCCCTCCAAAACTTTTCCCAACCCTCCTTCCTTTTTTTATTTTTATTTTTTAGCCCTCTTTTTTATTTTATTTATTTTTAACTATTATTATTATTAGTTTATTTGAAAAGTTCTGTGCTTCACCAATAACACACACACACACACACAAACTAAAAAAAAAAAAGAAAGAAAATATAAACAGAATAAAGTAAAATAATAATGAAATAAATAATTTAAATTAGAAATAAATCAATAAATGAATTTTATAAAAATCAATCCCCCCTCCACCAAAAAAAAAAAAAAAAAGAATTTTGACGGCGCAACTTGCGCCATAATCCCCTCCTGTGGGCACCCCTGGTTGTCAGCTTTTGGATGTAAAGACATCCAGTAAAAGCTAACCTAAACTTTACCGCATGTCTTTACATCCAAAAGCTCACAACTTTGAATTGAAAAAGGGGTTCCTGGAAACTCCGAAACACGTGTATTCTGTAATCTGTTTAATTGTGCTTTTTTTTCCAATAAATCAATAAATAAAAATAAAAATTCAAAACAATAGAGTCCGCACGTTTTACCCGCAACTAATTTTTGCACTTCTACTAATTTTTATTTGTTTGAGCGAGTTTTTAATAAAAGCCTTTTATAAATCGAATTTTTCGATACAGGAATAGAATGTACAGACAACTTTTAATCCAAAAGAAATTAAAAAAAAAAAAAAAAAGAAAAGAAAAAGAAAAGAAAAGAAACCAAAGAAATGAAAATAAAACTTTGCATTTTTAAATGCAAAAAAACTCTTTGAAACAGAGAAGTATTTTTCTCCCTTCAATAATTAAAATGAATAAATTTCGTTCGTGACTCAATGGCAATGGATTATGTGGCTCTCTGTCTGCCAATCACAAAGCGAATCAAGCGAGCTCGTCTTTGGGAAAGTGATAGCAATGCTTGATTTCTTAGAAAAAAGCGAGTAAATCAAATGGTAATGGTATTTGAAGGTGGTTTCTTTTTTTGAAGGAAGCAATTACCAGTTGCTATACATTTTACAACAATTACCGGAGTTTTTCGGATCTTTTTCTTCTTGTAAAAAAAAAAAAGAAACAAGATTGATTGAAAAAAAACGAGCAGTGAATCTATTTTTCAGGAATATTACCTGTTACAAAAACACTCTATTAGAATTATATTTATTTTGCAGGATTTAGAAAATTGATGAAGGCACTACAGAGCCTTCAAAAGCCTCATATCTGTTTATACGCATTTTTCATCGTCTTGTCATGGGCATGTGGCCCACCCTTGCTGACGTCACGCCCCTAACAGACCCTCTTCGCATTTTCTGCGCTTCTAACTGACCTCCGGAATGTAAAATAAGTATCATTATTAGAACATTTTGAGCACGCCTTGTGGAAATATCACGATAAAGCTTTGCTCTCCCGGACTTAGTTATCACTCCCCAGGCTATGATATGACCTAATTTCAGCAAACTGCTCATTCGAAATTTGGGTTTTCTTTTTTCCCCCCGTTAATGTATGAGCTAAATGCTTAGTTTCAGTAAATGCAGTCATTTATTTTGCTCGCTCCGTATAAATAGCAAATAAAAATGTATTTATGTGTGAAATGCTACCGATAATTGACCAATAATTTCCACTGGAGACAAGCGTTTTCCTCAAAATTAAATATGTTACATGTTAGGTGTTAGTTAACTGCGAACGAAATTGATCTTATACGGGTCATGCAATTTATTACGATTCGTTACAGAATATTAAAGACGACTAAAATGAAAACTGATTCTGTAGGTCTAAAATGATACCTTGATTAGTTATTTATTTGCGATTGAGATTAAATGCATCAGGTATTGTTAACAAAATACGCACTTTATACTCTAGTTGGAGCAAACCTAACCTGGCAGCATTCTGAAGGCTTCGCAGACCCTAATCTCAAGAGTACGACGCTTCCAGGTTAGATTTGCCCAACTATGTATCTTAAATGGTGTCGCAATCCATGGTATTTTGTGTTAAGTAGACCCTTTAAACTGGCCGAGTGAACGAATCAAAATGAAAGATCGAAATGACTTAATCATTATAATAATTTTGCGTTCCTGCATATTGGTTTATTTCTAAGTTATAGATAAACACAGTTTTAAGGTAAGCAAACAACTTAATTTTCGAAAAATGTCGGTTTTGAGAAATTTAGACAGCCCCAATATTCTTTTTTCTAAATCCTCAATTTTTTTTAATAAGTCGATGAGTTATTGAGAAAATTTGAATTTTCATAAACTCAAATACATTGCTTAAAATTGAAAATAATTTTTTCTTTCATGATTTTCTCATAACTACGTAAAATTTTTATTTGCGCCAATAGCTCTAGCAAAACACGTACTAACTCTATGCATTTGAAACTTCGCGAAAATGGTAGTTGAATATATTACTCTAAAACAAAACTCTAAGTTTAATGTTCATGCAATGCGTAGTTTTTAAACAATGATCAATTAATGTTGGTAGTCAAAAAAAAAAAAAAAAAACGCGTATTTCGGGGAGCACTTTCATATACAGAATAAAAATATTTTTAGTTACTTATTTCCAAACTGGAGGTACATATAATTCTCTGGTATTTACTGAAGAGTTAGACACAAAAAGTTTTTCAAATTTTGAAAATGTTAAATCACTGGAAATGTAAAGGAAATGGTAAATTTTTGTTGAAAAAATAGGTTTTTACTTTAAAAAACAACAACCTTAAAACCCTTTTTTTCTGCAAATAAATAGTCTAAATGTGCTATTTATTTCACATTAAATCATTTTAAGTTTCAAAAAATTGCAATGAATATACGGGGACAAAATTAGGGTGTTCACCTACCTAAAAAGCCTTCTTTAAGTAATTAAAAAGAGCTCTTAAGTAACTAAACAGACTATCTTTTAATCGGACTAGATAATCTAAATGTTACCGAGCTCATCCAAACAGTTACAGAGATGCGTCTTCGTCTTTTCTCTTATTTAAGTTGCCATAATCATATCTTCAAACATAACCCCAGTTTGAAATTAGTGCATGTGTACGTAAATATTCATCATTGTTTAGAAAGTAGAGCATAAATGGGGAACAAAAACTGGAGGAACCACCCATGAAATGTTCCTATATTTGAAGCTTTTGTGTGCAGAAAACGCAAGCGAATTAAATTGTTCTGTCAATTATTTTTGCATACGTCTCTGTTGTGAAGCCATTTTTTATCTTGTCATGTCGTTTCATCAAAAGGTCAAGAGAAGTTTCTTCTTTGAAAAGCTGGTCATCATCATCATAAAGGTTCGAGAGTTTAAAATAAAACTGAAAAGCTGACATCATAACAAGTTTTTGTTAGTATAGCTGAAAAGAGTGGAATATAATTTGAATTTTGAATTAGGTGAACTGACATATATTCGAGTTTAGTTTCTAAGAACTGTATTAGAAGAAAATATTGAAAAAAAAAAAAAAATGAATAGTTTAGTAACAGGGTGTTTTTAAAAATATTGCCAAATTTTATTATATTTTCTGAAATAATTATTACAAAGAGCTCCATCTAAAAAAACAATCAATTAAACTTTTTTTGGAAACAGTTTTATTCCGTAAAAAGTCACTCAATTGCATTTTTGGTGGAAGTTATTAAACTAAAATACAAAGATGTGCCCGAATTTTTAAAGATTTTTGATGATGAACAACACAATTAGATTTATTTGAATATAGTTTTCCAAATATATTTTTTTAATGGCAGTTGCAATTCATTAAAACTCGCTCCTAATCCTACAATTCATTGGTAAATTCCTCAAAAATAAAAATAATAAATAAGTAAAATAAAGTTTAAAAAAAATGGAGGTTGAAATTCATTAACATTCGTATCTAACCTTACAACTCATTGGTAACTCCTAAATAAATGAATTAATTATTAAATAAATAAATAAATAAAGCTCAGCAGAAGTTTCCGGAAAACACATCCAGGGGCGCTCCCAACATTAATTTTTGGGAGGACGGAATTCTCCATTTGCCGAATGGAACTCCAAATTTCGCCGCGTGATGATTGTTTTGACGAATAGAACTTCAAAGAACGCAGAATGAATCATCAAGGGGAATTTTTCGGAGGTCACAGTGACCTCCCGTCGGGGCACCCCTGAGCACATCACGAAACTCTGCGAGCAGACCTACATTTTTGTTAAAAATATAAGTACGAAAAAAACAAAAAGAAATGAACTGATTGATAGAATTGGGCATGCAATTGATGAGAGAAAACGGCAGTCCCATTTGGATGCGGGGGGGGGGGGGTCATTTTTCGTAAGAATCAGCAAGAAAATTGCAAAGACATTATTGTCAGAGGCACTTTGAAGGGGTTTTTTTTTTTTTTGAGCAATCAAAATTGCTTATTGTTCTCACTTCACAGTCCCTCTGCAGCACCGCCGTCGATTGGCTTCACGATGCTGCTGCTCTAGCGAAAACCATCTCCAGGTTGCATCCATATCCTACCCCCCCGCGCATACATACACAATTACATACAAAAACACACACACAACTTCACACACACACACACACACACTTATGCCTGCACACATACACCAACACACACGCCTACATACACACACATACTCGTGATTACGAAAAACATAATTTGAATTCCAGATTTCAAAATTCGAACAAATTTTTTATTTTTTATTTTTTGGCCACTCAGAGTAATTGCACTGTCAAAGTTTTAAAGGTTAAATAAAAGAGAAAATCACTCCGCCGTGACCCGACATCGTCTTTCACAAGGATCATTCGCCACATACAGCAATGGATCACGCGACCCGTTGTTTACCATCCAAAAAGCGGATACATCTAACGCTGAGTCAAGCCAGACAAAGCAGAAATTAAAAGTCAATCTTGATGGCTGAAAAAGAAAAATCTTCCCATTCTGCTATAAATTAAATATAAGTTATTCACTTATAACCAAATTATTTTTCAACATCCCCTCGTTTACTGGGAGTTCTACTTAAACGCTCATTAAACGTTAGATGAAATCCACCTTGATACATTGCTGTCTGGTAGAGAACACTACTCTGAGATTTTCATAAATAGCTTCCGAAGGCTCGGATGACAGGAAAAGATGGATTGAAGTTGAAATTTGTTCTTAAGCTGACAGCTAAAAAATGGAGCATGATAAAGATACTCTACAAACAGAATTCAACACGTTGCTTAAGAGGCCTGGGCGTGTTAAACAAATTTTGTTAAGTGCTATTAATCTTCCTGAATATGTCTAGAAATATGTCCGGGAGTACGAGTAGACGAAAGTCATTTATTTTTCCTTAATATCTAACGACGAAGCTAGTCAGCCACGTTCCAGTTCGGTTTTGAGCAATTTTCTGATTGATTGATGTTCTGACGGATTTGGTTTCATGTTGAAAAATATCTTACCTAAAACTGGAGGAAAATCCTGAAACAAGATTGGAAACTGAAAACCATCACTTGTCTGCAAAAGACAGAATGAGAACTTCATTAAAAATAAAAACTCTATAAAAAGTAGTAATTTATGTATTGCTTGAAATGTTAAAATTTTCAAGTTAAATGTAAAAACTCTAACGATTCAAGAAAGCTTCTAACCCTTTCTACCTTTATTGTATTATATAAATCTACTTAATTTTATTGATTGTGTTACGATAGCGTTTATTGAAGTTAAAATACAAATAAATAAATAAATAAAATGCTCCACGTAATGATTAAACATTTTATTTTTTATTTTTTGGTATGGTAAAACTTCATCATTTAATACAGTGAATCTTACTAATGACGGGTACAATAAATATGCATTGAAGCTACTGAGAAGCTCATTCACTTTTTGAAATCACTCGAGATGTTTCTTCGATTGCGAAGTCCAGTATGGAGTCAGTTAAGAGATTCACTGGAGTGCTAATCATTGGATTATCAGAATCAATCGATATTCCATTATTTGATAATCAGAATCACTCAATATCCTCCCGTTCGATTATGGAAATCACACGGTATCCGATCATTGAATTATCAGGGTCACTAGATATCCCAACATTCGATTATCAAAATAATTCACTACCCCATCATTCGTTTTGCAGAATCACTCGATATTCGATCATTTGATCATCCGAATCACTCGATTGTCGATTATTCGATTATCAGAATCACTTAATAACCGATGAATTCATAATGATTGTGAATCGAAAACTTATTTGATTATCAGCATCACTCAACACACTACCATTCGTTTATTAAAATCACTCCGTGTCCGATCATTTGATTATCAGAGTCGCTCGATATCCCATCATTCAATTATCAGAGTCACTCACTATCCCATTGATGGGATAGTGAGTGACTCTGATAATTGAATGATGGGATATCGAGCGTTTAGCAGAAATGTTCGATACCCGATCATTCGATATGAGAATTACTCATTTGTCGATCATTTCATAAACGGAATCATCGGATATCCAATAACACGATTATCAAAATCACTTTATACCTGATATTTCGATTTTAGCAGAATCACTCTTCGTCCGATCATTTGATTACCATAATCACTCGATATCCAATAATTCGATTATCAAAATCACTCTATTTCTCATAACTTGATTTTATCAGAATCACTCTATATCTGATAATTCGATTTGATCAGAATCACTCTATATCGAATCATTTGATTATCCGATGAGAGAATCACTCTATTCACGATCATTCGATTGTTTTTTTTTTCCTTCCTTGGAATGTTTTTGGTCTGGGGGGTTCTTTCACAGCAGTTAAAGGGGCTGCTAATCGCTTTGGAGGGGGGGGGAGGGGGAGTCCTTCCTACCACTACTTCTTATTATTATTCGCCTACGATGTTTTTTTTTTTTTTTTTTTTGATTGTTATTGATTGAGGAATGTCGTCGGCAGTTGGTTTCACATAGCATTTTTGGGATTTGCTTAAAATATTGTACAGTAGTCATAATATATGTTTGGTATGTATTTTCAAAATATCTTTGAATTAATTAAAAAAAAAAAGAAAAAAAAAAGATTCTGAAAATGAAAGAAGCAACATCAGTTTCTTGTTTCATGAGAGCCAACTGTTTGGTTTTTTTCCTGCATAAAAGGCAATCATCTCGACAAAAATTTAAATTTTTTCTCAAATATAACATGACTTTTCGTTCCGAAAATAATTAATCATGCATTGGTATTATTATTTACTCTCTCTTAAAGAAGTAAATTGAAAATTTACACGCTAAAAATAACCACATGTTACTTTTGCCATTCATTGCTTAAGTACAAATAATGAAAAGAAAAAAAAGTATGTATAAAAAGTGAGTTTGCTTTTTGTTGGGAAAAAAAAAATCAGGTCGGTTTATAAACGCGTTCGTCGAAAATGGAAGTGCAAATTTCCAGGTCAGTGGGGTTATATCTCTAATTACATAAAAATCTCTTTAAGAAAAATGATAGTGAGTCTCCGTCCCCGGATAACGAGAGCCTCTCCCCAACTTTCCTTCCCTTCTGACCTAGTTTCTGTAAAAAATCATAAATTTGCCTGTACCCGCAATTTATGCTGCCTCGTAATGGGTCTAGGGCGGACGTGAGAGTTGCAGACGATATCGCGCACGCTGCCCTTGGCCTCCACGCCTGGACATGCAACGCGGGAATTTGAAACATCAGAAGATATTTATTTCCTTACCTGTAGAACTTCATCGTGGTCGGTTTTAGTAGGGCGATTTTTTTTTCGGCTGATAGTGAGACTGGTGCCCTTAAGGCATGACACAAGAAAAGCATTTTAAGAAACTTGAAGAAAGCTATCCGCTACGTGAGACACTATTGTTTTGAAAAATGTATGCATTACGAACGTGATGAACTAAAAATGTGTACCAGTTTTACTTCTTGATTGCTTTCTTGAATGTATATCATGACCGTTCTATACCGGTTTGTACTTGCTACTTTAACAGAAGTAAAAAACTGGGATATAATATTATCCTTACCAATAATAAGGCTGAAAGTCCCTCTGTCTGGATATCGAGATCTCTCTCTGTCTGGATGTCTGTTCGGATCTCTGTGACGCGCGTAGCGCCTAGGCCGTTCGGTCGATTTTTATGAAATTCGGCACAAAATTAGTTTGTAGCATGGGGGCACCTTATAAGCAATTTTTCGAAAATTCGATTTTGTTCTTTTTCTATTCCAACTTTACGAACATTTTATAGATGAAAGTATCATAACATGGACGAGTAAATTAGCACAACTTGGAACCGTGACATGGGCAAGCAAATTAACATAGCACATTGGCGAGAAATTCATCATTCATTATTTGTAAACATACAGGTGAACCAAATGAGCTTTTTATTTTCTACTGCGGGTAAAACCGTGCAGGTACTAGTATTAAATATATTGCTGTATTTTCTTTTTTTATAAATTTTTAATTGGGCATTTACAAGGTGTCCGAAAAGGCATTGACACATTTTAAAAAATCATAGAAAAACAACAAACTATCATATGAAAATGCAATTTGTGCCATAATACTGCATAGGTTCAAGAATTTTTTATTAAATCACCAAAAAAAAATGAAAAAAGGAAAGAAAGAATTAGAAAAAAAAAATTGTTTGAATTTTGGTTTTGAATCTTGAACTCAAATTGTGTTTTTCGCAATCAGGAATTGCAACAGTACCCTACTAGTTGGATTTCTTGTTTCTGCTAATGGTTTTTATCGCAACTATAATTTGAATTCAAGACGTCATAATTCATATGAACGATAGGGGCTGGATGCAGAATGTTGTGTGCTGGATACTGTTTTCGCGAAAAAAAAAAAGTTAAGTCTAGAAGGGTCGTTTATAAATAATTCGATTCCGAGGCACATGGACGGCTGCATCATAAGCATAGAAGACTAAAATCAAAGGACGCTGATGGGATACGTCATTCTACGGTCAAGTGAACAAAATAAGTAATTTGTGATTGCTCAAACAAAGTGCAATTGTAAGTAATCCCTGTATCGTCACAGCAAGAAGAACAAAAGTCATGTGTGGCGTTTAATCCCTTCATTAAACAGAAAGCATTACTTTTTTTTGAGCAATCACGATTGCTTATTGCCTTCATTTGACTGTTTTTTGTGTCCTATCATTTTATTTTCCCACCGCACCCTCTACAGCATCACCGTCGACCGGCTCCTCACGAGGCTGCTCCTATAGCGAAAGCCGTCTCCAGGTTGCATCCATGTCCTACACACACGCGCATACATACATAACTACACCACACGCACACACACATACACACACAAACACATACACACATACACCTACACACACATACACATACACGCATGCATACATGCAGACACCAACACATACACACACACAAAAACATACAAACACATATACATACAACTACCCACACATTCATGCCTTCACACAGACACAAACACATATGCCTACACACACATACACATACTCCCCACACACACATTCATACACACAACTACCCACACACTTATGCCAGCACACAGACACAAACACACATGCCTACACACACATATACATACCCCTACACAAAAACACACATACCCCCCCCCCCCCCCACATACAAACACACACGCCTACACACACACACACACTCGTGATTGCGAAAAACATAATTTGAATTCAAGATGTCAAAATTCAAATTAATTTTTTTTTTTTACCCGAGTTCAGTATGTAAACCGTATGTTGCTTGGAACACTTCTAAATGGTACTCAAGTTCATCTTATGTCCAGAAACAGGTGGACATAAGATGTCCAACAAAAGTATATACTTTTCATTACCAATAAACTTTGGTAATGAAAAGTATATATTTTTGTTTAATAAAATAAATAAACATTTCACATGACTTTTGTTTTTCATACTATGACGATGCAACGTTTACTTATAAGTACACCCTTTTTCTTTTTTAATTTTTTACGAAGTCATAAAAAAATTACTAAAAGCCTATCTAGTATTTCTGCATAAACCGCATATTCATACGACAATTTGTTGCTTTGTACGAAATTTTAAAATACGTCAAGGTCTTTTTTGGACGCCCTGTATTTTTAAGAGGCAGAGCATTGCGTTAAACATTATTTCTTCTCTCTCTCTCTCTCGTTTGAAATACAATAATAACAGCGCGCGGCAAAAGGGAAATCTCTCAAATACTTCTGACACATTCTTACTAATTCTGATGCAAAATGAACCCCTGAATCCAAATATGTTAACAGTTTGTTTCCATTACCCACCACTTTTTAAGAATAGTGCCAGGCATTTTTTTTTTTTTTCAGTTTTGACAGTTTTATATCCATTATTTTATTTATAGGGGAAGGGAGCCTTACATTAACCGCTAACATTTTTCTGAAAAGCTATGTGAAAAGTTCAAAAGCATAAACATTGGCAGCGAGAAATAATACTAAAATATTTTAAAAAATCATGAATAGTGATCTTTTTTGGATTTTTTTCCGCAATTGTTTTACTCGTATTTTGGTGCGAAACCATAATATCGGCTTTTCTCAACTATGAGTCCCATGTCCGAATATTTTTTTTCATGTTGTAAAAAATATAAAAAAAAAATAAATAAATAAATAAAAATAAGCATCGCTTTTGCATACGGATCACATCGTAGATCTTCAGTAAATAACTTTCCCCTATTATTTATGTTTATTCAAGTTACGTTAGCAAATATAATTAAGACCAAAAATGAAATGACATTAATATATGCTTATTATCTTGCGAATTTTTATTTGATTATTGATTTTCACGAGTTCAGAAAAATCGAAGCCGATAGCATTTAAAACATCAGCAGCAACAATTACTAATTCAGATCATAGATGTAGTGTTAGTTAGTAACACTTCATCTATGATTCAGGTACGAAGAGATCCGATTAATAAATTAAGAGCTCACACTGTAAGAACGATTCAAAAACGTTCCTGGAAAATAATGAGCACTTGATGTGCTCAATTTCTGCCAGTAACATATCTTGCAATACCATTAACGTTTTCCGCTAAAAATCAGTAAGCTTCCTGAAATTTTTCTTGAATCTTTCTGAAGAATATGTAGATCTCACCGGTTAAAATCAGTCTAGAGCCTTCACGGTAAATTCGGTATGTTTAATACAATTTATTAGAACCCGCTATTTTCTGTCTTTCTGAACAAGACGACGAGATTGCTTAACCTAAACGCAAATCAAATGCAGAGATGCATAGGAAATATTATATTTTCACTTTCCAACAATTTTAAAAGATCTGCAATATCAGTCAACGTCTACTTTTTTTTTCTGTTTTGGCTTATTGTTGTTAATAGAAAGAAACGGTTTACATAATTTACAGAATAAAAAGCATTAAAAAAATATTTTTAGAATCATGTCGATTATGAAGAGCAAAAAAAAAAAAAAAAAAAAAGGTTTAACCTATGCTCCCAAATAATCAAAATCTAGTGTTATCACGAACCTTAATATTTGTTACACAAATTTTTCATTAAGTTCAACAAATTAATTGACGAGAAACTATTCATTATCAAATAAATTTGATATTGATTTATTTTACAGAGGGAAGGAAAAAATTTTATCTCGCAACTGAAACACAAATTCATTGACAAAGCTCTTAGTGAGACGCAAAGGTATTAAGTGAACTTTTTAACCGACTTCAAAAAGGAGGCGGTTATCAGTTCATACCGTATGTATGTTTTTTTTTTTTTGTCCACTCACAGCGTCTTACCTAGTGAACCGATTTTGATGATTCTTTTTTTAATGGACAGGGGATGGCTCAACTTAGGTCCCATTACTTTGTTTGACCATATTTGTCCTTTAGAAAAAATGTTATGGGCAAAAAACCACAAATTTCATGCAATTTCCCTATTAAATGATTAAATTTAAAACCCATTGTTATGAAAGTTTAGTGCCATACGACAGTAACATTAATAGTAATTGTAATGATAATTTTGAATGAAGGCTTCTCTGAAGCAAGCATCAAGTTTCGATAATAATCGGGAATCTGGCGCTGTCGTCTCATTTTTGGCGTAAATAATTTTATTTTGGTAACCTTGCTGATTTATGGTAACAGTATGTGAGTTATCGAAATCTTCGATTCTTCAGTGCTATTGCTCCATAGTGGGGGTAAACCTAACCTGGAAGCGAGATGATGCAGTGATTAGGATTTTCTTAGCCTTCACAATGCTACCATTAGGTTTGCCTCAACTACAGTAGTATTTTTTTCGTTATCATCTATGCCAATAACAAATGATGGGAGCTAAGTAAGAAAATACAGAATTGCATCATGAGCAACTTAAATCCTGTGAAATGTAAATTAGTTAGAAAAAACGTAATACTTTAAATGGTTATAAATTAAATTAACTACACATTAATTCCAAAGAGGAACAAAGATAAGTTTTTAGTGCCAATCGCTTAAAGTTTAACGCGTGTTTATAGTTTTTTTTTTTTTTTTTTTTTTATTATGGAGCATTTTTATGAAAAAAATAAGGTGAAGTTTCGTGATGGTAACTTCTTACTATTTCTGAAATACCTGCATTTACACTAAAAAGAATAAAATAAAAAAATTTTGAAAAAAAAAAAAAAATAGAACCGACTTCAAACTTGCTCTAAAAAGTGAAAAATAATTTTATTCTTTAAACACCATCGATAATGCTTTTAAACATAATTTTTGAAATTGGTGCAAAAACGATAGATAAAATCATTCACAGCCATAACACAACTACAACTATAAATTTAACCAGGCCCAGTTTCTTCACTATCACATAAAGTATGCATTGATGACAACATATTTGAATAACGATATAAATGTTTCGTTCGTAACTTTGGATGCTTTTCTGAAAAAAATATGAACGAAGCATGGTTACACTGGATTTTACGCTTTGTTTTTGCGCCAACTTCAAAAATTATGTTTAAAAGCATTATCGATGGTGTTTAAAGAATAAAATTATTTTTCACTTTTTAAAGCAAATTTGAAGTCGGTTCTATTTTTTTTTTTCAAAATTTTTTTAAAGGTTTGAGAAGAAAGCGTATAAAATTCAGATCCTAGGTAGGTTTCCGTTGAAATTTTTTTTCCAAATCCTTTTGTACAGCAGTACCTACCAGAAACACTAGCTCTATCTCTTGTCCTGAAAGGGGGAGACGTTCTCCTGCCATCTGTACAAGATTTCTCCAAATTATTAATTTTGGCACTTGATCTCTTTCATTCTAACTGCCTCAAATGTGGATATAAGTACATGGTTCTTTTCACAGCATCATCATTAGTCTCAGAGTATTGGATGAAATTACGGAACATATTGAAAAGAATATAAATAATACTAATTATTATGCTAATTGGAAACAAAAAATTAGTGAAAATGAAATGAACGCACACACACACACACACACACACAAAAAAAAAATAATAATTTGAACTGTGACACCTTGAATTCAAATTATGTTTTTCGCAATCACGAGTATGTGTATGTAGGCGTGCGTGTTTGTGTGTGTGGGGGGGATAGGGGGGGGGTATTTGTTTGTGTATGGGGTTACGTGTATGTGTGTGTAGGCATGTGTGTTTGTGTGTGTGTAGGTAGTTATGTATTTGTGTAAGGGGGGTATGTTTATGTGTTGGTAGTTGTGTGTATGTGTAGGTGTGCGTGTATGTGTTTGTTAGTGCGGCGTGTATGTGTGTAGGTGTGTGTGCGTGTATGCGTGTGTGTAGGTGTGTGTATGTATGCGTATGTGTAGGATATGGACGCAACCTGGAGACGGTTTTCGCTAGAGGAGCAGCATCCTGAGGCGGCCGGCCGACGGTGGTACTGCAGAGCGAGGCAGGGGGAAAATAAATCATAGGACATCAAAACAGTCAAGTAAGAACAATAAGCAATCGTGATTGCTCAAAAAAAAAGAAAGGAAATAAAAATGAAGGAAATGCTGCAGATGAAAAGAATAAGCATCTTCAAAAAAAGAACCAGTTGTATTTTGCAATGATACCCTATAGCTGCCATTTTAATTATGCTAATAATTGGATTCGAACAAGAAAAGAAACTTCTTTTATTCGATGTCACTCGGAACGAGTTAATAAAACGGTTTTGACTCCCGTCGCAATGTCACTTTCACCCACCCGGATACATACATCAATGTCTCAGATTTAAGACACAAAGTTAATGGTGCATGAGGTGTCCGAGCTTCATGCTTGGCAAGTCATGCATCACAATCACAACAATCCTGTCAACAAACGTGTCTTCAATTGGCGTTTTGTTCATTCCTGCACTTGGAATAGTAACGGATTTAGAAACTGAATCTTGTTTGGCATTGACGTCTGCTGTTCAATGAACGAATCATTAATGTTGTGAGAGTTAAATGCATGAGTAAATGGTTGTAGTGAAATAATTGCACGAGAAATTCTTAAGACATTAATTGTTGAGGATGTGTATATTTCTTGCTGTAAGGAAGCAATATTTGATTCAGTTGCCTTGTAACGTTGTACATTTTTGCATAATTATTTTTTTATTTATATAATGAGTGTTTTATTTTAGTTACCTATTCATATTTTTCATGTATGCGTGAAAGAAACGAAAGGATTGTTTTTTTTTTTAATATTTGCTCCTGTGTAGAAGGGATAAGAGGTCACGGGAGGTCACAGCGACCTTCCAAAAATTTTCCTTATTCGACAAACCTTGTCCAACAATTCGGCAAATTTGGGTACATAATTGCAATATTGCAATTTTTAAACTGCCGAATAAACCTTTTCATTAGATATACATATTTGTGCCTTACCCGTATTTCGTCATTTGGTAAAATTTGAATTTCCATTCTTCAAGTTGAAAATTCCGCCTTCCCTAAATTTTTGGGGATCCCCTGTGTAGAAGCCATTAAAAGAACTCGCAGTTCCTTATAACCCAATCTTTCGCCCTGGGGGGGGGGGGGAACAAATGGGACCAATATTCCTTATACATTCTAACAAATATATCTATCTTTTATTTATTTTTAGGTCAAATTATTATTTTACTTGGTCTTTGATCCAAGCATTCTGATCAGTCATAAAAATTCGAGATATTTATTACCAGACGCATCTGCCAACACCCCTCCTCTTCTTTTTAAATTTATAATCGTAAATACGCTGCATTTAAAGCAAAGTCTCTGGTAGAGGAATTCAGGTAATGCTACCATAAAGGTTAGCGGTTTGATTACGAGAACTGTAATGTCTAGTTTCGTTGCTGATTTCAGTATCATTAAGTTAATTGTTTTTATTTCTCGTCAAGAGTAATTGTAAAAATGCTGATGTGTAACATTTTACATCTAGTTATTATATGTACAATTTGAAATAACGTGAAATTAAAACGCCGCGGCGAAGAATATTATCTTGGAAAAGTAAACTGGAATACAAAATAGTATTCTCTTTATATCACTGCACATGTGCTAATAGAAATCTTATTCTTTTATCGTAACTGCAAGCCATATACGACTCTCGTATCTTGGTATTGAAATTTTTCTCAGCAAAAAAGAAGTCCTCAAGCATTACTCAAAGTAAATAAAGTAATTAAAAAATCTCCTTATTTTGTCAGATGGAATGAGTGCCTATCATCCTCCCTTGAAATAAAAAGAAACACAATGAAGAAAAATTTAAAAAAAGAAAAGAGAAGAAAAGAAAAAGCAAAAAACTCTTCCTTTTTACGCAGTATACTTCTCGTGTTTTTCTTTTTTTTTTTTAACTGTTGTAGCGAAAATAATAATTTAGGATCTTGCATCAAAGCTTTCGTTGTAGCTTTTCGACATGAATAAAAGAGCCGTTGAGTTCAATATCACTGCATGATTTGATCTTTATTTTATTTTCATTATAAATATCATAAAACGGTGTCGTAAAAGCTAGTTGTTTCCCCCGCAGAGGCACTACGTTAGCAGAGAAACGACTTTTGCAAAGTCGTGATATCGACATGTGAGCTTGGTGTTGCGTTTAGTGAACGGGCCTCGGAACAAAGGCTATTTTCAAAAAGGTACAACTCTACAAAAAAGCATATGTAGTCAATATCAAGCCTATATTTTCCGGATTATTCTTTAATTTTCTCATTTTTAAAAATTTAGTTCGACTCTGTTTTTACATACATAAGAAATGGATGGTGTAAACAGCGGGCCATAGTAAAATATTTTACTTGAGTTTGTAGCGCCACCTATCTGAAAATGTTTTAAATATGTTATTAAACATATAGTTGAACCCAGTTAGAAGATAGTTACATCTAAAGCTCAAGGTAAATATTTTGTGATTTATCAAGAATAATTTTTGTTAATATGAAATGACAAGGTTTTGTAATTAACGTCTTAAGTATTACCTGAGATCTACTGATCTTCATTTCAGATTTTTTTTTCAAATATTGGAGTTGTTTTGACTTTATATTTTTAATACATTTGGTCAAATGCTCAATTAGAATGAATAAATAAATAAAATTGTCTTTTTATGTATTCATTCGGGCATTTAATAAATCGTTAACGTATTCATAAATTAATTAATTTATTTACCTTCCTCCATTCACTATTTCATTCACTCCTTTATTTACTCATGTATTAATTAATTGACGTAATGAGTAAATGTTTAAATTTTTTTATACATTACTCATTCATTAATTTGAAGAAAAGTGTTTGAATATGGGGCAAAGAGTTAGTTTTAAAGTTTTATTTGTATGCACTAATTTATTGCCAAAAATGTAAAATAATATTTCAATACAAGTTTTATTATTAAAAAAAACGTTCTTTCTTTATGTATTGTAAATTTCTTTCGTTAAAATAGCATTTATCGTTATTATCCGATAAAATGCTTTGATGAAAAAAGGAACGTAAAAAATGTGAACTTCGAGGCGTTTTATATTTGAAAAATGAGAAAGAAAAAATAAGCGAAATGTTTGAAAACTAAGCAAGCGACCATATTTTTTCAAGCTTTAAAAATGCTTGAAGATCCAGCATCAAAAGTTGAAGAGAAAATAAGAAAAAGAACTGATTTCAGTTTTACGAAAGAGATAGTGACTTTATTATGATAATTTATTTGAGGGGAAAAAATCCATCAAATGTATAAGATCCAGTTTATTTATAAGAATGAAGAAAAAACCCTCCCATGTAAAAAAAAGAAAAAAAAAGCCTCCCTAAGATGTTAAAGCATCTTAATATGAATAACAGGCTATTGCTAAATTTGGTTTATGTTATTAAGATGAACAAAGTTTCAACTAGTTGGCTTAATGCATGAAAATGTTCCGTGTCAAGTTCTCTTTAAAGATTAGATACTTTTGTACTTTTATGCATTTCTCTTTTCCGTAGAAAACTTGGAGCTTTTAATACTTTTGTCATTATATTTATAATCGTAAAAACTATTTTTGATTCATAAAGAAGAAATTTGTTTTTAGATATTAATTTACAAAAAATCATCATTTAAGGGTTAAATTTAAGTTGGAGTAATGAAATAAATTAAGATGTTTTCTATGGAGCGCTTTGCATTTAAAAAATATTTTCTCAAAAGCTGAAACAAAAATGACTAGAAATAAAAATAAACATCTTTTATTTACAAAGAGATCGTACAACGACCTTACAACATACACAACACAAAGGCTGTAAAAATAAACGTTCATAAAATCAAGCATATGTCTTAAATTATGAAAGTTGAACACAAACTTTCCACTAACAACACATAATAAAATTTTATGTTCACAGTTTAAAAATATAAATTAATGCTTAGTGCGTTCAGAGCTAGCTGAAACGGAATATTTTACCTTTTTTTTTATACCTACGCAGTGTATAAAATACAGAAATGTATGAGTCCTTCGGCATTCATGTATCATGAAGTGATGTTTTAATTTAAAATTTTATCCTACTTTCAGAACCTCAAGTCAAACTTTGCCACTGATGGGAAAAAGTCTACTATATGAAAACATCAACGATTATTATTTTGGCAGCACTTGAATGAGTGTTGAAGTTTGAAATTCATAGATGTTGTACCGCATACTGGTTCTTTCCCATCCATGGCGATATGTCATTCTCTATTCTTACATTGGAGTCCCTGAGCCATTAATTAAGATGTAGATAACAGCTGAAGGGAAGAGGTTCAAAATGAAATAATTTTCATTCTGACCTTGCACAAACTGGTGCCATGAAATATAGATATTTCACTTTGCCCTAAGGGAATAGTCAGTAAACCCTCGTGCTGAAATAAATAAGTCAGCATAATATTTATACTGCACTAAAATAACCTATTTACAGTTTTTGTGCTGTTGACTCTACTTAGAGCCTTTCCAAGAACCTCCTTGAGTGTCTCCACCTTCTGGTGTGCTATAACCGCTTGTGTTTCCAACAGTTTTATCACTGCTTTTACTTTCGTAAGAGCGACCAGAGGCTGATGATTGTGACTGAGTGTCTGTAGCTTGTTGTGATGTTGATGCGGATGTTTTGACTTGAGTTGAATAGGCTGCATAGCTAGTTTGCTGCTGACTGTCTTGAGTTTGGTAATCTTCATTCACAGTGTTATAATCGGTCTGTTTATCGCCTTGATTCCCATAGGCTCTTACGTATACTTCACCATGTCCTTGATTTTGGCCACTCCCTCCTGCTTGCACTGGATATGCAGCTTGCAAGCCATAATTTTGCAAGTTTTCAGGGATGTTTTGATTGCCATAACTTGCTTCGTTGCGGTAATCCCCTTCAGGTTCTTGACTTCCGTGACCATAACTATCTGCCTGATCTTGGTTACTGTATGGTGCAGGGTTCTGGTAAGCTAAGTCTTGACTTGGGTAGGAAGTTGGTTGGCTTCCATATCCGCCAACCTGACTGGAATAGTCATTACTTCCTCCGTATGAGTATCCTTGATTACCGTAAGCTCCAGCTCCTTGATACTGCTGAGACGCGTATCCTTGACCACCCTGCTGTTGACCAGAGTAATGTGCTGCTTGTGGTTGATAACCGTAAGAACTCTGCTGATAAGGTCCTTGTTCACCATCGGATTCTTCAGGTTGTTGGTGAGACTGAGAATCATATCCACCATTACCCAATTGGTTGTTGCCATAAGCTGCATCTCCTTCATAACCATTCTGATTTTGATATCCTGCGTTAAAGACTTGTATACCGTTATTTGGGTGGATTATGGGAGTTATTGCACCATTTTGTATTTTATATAGCGCTATTTGTGGTTGTTGATCATATCCTGTGCTTCCTGCTTGATTTCCATATCCAGCTGAGGATTGATCGACTCCTGGACCATATCCTTGTTGTTCATTTTGTGCTCCGTATTCTTGACCTGCGCCTACCTGGCCTTGGTAACCCCTTTCACCTCCGTGACCTTTCGGCTCTTCTTGGTAACCTCCGCCTTGTTCATTAAAAGTAGTTACAGAAAGTCCGAGGTAGTTTTGAGGAGGGTATCCTCCTTGATCTTCACCAGCTTTTTGTCCACCCTGAGGAGCTTCTTGTTGACCATGACCACCATAACCAGCAGGGGCTTCATAAGCATTTTTCGCGTCTCCTGAATTTTGCTCGTATCCACCTTGTTGTGCTGTATTTGAGCCAACATCTCGGGGTTTCTCGCCAGCTCCTCTTCCATAAGCCCCGTAGCCTTCAAGTCCACTGACGCTTGACAGACCATGAAGATCATAACCTCCGTGTTCTTGACCGTAGCCTCCATGCTCTTGTCCATAACCTCCATGTTCTTGTCCAAAACCTCCATAAGAAGCTCCGACGTCCTGAAGACCTCCACCGAAGCCCTGGTATCCGGCACTTCCACCTTCATGGTAACCACCGTGAATACCACCACCAAGTCCATGTAGACCAGACTGAGCCTGATTTTGACTGTACGCTGCAAGGATATCGCTATGTCCTCCAGATTGTGAACCTCCTCCAAGTTTTCCTGCGTGAGCAGCTAAGAAGCTAGCTGCACTAGTTGCGTACACGTTGCTTCCTTTACCACGATTGCCTCCGCCACCTTTTCCAGATGATACGTAAGGAGTGCCTTTGCCTATTCCTTCTGGGAACGGTGTTCCTTTACTTCCTCCACCTACGCCAGAAGGATAGGGAGAGCCTTTGTATGAGCCTCCGCCGCTTGGAACGTAAGGTGTTCCTTTATAGTTCCCACCATGATTTTCATATTTGAAGGGTTTTTCTTCAACGCTGGAAATATATTTAAAAAAAAATTATTATTTTAATTCATACTTGTGTACTCATTTTCAATAACTATAACACAATAATTTATCCTAGTATGTACATTACTTGATTCTAAGTGATAGCATATGCAAATCATCAAACCCCCCCCCCCCCTTGAACCTATTTGTAGACCAAGTCCTTAATCTGGTTTCAAAATCCGTGATCAAAATACTTTTGGAACTCATAGTAACTTATTCGGAAATATTTAACATTTTTATTAAATGTGTTTATGGTTTATTCGTATTGTTGAACATTTGTATTGAACGATCCTTAATTTGCAGGAAATACGTCTTTTTCGGTCAAAGCTATGTCATTAATTTTAAAAGGGACAATGGCAGGAGTGCAGCAAAGGGATGTTTTGAGATCCGTCGTTTTTGCACTATTGTCCCTCCAAATAGCGTAGTTTATATACATGAAAGGACTGTGGCAAGACAACCCCGCCCCCCCCCCCCCCCTGCCTCGAAGGTCAATTCCGTCCGTGCTAGTGACATAGAATGTGATCTATATTTCAATTCAGACTATTGTATTATGTGTTTTTTTTTTCTTTTTTGTATATATAAATTGTTAAAGGTTGATTTTCAATGCTTAAAGGAAAAATAAAACCAATAACTATCAATTATAGAGCATACGAGTACGAAGATAAATTTTGAAAATTTATGTTTCCAATATATTTTTTTTAGCATTGCATTGGAGAATTTAATATACAAAACCTATACTTATTTAGCAATACATATTTTTGTGATCAAATGTTTTAAAAGTATATTTGGTTTTACATTGAAATAATGCAACTTGCTTTCCTTTCGCTTATTGACCAAGCACAAAATTATACAAGTAAATATTGATATTAAATGTCATTCATATGTAAAAATCACTAATTGAAGTTGCATAGTTTGAGTAGTATTTTCAAATGGATGTCTTGCTGCATGCAGGCAGTGAAGTACCGAAGTGCTTTCCATTTCTCGCCAAGTCTTTGAATTTGGTAACTTTTCGTAAATTTTGGCAGACTTTAAGACCATATATCTTGATAACAGGGGAAACGAGTGCAAATAATTTATGCGTCGAAAAAGAAATATCTCAAAATGCTCTTTTGACTGCAACTTCTTTTTCTTTTCTTTTTTTTCTCCATACACTATTTGTGCGGTTCCCTGTTCTCTGCTAAAGCCCTAAACCGTAGTTTAAGTAGCGACATGTCCACCATCTTTGGGCTGAAAACCGGTTTCTTTCCATGTATACAATGATGAAGTAGCGTTATTTGCTTCTTGATTGTGGTTTCTCATTAACTCCATATTGATCCACAATCAACTGACACCACAATCAAGAAGTAAAGCATGCTACTTCATCATAGTAGATATGGGAAGAATTCGGCTTTTAGCTCCAAGATGGCGGACGTATCACTACTTGATGAAGTAGCGTGGTTTGCTTTTTGACCGTGGTTTCTTATTAACTCCATATTGATCCACAATCAACTGGTGCTACAATTAAGAAGCAAAGCACGCTACTTCATCGTAGTAGACATGGGAAGAATTCGGCTTTTAGCTCCAAGATGACGGACGTGTCACTACTTGATGAAGTAGCGTGGTTTGCTTTTTGATTATGGTTTCTTATTAACTCCGTATTCATCCACAATCAACTGGCGCCACAATTATTCTTAATTGTTGTAGCTAAGCACCCTACTTCATCATAGTAGACATGAGAAGAAACCGGCTTTTTGCCCCAAGATGGCGGACGTGTCGCTATTTGATGAAGTAGCCTGCTTTGCTTCTTGATTGTGGTTTCTTATTAACTCCATATTGATCCACAATCAAGCAACACGATCAAGAAGCAAAGCACGCTACTTCATCATAGTAGGCATGGGACGAAAGCGTCTTTTAACTCCAAGATGGCGGACGTGTCGCTACTTAAGCTCCGATTTAGGGCTTTACAATCTGCCACGACTGTAGCATCTGTGTCACGAACCAAGCAACGTTTTCCCCCATATCGAAGCATTTTTTGTTCAAACTTCACTAAGGTCATAAAAAACGTTTTAGAGTTTGTCTACTAAACTTCTCGGCTGTTTTTGGGATGACTTATATATCGTCGCCTAAGAGCAACAGTAAGATATCGTAGTGTTATTTCTCGGATTAGATGTTTTAGTGTTGCTCTGCGGCACCGATACTCGTATGTACTCATTGAAAGATTAAACAGAAGAAGAATATTTGTAACGGTAGTTGCGCGAGATAAATTGAGGGAGTGAGAAGCAAAGGGATATAAGTACCAAAACTAAAAATTTGGAGATAACTTGCACAAGTGGTAGAAGAACCTCTCCTCTGTTTCGGGGCAAGAGATAGAACTTGCATCCCTGATAGCGTGCTGCTGCACAACAGGATATAGAAAAAAAAAATGAAAGTCTACCTAGGATCTGACCTCTCAAAACTTTATAAAGGCCACTTACATCCCTTTGCTTCTCACTGCCACAATTTAGTACTAAAAAAACTTCTAGAACACTGAAATAGCAGAAATTAAAGAATTTTTCTTTAATAAATGTAATACAACGAATAAGTCACCAAAGGATTACAGAAAGAAAGCTGTTTCAAGAGTACAGTGGAACTTTTTTGCACATTGCAGAAATGTGCAATACGCATTCGCAGATTTGAGAGTGAACATGGTGGATCGTAAATTCACTTTCATAATTTCCTACTCATTTTAGTTCACGATCTATCAATCAAAGACGGATACAGCTTCAGATTTTTGAGAGGGTCATTATAGAAAAATTGTGATCACAGGTGGAATGTTTCGGTTTAAATAAGGGGTGTGGAGCGAATGCTTCAAAATAAGAGTTTTCAAAGCGCAATGTATGCTACAATTAGTCGCTTGGGGGGTGGGAGTCACGACCCTCCTATTGATCCACATTTGCTATCAATGTCTGATAGATCATGAAATTAAGCAAACTTTACTTTAGCGTCATATTTTTTTCCCAATTAATCCAACCAGATTGATTAACAATATGGCCAATAACAATTGAGCCTGATTATTCAATCTGCTATGTATTCTATATCTGCAGCAATCACCTTTTCCACCATGGTTACATTTCAGTTCATTTTGTTTTCGTTCTATTCTTTCCATTAAACTCAGTTTGAAATTTTTAATGAGACTCAGTTTGAATTGAAGAAAATAAGTCGTAAATAAATACTTACTAAACCGGTACTGGTTTCTTCACATATTCAGGAACTTCTTTGACTATGTTGATGATTTTGGGCACTTTGTGTGGCACACCGACTGGCACAGGTTTTAAGATGGGCACTACGTATGGCTTGGGAATGTGGACGGGTACCGCAACTGGGAACTTCTTCGCTACTGCGTATGGCTTGGGGACTCGAACAACATAAGGCTTGGGCAGCTTAATCTGGAACGGTAACTTCATCAACTTTGGCAGAGGAATCGGGATGTGGAAAGGAACACCTTTCAATACTGGAAATGGCTTTTGAAAGTGCTTGATGACTGGCACTATGTGAGGCACCTTAAATGGCTTGGCGATTGCCAGAGGTTTTAAGTACCCAACTGGCTTTGGTACGGGAACATGCTTCGGTATAGGTACTGGCTTGTAGATGGCTACTGGTTTTGGCACGTGCTTTACGACGATCTTGCGAGGAATTTTGTCGTACCATCCATAGTCTCCTCCACCCCCTCCATAGTTCCATCCAGCGACTAGATGAAACAGGAGGAACAGACTTGGCACTGTATGTTGCCAAATCATCTTACCCTGAAAACAAGAAAAAAAATTAAAGTCAATTGTTTCACAAACAAATTAAAAAAAAAAAATAACTTGCTGCATTGAGATACTATTAAATCCCGTTATAACAAAACCAATTCAACGAAATATCCGCTCTAGCGAAATAAAATTTTAGTCCCAATGTATGTAAGTTCCATCACATTGCTTGAATATCATTATAACGAACGAATTTTGTGGTCCCTTGAAGATCGTTGTAACGAGATTTCACTGTATGAACTTTTATATCCGCAATTTCGAAAGTGCACAATGTGATAACCTTTTTTTCTTTACACTTAAGCATTATAGATTTTGTTTACTTACGTATGATATAATCGAATAAGTAAGAAAAAAATAATAAAATGCCAATGTCACTTTAGTAATAGGTTATTTTTAAACAATAGTTTGGTGCTACGTTTTTTTTTTTTTTTTTTCATTTACACTAGCCTATGCAAAATTAAAGAGCAGAACTCTTATTTCAGTATCCTTAAAAAGAAAAACTCTGCGCAATCACTAAATTGCTATTAATTACCTCCTACATCCAATTTTTTTTTTGTTCATCACATTTAATTTATTGGTGATTTCATTGTATTTTTTACCTTTACCTTGAGAATAACGCTTCCAACTTTTTTTCTAGTAATCTACCACCGGAGTAGCCATTGCTAGAAATTAGTTTTCCTTCTAAAGCAAATAAAGTGATATCGTATTAGCTACAGAAATTATATTGAGGAAATTATCTATTGAGGAAATTATTATTGAGGAATTATCTCATCATCCTTAAAAAGAGATACTTTCTGCATAATTATGATCACTCGGTTAACCAACTAGAAGGCGATGTACCCAAATCGCTTAAGCTAATCTAACACATTTAATTTACCGGTGTTTTTCGATGCGGTTTCTTTGATGTTAGTCTTACAAATAAGAACAACTTTTGCTCTAGGATACAAATTAGACATTGTTTATCACTCAAATAAAGCTAGCCTCATCTGTAATGAGCTTGAGGATTATCTTAATATCCTTAAAAAGGGAAACCTTCTGCATAATCATGGAAGCATAATTCGATTAACCCTCTGGAGGGCGATTCAGTGTCAAACCTCTTACATTAATCTAACACACTTAATTTACCAGTGTTTTTAGATGCGGTTTCTTTGATGTTAATCTTACAAATCAGAACCGTTTTTGCTCTAGGATACAATAAATCATTGTTTATCATTCAAGAAAAGCTAGTCGCATTTGTAACGATCCCGAGGATGATCTCATTATCCTTAAAAAGAGAAACTTTTTGCATAATCATGTAGTCATAATTCGGTTAACCCTCTGGAGGGCAACTCATTGCCAAATCTCTTACGATAATCTAACACATTTAATTTCCCGGTGTTATTCGACGCGGTATCCCTGACCTTTACCTTTCAAATAAAACGAACCGCTACCAGCGAGAGGAAGAGGAGGATCTATCTTCTTCTTCGATCAATGTCCCCTTTATCGAACTTCAGACGAAGTAGCCGAAGCCAGAGGGTCTCTCCTGACCCAAAAGTCCGATTCCGCTTGTTTTTCGAGAGCCCGATTTCCATGTAAGTAGATCGGAGAGGGGAAAGCCCAGAATGCTTTTGATTGATGTGTCTACGAATGAGGCAATTAAAGTCGCAGCTGTGTAGGAATAACTCCATCCCTTTCTGAGATTCCAACCATTTAAAAATTCCGATTCGGGATGTTATCTCCGAAACGGGTTTCGTGGGATATAATTTCGATGTTTAAATGGAACAGGACTCGGCAAATGCTAAGAATAGTAAACTTTGTAAAGTTTAAGTTAGAGAAAATACTTTCAAAAAGATTGCGAGCTTAGAAAGTATCTTTTTGTTAAACAGTGGAAGATTTACAGGTTTGTTGCCCCGTCTAAATGCATTTTTGGGAGCCCCTTTAACTTTCATAGAATTATGAAAAACATAATCATGTAAAAAAGCAGTTGTAAAACGTTGTACAATGAAATGATTAAAATAAATAAACCTGTAAAACAGTACAAATAAAAGCATTAACTCTTTTTAATCCTTTTATTTGTACTTTATACACTCTAATTTATTTAATTATATGCATTTTTGTGTCTCCCTTGAGGACTACGGATGTTGGGCCCCTCGCAATTGTGATACTTGCGGCACCGTAAACTCACTACTGCGGTTAAATATTCTTTGTCATAATTAAATACAAAAAAAAAAAAAAAAAAAAGATTTTTGTACCGCAATAACACATTGAACTATAATTTTGGTAGAAGAAAAAAGTCCTGTTCAGCTTGTGCCCTAAGTACATTTTCTAATTGTTTAGTATTATTTAAATATCTTACTAAACTCAGATAAGAGATTTTAATTGATGTATAACGTATAAGTATTATGATTATACATCATATCGAAGTATTAAAACAATTCCCCATTTCAATGCAATCGAATCTGTTTAAAAATAATTGTCTAAACATTAGAATCATCAAACTGAGTGAATAAATTAACAGATAAATAAGGTAAGTTCAATAAATAAATGTACAAGTTGATTAAATTATTATCAAAAATAAAAAATATCGAAGAACAATATTCAATTTATTGAGGTTAGTGTACTGGCTATATTTTCAAATAGCAACCGGAGCATATGCATTACCAGACAGGACTGTATATATTTTTTTAAAAAAATGCTCACTTTCTAAACAATATTGCTGTTCCATAATTCAGAAGCTGATCTAAATTACTATTTATAAGCCAAACTACAACGGCTTATGCAAAAGCAGTTTGCTTAGGGCGACATTTAAAATGAGTTTGTATCGCTTAAAAAATGAAAATCTTCTTGTTGAAATCCGATACACAGACAATGAGGGCCTTCTGACAAAGGAGAAACAATTATAATAGAATGTTGCTCATGGGATGAAAACAATTATCTCTTTTCAAAGTCAAGTTGCAAAGAAGGTTCGATGTCGACTTTTTTACCGTTGACCTCTTTTTTGAGATGTCAAGCAATTATTGACTTATCGCCTGGTTGGAATTACGTTCCTCTTCTTCTCTTCCCTCTCTCTCTCACACACCCTTTCTTTCAATCTCGCCTTCCTCTAACAGTGGTCGCTCTCTTCAAAGAGGTTCGTCCTCCTTTTGATCTCCTACTAAAAGATCAATGGCTCCAAAACGGAAAGTTCCATTTGGAATCATCCTTGCCGTTATAGTTTTATAAGTTGTTACTCAATCATCCTCGCGCATGCGTGTTTTTGTGCCAAGGTTATTATTTTGCTGCCGCGCACGTGCTTTTGTTTCAAGGAAAAATATGCAAGATTAATATTCAAAAATGATGCTGAAGTTCAAAAACAGTGTTCCAGCTTATTAGTCATTTTATTGAACAGAAATAATCATCTTGTTTTTCGATTTTTCCTATTTAACTTCTTGATGGCATCTATCAGTTTAACTGTAAGTCGTTTATAAGGATGAATGCACTCACTTGGGGCATAAGGCCTCAGGTGACAGCATGTTAGGAAGCGTATCGCTTGGACATTGCTTGTACGGTTGTTAAGTTTGCTATTTATGAAATTTGATATGCTCATGCTATTTCGGTAAACAGTTTTATAACTATTTTAAGTGTAAGTCGTTGAAAATGATGAATGCATTTATTTGAAACGTAAGGCCCCAGGTAACAACTTGTTAGGGAGCTTCTAACCTTGGACGTTGCTCTAACTGATGCGAAGTTTGCTATTTATGAAATTTGATATAACCATGGCACTGGGGAGGATACAGAAATAGTTTTTGAAGCGAGCGCCGGAGAGTAAAACTAAAAAGCGCCTTCTCATAAATTTATTCAAAACCAAGTTTATACGAAGTTCTTTTTAAATGTTTTTTTAGGTTCCCTTACTGTTAATTACCGATTTATCAACTAAGATTTATCGGACAAATCGCGATTTTATGTACTTTTGAATCCTAAGCCAGTGAATTAAGCAAGTTAAATATACTCTTTCACACTGACCTTTGACTCCAAAAACACTCCTGTCGGAAACAAATCTTATTTTATTCAAACACGCTGCGTGTTTTTTTAAGTAATAATGTCAACTCTCAATAGCTCGAAGTTCCAAGGGATCGGCTAAAACGTTCGAGTTATTGGTATTTGGAGTTATGAGAAGCTTCCACAACAGTCTCAAGAGTTTGGGACCCAATGCAAACTTCGAGATAAAGGAATATTCGAGTGCTAAACTTCAAGTTATCCAGATTCGACTATAGTTTAAAGAATTTGATTTGCACTGTTTAGAAATAAATTTAAGAATGTTTAATGGGATCGTTAAATTGATCTTATCCCTTTGCAAAGGGCACGGGTCCCTCCTCCCCCCCTAAAGTCATGCTATTTCGGAATACAGTTTTTAGCTATTGCCGGCATTGAAGTAAAAATGCTTTTCTACTACAATTTAGTAAAATTTGTCGAATTTTATGTTTGCTTTTATACGCATTTAAATGCAAAATATAAGTTTCATTACTCTTCTATTCTTATTTATTATTATTTTTGTTTATTTATTTATTTACTCATTTCTTTATTTTGGATTTTAGCCGACCATCATTCTTTGTTTTTATTTCAGTCTTTTTTTCTTTTTTTAATTCACTAACTACTTTCGTTAAAACTTGCATAAATATTGTTCAAGTATTATTTATTTGTAATCGATATTTATTTATTCATGAATAAATATTTTTCCGAATTTTCTTCTTACTTATTTTTTACTATTCGGTTGTTAACATCTGTTTAGAATACATTTTGAATCACAACATTCGCATTATAAATATTTTAAATATAATTAGCATATACGAATGCCTAATGCATTTGCTCACAACTTAAGATTCAATTGAGATGAACTAATTTCTGATGCTATAAAGTTCGTAATATCTATTTGACACTTTGTACTGGACCTTTTAGCACACAATGACACAAAAACATGAATCACGCAAAGCGACATATTCTGCTTAAAGTAGTTTTAAGTTTCCTATAATTTTTTAACCTCTGAAACGCAAATGTTGCTAAACGAGAAAATCAAATATACATATTTTTCAAAAATGTTTGAAAAACCGTTTTGCTTGTGAGGATTTAAAAAAAAAATTCTATTTATAATCACAACCAGACTTAATTTTTTGAATCAATAAGTGTGTCAATGTGTAATTAAAAGAAAACATACAAATATAACGATTTTTTTTTTTTTTTGCTATAAAACTTTGCATGTGAGAATTGGTCAAAAATGACCCACTTTACCATTTCACCACACCCTACTCCACTGAAACAAATACTAAAATACAAATTTGTGTTACTTTTAATCAGAACTATTCCATAGAGTCAGGTTCAGCGAGACATACCGTTCGCCAGGTAACAATAGTGGCACGTCGCAAATATTTGAGGAAAAAAAAAAAAAACAATCACTTGATTTAAAATCAGAACGGAGTGCTCTTTCTTGCCACAGTGCTGGCCTAAAGCTTGTTTACATAAGTTGCAAGTTGACATATAAATCATATAATCAACAGTGGCACGTCATTAAATTTTCACATTTAGGGAGAAAATTGTTCAAACATTAACAAGACGCTACAATCTAGACTGTAGAAACCGACCAGAAAAAATAACAAAATAAAAATTTTCAGTCTTTGAAAATGCAGTAGAAACTCTTTTATCCGGTCCCCGTTAATCCGGATCTTTTGTTTATCCAGATCACGGTTTAAATTTGAGAGTTAAATAATAAAAAATAATAGTTTTAACTTCTGATTTTAAGAATGGAATTATAAATACGCCAAATTATTTCGATTAAAGATAAAACTCCTGCATAGAACGTACAATAAAGTATATTACTAATTTAACAAACAATATGGCGTACTAGGAGCTTCAGTCCGACACCACTTCAGTTGAACTATAAATGATAAAGTTTTTGTGAGAAATGATGCTTTGTAGTTTTGTTAAAAAGCAGTGTTTGCTGTAACAAAAGATAAGTCTGCTTATTAAAGAATGAGTTTTGCTTATTACACGGATTACCCGGATTTTCGTTTATCCGAATGACCTTTGGTCCCAGTTAGTCTGGCTAAACGCCGTTGTACTATACTAGTTAAAAGCAAGGCTACGGAGTCGGAATCGGAGAGTCGGAGTCGGACTGAGTTTGGGGCATAGGATTCGGAGTCAGGGTCGGGAGTCAATGGCTTAAAATTGCGAGAGTCGGTCATTTTACCGTAAAGTCCGCAACTCTGCCCGTGCTTACAGAATCAGAGTCGGAGTCGGACAATATTATTATAAAGGAGTCTGAGTCGAATGTTCTAAAATTTTCGGAGTCGGAGCAGGAGTTGATCATTTTCCACTCATCATTTTCTCCGCAGTGCAATTAATAGGAGTAATTTTATTTTTTCTAATATTGTTTTTATTTTGGATGATCCACTATTGTCGCCAGTTCATGGTGTTGGCCAAAGGTCAACAAAACCCGTTTGTTGTTACGGAACCTGGTATATATTTCAAACCACTGCGTTTGTGACATTGACAATGGCATACAGAATAGGTAAGATCTTAATCACGGTACCAATAACGCATTACTGAGATATCAAATTACTCTGAAACAATGTCAGCAAACCAAACGAAAGAAGAAGACACTGGATAATGGACAACTGTCAAAATAATACAAGAATAGTATCTTCTTGATCTAATCTTAGCACCAATTGTGATCGATTAAGGTTGATGTTGTATTACATATGTAGTCCTAATTTGATAAGTGATCTGAGGTGGAGATAGTCGTGTTCTGCTAATGGCTTAATTGGATTACATGGTTTCTTGGTAAACAAATGACAGTTGAAGGTAACATTAGAATCGTGAGCTAAATAAATGACTTGAAGCGAAACATCTTACGATAGGGCATTAAAATCCTGATCCGCATGATTTTTGTGTGACGGAAATGAAGTATATTTTTTTAAACTGTTGCCAAAAACAGTGAAAAATATTAGTAATTATAAAGTTTTAATAAATTTAATAATTTAAAATGAACATTTTAAATTCAAATTTAAATTGTAAAATTAATTTGTTAAATTTATTTGTTTAATAACTTTAACGAAATTATGAAGGTAATAAATCTTTCTCGCATACGTAAAGAAAAATTTATTACTTTAAACGCTTATATTTTACCGAATTTCAATAATTGAGTTTCTGATTTCAGTAATATAATTTTTCTTTTGCATGCTGTCAAGTTTTCTGAAAGTATGGTGAAGTTTCTTGGAAAACTGCTTGTTATAAACCAAAACTAACCAGTAAAATTGAAAATTCTTAAAGAAATACGTATATCTTCGTAGTTATTAGCAATACTTTTGCGGAAATTCTTAGAAGATTTATGCATAGTAAGGAAAAAAAATATGTGAAGTTTAACGAATAACGAATAAATACCTTTGTGCTGAAAATTAAAATAATCAATTAAGAAAAGGATTTTTCTCGGATGACTTTTCATCCAGAAGGTCACACTTCTTTGCATTCGAAAAGGTGTTCCTTGTAACACCGAAACACGTGTCTGCAGTAATTTGCAATTTTTGTGCTTCAAAACGTTGGTTAGTTGATTATTTTAATGTGAAATTTAGTTTATTCCCAGATACTTACGACGCAGATTGATTCTAAAAAAAAAAAAGGTTAGAACAAATAAATAAAACTTTGTTGGTCTCCTAATTGCATGAGTGGTGAATTTACCTGATCTCATCTGATGTTATGTGACAAAAGATACAGAACAGTTTTCGACAAGTTCTCTTAGAAACCTAAAAAATGTCACTTTTTGAAAATCCTGGATTTTTGACTGCATAGTGTATAGTTATTTACATCAGTAATAAAAACGATTTTTCGCTGAGAAATAATTTTTAGTTTAAGGTAGGAACCTCTGCTTGTAATGAAAAAAAAATACATTAATGCTGCTGGACGATATTAAAATACTGATATGGAAATGGCTGGAGGAAAAAAAATAGAGAAAGATAGTCAAATGTTTTGAAATTGTGATGTTTTACTGCGGTATTATACAAAATTATGAAACATTATTTTACTAAAGTTAATTAAAATCGATTTAACTTCATAAGTAAATGTAGCTGTTTGCATTAATCTTAAACCATGCATGTTAACTTTTCAACACTTCATATTTTTTATTACTACATAACATTAAAAGTTACTGTAGAAGGCCCAATGCTACACTCTACTTGCAAGGTTTTTCTATCAATAATTTTACTTTTTACTACGAAAACTAATGCGGCAAGGCTGTACTCATCTTCTTGGCGTAACCCAACAATTTTGAATTGGCTGTTTTGGGAAAATACTCTTGAATGCTGGTTTGAAGTTGTTGAAATCTCCGTTCCAGCATTTTAATCTTTTTCCATGCATAGAATGGGTTATCAAAAAAAAATTCCGATGTTTTGAAATAAAAAACGGAGAGTTTTTAAATATTTAGAAGAAAAAAAAAATTCTGGCTCAAAACTGCCATTACTTTTATTGAAACATAGTGGTACCCGCACGGCTTTGCCCGTAGTTGAAAATTAAAAGGTCATTCGGTTCGCCTGTACATTTACAAATAATGGATGACGAATTCCTCGCTGATTGGCTATGTTCATTCGCTCTCCCATTCCACGTCATGATAATTTCGTAATTTACTTGTCTATCGTATGATAATTTTGCTCCTGAAAGTGTTCTTAAAATTAAAATAGAAAAAGAACAAAATCGAATTTTCGAAAAATCTCTTCGAGGTGCACACCCCCATGCTACAAACTAACTTTGTGCCAAATTTCATGAAAATCGGCCGAACGGTCTAGGACCGGCGCATAGAAACGGTCTATGCGGTGTCACAGAGATCCAAACATCCAGACAGAGAGACTTTGAGCTTTATTATTAGTAAAGAATATATTTTACATCACATTTCTTACATATTTCCAAGCTACCCAAAGTGGCTGGAAAATTGAACTAGGCTAATATCTTACTTTAAATAGTTGTTTTTATTATTATTATTATTATTATTATTATTATTTATTATTATTATTATTATTATTATTATTATTATTATTATTATTATTATTATTATTATTATTATTATTATTATTACTATGGATTTTAGGAGTTTTTCTTCTTTTTTATCACAATACGTGTCGCAAGAGACAAATTTTAGTGAATACTTTATTAAATTAATGCTGGAGGCATTCAGTATCGGAACCAGATCATTTTGTAAAGATTTTTAACATCTTAATCTCATAGTTTTTGGTCGATACCGTCACGTTATAAAGCGATTTAGAACAAGTGCTTCTCAATTAGGTCGAAAACCGCTGTCGAAATCTGAATTTTACTACCAAAACTAGCTCAATCCATTAGCAGTGGCATCGCCATGGGAGGCGGGGGAGATGCTGGATGGGGGGGGGGGCGGTCCACCCCACCCTCTACTTAGAGGTGGCACCCAAAGTGAAATTGCAAGTTTTTGATAAATACAAAGCTAAAATGCATTTTTAAGGCTACAAATTTAGAAATTTGTAGACTTAATTTGGAAACTTTGGAATATTGTTTTTTTTTCTCATTTTTACAGTATTACATATGGCAAACAGAAACTAGTACTGCAATCTATTCTGAGGAAGAGTGGGAGTCACAGGTAGCAGTTCCACAACGCAGTATCTCACATCTCAGTTCAAATTATAGATCTCGAAAAAAAAAAAAGTCTTCATCTTTCAGGTCAGACTGCTCTTGTATTGTTCGAAAAGGCAATGGAACATTGTTCGAACAAAAGACCTTTTTTTTCGTCATACTGCTAATAGATGCTAATGGTGTCATTTCTAATTCAGAATGAAGTGCTGAAAACGTTCTTAATCCTGGAACGTGTTTCAACCTTCTATCTTTGCGTCATTTTTTTATTTTGTTGTTGTTAAAACGGATGCCACAGAAAGATCACAATAATCGAGTCTCGGAATTGTTTTCAGCTTAATCATTCTTTTCTGATATCCGTTTCTGTTTTTCCATTTTAACTTTCATAAATAACGTGCGGAGACAGATGAATTGTGTATGATTAACCTAAATGCGTAATAAAATTGATTGATTGCTCTTGTATCACATACAAGGAGGATGTATCTCCTGTCAATCAATTTTGTTTGGAACGATAATTTAATTAGAATGGTATTTTATAATGTGAAGTTTAACCCCTTTTCTCTAAAACTTGTTTTTCAGTCATGTTTTTGGTTTCTTGTAATAATAACTTTTAAAACGTGGAGAAGGATATCAAAATTGCAGAGAAAAATTTAAATGTTCGTAAGTAACTAAATATTTAGTTAACACTTTGTAGTAGTGTCAGTATGTGGGGAGGTGTGACGGGAGCACCGATCAGGGCCGGATTTAGACTTAACGGGTCCTAAGCTATTTCAGGTATACTGGCTCACGTGTAGCTCAGACGGGACAGTGGCAAAGCAAGCTCTGTTTTTTATTTTTTTTTTTTCGCTATATGTGATTTTTTTCTCTGATTCAGAAATTCGTGGACAATCGATAGAACGGAAGAGCGAGAGAGGAGGAAAAGTAACGCATCGTCACATGTTCACATTGGCTTTCGGTTTCATTAGTTTTTGATCTCTCCCCCCCCCCCCCCCCAACTCACCGACAAACACAATATTGAATCAAACGTAAACTGATTAGTAGTATAAAAACGCATAAAATGCTTTTAAAAAAAGGTGTAGAGATGTAATAAATAGGTATCGACAGAATAACATCCTGGCCGTTCGGACCATGGTTTATACACTTGATAAAATATAAAATTGAAGAACCCTCCCTGGGTTAGACCCTCTGGAGAGTGTCACCCAAAGTGAATCTAAAAGTTTATAAAAACTATAAATACTTAAACTCTGAAATTTCCCCTCAATATATCTTAAATTATATTTAATAATCAAATTTCATCGAAAATAGTGTACAACATCGTGGAGAGTTGCCGCTTACATATGCCTCTAGAGTAAGTTTTTCATAAAACGCATTCGTAATCTATACTTGTCTGTTTACTTAAACTTTTGTTACGCCAAAAAAAAAAAAAAAACTTTACTAATAATAAAGCTGAAAGTCAGGATGTCTGGATCTCTGTATCGTACATAGCGCCTAGTCCATAAGGCCATTTTTCATGAAATTTGGCACAAAATTAGTTTGTAGCATAAGGTTGTGCACCTCAAAGCGATTTTTCGAAAATACGGTTTCGTTCTTTTTCTATTCCAAACTTAAGCCCATTTTTCACACAAATTTGATAACATGGGAGAGAAATATTTCATTCACATTTTAAAGTTTTAGATCATTCAAAAGTTTGGAATTTTTTGCGTAAGAAAAAGTCTGTTCGAAGTTTCTTTGAGCATTAGGAGAGCTGTAGGAATCGTTTAAAGAAAACCAACATTCAAGGTTTATCTTAAACAAGCCAAACGATTCTAAATCATTAAGCTCCGGAAAAAAAATCAGAAATTAAAGATAAATGAAAATTATAATTTTATGTTACCATGGTTACGTTTTTTACTCCCTTTGATTGTTTCGAAAGTTGTTTTTCTTATATAACATTTTTAAAAACGTGCTTATTTTGGGGATCAATTATATTCTTTTATTGAAAAGGATTTAAATTAAAATATTTTAACTGTTGAGGAAAAGTCGTCTGCTATTATTTTCTTATTGCTTATGGAATTACATTCAGTAATTTTTTTTTAAATATTGAATTACAACCTTCTTTCGATAGTGTTAAATTTTGATAAAATGACTTATTTTGCGTTTTAAGCTAAGAAGAAAAATTTCCTTTATCTTTTAATATATTTCTAAGATTTTTGCTGGTTTCTGGTTTCTGTTAAGCTATATGCTAAGTTTTCAAATTTGCCAAAAATATCAAGCGATCTTTAAAAAAATACTTAACGCATAGTAGACGTTAACAGTAAATATACAGGCAAACCAAATGACCTTTTAATTTTCTACTACGGGCAATAATAAATAAATTAAAATCATAAATATGAGTTGCTATTGTAATTTGTACAGACTTCATGTTTGCACAAAACATAAAAGTTTATTTTTTTGAAGTGGGGGGGGGGGGAGAGCGGGAGTTGGGCCACGAACGCCCTGGGTGACAAGAGTTTAAATCCACAAGTGTTACAGATGTAATAAAATATAAATTATCAACTTATATTTACTATATTTACAATTACGATGACCCATATAAGAATAAGATGAATGTTTTACGTAACATTGTACAAAACGTTTTCACACAAAAAGAAGTACTTTAAAAATTTTTTTTTTTTTTTAGGAATTTAAAGTTAAAAGCTAAAACTATTTAAATTATGTTTTTAAAAGTGTGTATTATATTATTATGTTATGTATGATTGTTATTTAAAATGATTATGAATGTTGTACAGTTATTTGTGATGCACTACATAATATGTGCATAGATTAAATACAATTTTAATATCTTTACGTAAAATTATTAAAAATAATCCATACATGTTAAAAGAGAAAGTTTTGTTACGTGACATAAAAATGTTAATGTCTTTTTGTAAAATTATAATTAAAAATCCATACATGTTAAAAGAGAAAATTATGTTACGTGCGATTAACAATTTTAATATATCTTTATGTAACATTATTTTAAAAGATCTATACATGTTAAAAGAGAAAATTATGTTACGTGACATAAACAATTTTAATATCTTTATGTAAAATTATCAAAAATAATCCATACATGTTGAAAGAAAAAATTATGTTACGTGACATAAACAATTTTAATATCTTTATGTAAAATTATTTTAAAAGATCTATACATAATAAAATAGAAAATTATGTTACGTGATATAAACAATTTTAATATCTTTACGTAAAATGATTTAAAATAATTCATACATGTTGAAAGAGAAAATTATGTTACGTGACATAAAATTTTTAATATCTTTATGTAAAATTGTCAAAAATAATCCATACATGTTGAAAGAGAAAATTCTGTTACGTGACATAAAAAAATTTAATATCTTTATATAAAATTATTAAAAATAATCCGTACATGTTAAAAGAGAAAATTATGTTACGTGACACAAACAATTTTAATATCTTTATGGAAAATTATTAAAAATAATCCATACATGTTAAAAGAGAAAATTATGTTACGTGACATAAACAATTTTAATATCTTTATGTAAAATTATTAAAAATAATCCATACATGTTAAAAGAGAAAATTATGTTACGTGACATAAACAATTTTAATATCTTTATGTAAAATTATTAAAAATAATCCATACATGTTAAAAGAGAAAATTATATTACGTGACATAAACAAAAACTAACTCGCGTACATCTGAGTTTTGGTGTTTCTACAACGAACAAAATCTGCGTTCGTTGTTACATGTACGTTTTTATGAGCGAACGTAAGATGCTAGGTAAATATTAGTGTTTGGTTTAGATTTTCTGCATCGAAGTCCGAGCTTCAATTTAAAAAAAAATGTTTAAACCATTAAAAACTGAACTAAAAAATGAGTGAAAAATGAAAATATTTGACAGGTTGTAAAAGGAACAGGGAAATACAGTATACTTCCTCTTAACGAGAATCAGCTCAACCGGATCTCCGGTTAAATCTATTTTTTTCTGAGAGGTTTTCCCGATTTTTTTTTTGAGAAAAAATTGAATTTTTCTCCTTATCCCTGCCCTATCTTTAAAAAATCTGGTACTCAGCAGGACTTAAAGAAAAAAAAATGGTTTCAAAGTGGTACGCATCTATACGTCTATGAAAAATATTTTTTCATCATAAACAATTTATTTATTCAAACTTTCAATTGTAATCACGCAATTATGAGCAAAAAACCAACTTATCATACAGTAAAACCTGTAAAGTTGTCCACCCTTGTAAGTTGACACCTGTCTAAGTTGACCACCTATCCCCTGTAAGTTGACCACCTGTCTAAGTTAACCGCTGTTTCTAGGCACAGTTAGATCTATATCATGTTATTCAACCTCTATAAGTTGACCACTAAAGTTGTGTACCGCAAGTGGTCAACTTACACAGGTTTCACTGTATAACTTTTGGTACTTTCCAATTTGAGGGATGAGAAGATTATTCATTAATTAAATAAAAATTAATTAATATTTACTAATTAAAAGAATGTAATATTAATTTTGTTAATAAAAGTTAACAAACTTCAGGCCTGAACCTAAGCAATGTGGATTACGCGTTTTGAACTGATGATTTGACTTGAATCAAAGAAATTTTCGAAAACCTGCGTTATTTAAAAGTTTAAAATGCCCAAATCCATAAATATTTGATTGTTTAAATCCAGTCTTGAAATTAATTTGTTAAATTTATTAAGTCCTTAAAATGAACTGTGCAGTATGATCTCTTAAAAAAAATGAATGGCTGTTCTTTTGAACGATGATATTTCTTTTACGTAGTTCTTTCAGTTCATTTAATTTCTAAATGTAACTTTTTTATATATTTTGATATTAATTTTATTTTACACATTCAGATCCATTTATCGCTCTTTTTTTCTCTTCAAAAGGTTTTATGTGACGGTATTCGGCGATTATTTTTATTTATTTATTGTTTGAGATCAATTTTACAATATTTTTGACGTCATGTCAATTTTATTTATTTTTTTATTAAATAAATTTAAAAAATAGAAAAGCTTTTTCTTCCTGTTTTTTTTAATTGTTTTTGAATATATTAAATATTCCAATTGCGTTTACTGGCTGTGAATAAAGTATAAACTTTGATCATATTAGCCGCCCCCCATTAACTATAGTTGGGGCAAACCTAACCTGGAAGCATTGTGAAGGATACTCAAATCCTAATTACAGCATTACAGAGCTGCCAGGTTAGGTTTGCCCCAACTGTCGTGTGAATTTTTTTTTAATTAAAACATTATAACAATGTTGAAATTGCTCAAATAATGTAATAATTGCAGACACGTATTCCGGGGTTGCATGGAACTCTTCTTTCAATGCAAAAAATGGACGCTTAGACAACATCTAATTAGGTAATGTTATATCAGAAATGGATGTTTTACATCCGTTCCTTGATTTTGACTACACAGTTTATTAACTACATCTTTTTATCAATTTGAAAACTTTCTTAACTTCTTAAAACTATTTGTATTTTCAAATTATCTAGTATAGGGAAATGGACATTCTTAGTTGGAAAAGAACTGCATATTTGGTCGGATGTTTTTAAAATATGCAAACAACACAAAATATATTAACTTGCGTGACAGCATTTGATTTACATTAAAAAATACCTGAACTATATCAATGAAGCTAATTAAATTATAATCATAAACTATTTAAATTAAAAAAGTAAACTATTAGATTAATCTAATAATGAAACTAATTAAATTATATCTTTTCAGAGTTAAAAATTACATCCAGGTTCGCGTACTTATAATATTCTCCCACTCTTTTACACTTAGTGAGTTTTAGATTATTTTTCACAGGCATTTTAATTAATTGATACATGTCATTTTTCGATTACACAATAAATTTTACAATCATTATTATTGTAATTTCAAATAATATATTAATAACAAAGAAAACAGTTTTCTTATAATGTTTTAAGAAAACTCCACAATAATAAATAAGTTTTTTAAGTTCATAAGTTATTTTTGATGAATTTTAGAATTGGTTTGATTCAGATTTCATCTAAATAATTCTCTTGCATAATTTAAGAATTAAACTAAACGGGGAACTGACCTCATAAAATTATGTTTGTACGTTTTCGCATGAAATTGCAGAAAAAAGAAATGTACTATGATGGAAAAAATATTTAAGAAAACAAGTTTTCTATACGAAAGTTTGTTAAAATCTTTGCTACTGTACGAAAATACAACAATAATCAATTTATGGAATTATTTGAAGTTGAGAATAGTTGATAAAGAAACCTATTATCCCTTGATATTTTAAGTGCCTTTCTTTTTCATCTAATAAATTATTAAAAGCATTATATAAGCTAATGATTATGGTGCCAAGAATTTTTTCCATGATTCATTTTTAAAATTTAAATGTACAAGTTCAAAAAATATGCGTTTTTTTTTTCATTGTTACATTTTGGAGGAACTGTTGCATAGATCACTAAGTAAAATCTATGCACATCTTTGGGCATGATGAAAGAAATGCTTATATCTCTTTTATAAGTTGATATAAACTAAATTTGAAAAAATAAAAAATAATAAAAAAATTCGTTATGTCATGGGAGGTGCTAACAACTACATCCCTGGTTACTATAAATTAAATTTATATCCATTTCGATTTATGTTCCCGCAACCCTGGACACTTAATAGGATTTGAGCAATTTCGAGAAAGTATAGAAGCTCATGCGTGGACCTACCTGTTGCTCGTTGGAATTTCAAGACACTTGTGGAGATTCACCTTTCTCGGAGAGAGTCGGAAGAGGAATTAAAGTCGTCTGCCAGGTGTTGTTCGAAGTCTTAAATACGGGGTAGAATGAAAACTGTTGCCGGTTGGTCCGTTCGCGCCGTTTTGACCTCCTTCTCACTATCGAGGTCAACGGAACGAGAGGATCTCCCTAGGGTTGACGTCACAGACGAGGAGCTACTGGGATGTCCCCCGATCCCTTGCCCCCTCTGGGGGGATTTCGAAGGTTTTGTTTTCACTTTGATTATCGTTTTCGTTTTTTGAAGCACTGCCCACGGAAACCAAAAAGAAGAGATCTCTGCTGTGGAGAATTGCGTGACGAACGAGAAAGTTAGAAATATCAAGCTGATGTTTACAAATGGATAACTTCTTTCCACAATCCAGATTCTTGACATTGACATTGATGCATCGTAAACTAAGCTACTGAATGAATGAGTCACACACGCAGCATACTTTAGATAGCTTTTGAGGACCGGAAAGTAAAATCGTTTTTGTTTTTCAAACACGTAAATTTTTACAAAGTTTTAATTTTAAATTAATGATGTAACTTTTCTTGCCACCAACTATCTTTTGTCATGCAGCACAATTTTTCAATCCCTGATCAATGAAAATCAGTTGACTTAGAAGCAAAATATTGGGCCACGGGTCTGTTGGATATGAGCCAAACTTTCATTTTTTTTTTTTTAAAAAGACTTTAAAAAAATCGGGTGATGCAATGTCAGTTGAGTATGACGAGTGACACAAGCAACTGAAGTTCATATTCTCCAGGGTTCGTCTCAAGCAGCGTGGTTTTGCATAATCTTGTTTCAGACTCACGCCTTTCTTGTTGACAATCGGTGGAACATATTCGCCTGACCACAGTTGGTTTTCCTTTGTTCCGATCGCCAGAGCACTTTCTAAACTTTGAAATTTGGGTAATATCTAAAATTCCGTCTCCCGACATTTTGCTCCGAGTAAATATTTATTTGCTTAAAAACTGATTATGAACGAGATGAACTATCCGTTTTTTAGTTTCGCTTCTTTACTTTTTGCAATTTATTAATGCAAGACGCAGGGGCACAGCGAGAAGGTTTTGGAGGTCTACCCCCTCCCCCTCCCTAGAGCTAGAATCCTTTTGTTTTGCACTTATTTTTAATTCTAATATGGTATTTTACATAAATAAGGACCGTTTTGACTAACCACTCGTAAAAAAGGGGGTAAATTCTGACTGTCCTAGTTAAGACAAAATTCCTATTAGAACAGAGTTGTTAATGAAATAGTTCTTAGTCTTTGGTGCATTTGCTTATTAAAAATTGAGCAATTATAATTAAAAATCATTTCAAGACGGCAGCGTTTTTCGATGATGTTCCTAAACCTCTTAAGGAGGAATTAGAAAGCATTCTGCTTTTGAAACGCAAAAAGCGCATATTAGAAGTTTATATATTTTTTGTAAATTACTATTATTTACCCCAGCTTTAGCAACAATTTTTCGTATTGTTTCTGAAGGTAAGAAAGTAAAAGATCAGTCTGGAATTAACTTAAAGAGTTTTCACTTTTTTATCAAAAAAGAAAAAAAAAATTAACTTGAATTTTGTCATCTTGAATTCAAATTATGTTTTTCGCAATCACGAGTGTGTGTGTGTAGGCGTGTGTGTTTGTGTGTAGGGGGGGGGTATGTGTATGTGTGTAGGCATGTGTGTTTGTGTCTGTGTGCTGGCATGTGTGTGGGTAGTTGTGTGTATGAGTGTTTGTGTGCGTAGGGGCGGGGTATGTGTATGTAGGCATATGTGTTTGTGTCTGTGTGTAGGCATGAATGTGTGGGTATTTGTGTGTATGTGTGGGTAGTTGTGTGTATGTGTAGGTGTCTGTATGTATGCGTGTATGTATATGTGTGTATGGTGGTGTTTGTGTATGTGTGTGTATGTGTTTGTGTGTGCGTGTGTGTTGGGGCGTGTATGTATGCGTGTGTGTGTAGGATATGGACGCAACCTGAAGATGGTTTTCGCTAGAGGAGCAGCATTGTGAGGCCGGCCGACAGGTGGTGCTGGCAGAGGGTGGTGCCGGTGGGAAATAAAATGATAGCACGCCAAAAACAGTGAAATGAAAGCAATAAGCAATCGTGATTGCTCAAAAAAAAAAAAAAAAAAAAAAAAAAAAAAAAGAAAACACCTATATTAATTTTAATTCAAAAAGTAAGCGAAAGCCTTTTGAAATTTTTTGAAATTTGAAACAAGAGAAGCTAGGCATTTTCACATATGATGTTAAACTATGACAAGAATCCAATTTAGAAGGGCAAATTATTACTTTTTGTTTAATCAACCACTTACATGATAATTATTTAATTGATGTCCCTTCGGTTATGATTTTTTTTTTTTTTTTTTTTTTTTGTGAAAGCCTCGAGGATGCCGTGAAAGAAAATTTGAGTGAAAGACTGAATATGGAAAATGTGTTTACCGGTGAATGTATAAAAATATAACTAAATAATCGGCCTTTGACAAATGCATTTAATTAGTGAATGTCGACATTCGCTGGTGGTAATCTAAATTAACCAGATATTGATTTTTTTCAATAATTTTTACAGAAGAATCAAAACATTTTCACTTTGGGCGAGTGCTCATTACAGTTTATATTAACGATGACGTGTAACGATTTTTTGATTAAATGCCTGCATGTACATTCACGCATATTAGTGACATAATCACATTAATAAACGTATTAGTTTGGCTTTGAATGCCCTCAACAAAACTAAATTCCTAGTGCAGTTTCGCATCGAAGAGAGCATAGGTGCCTCCACCTGGTAGAAACAATGGCGTCAAAATTATATGTGTCATTGACGTCTCTGCGCCTTAATGGTGGCACATGAAAGACTGGATGCCATATCGGGGTACCGCACCAGGTATGCAATAATGCTCGGGTGTCTAAAACGCAGCCAAATTAGAAAAAATACATCAATAAACGGAGATCTGAAAGGTATAATAAGTATTTAAGATAAATAATAAAAGAATATTTTTTTTCGCATAGAAGTTTGGTTAAAAAATGCAATTAATGTCTACAGTATATAGAACAGTTATACAATGATTTATATTAGTTACATAAAAAAAACTTTATTAGACTCTTGCAATCGGGCATTCATTTACATTACTTTGATTAAAGTTGTAAAAAAATGAAGTGATTTCTCAATGCTTCGATTATACATCGTTTTTGTTTGTACGTAGCATCACCTCAAATCGTTGAAAGACGTATAAGCGAAAATCTGAAAAGGAAAACCAAATTTAATTTAAAAGGGAAACTTTTAGAAGTACAGAGCATTGCTGCAATCCTTAAATGAGAAAACGTCATCTTTTCAGATACAAATAGGGGAATGTGGGGGAAAGTAAAAAAGTTAAGATAACTTAATTTTTTCAAAATAATAATAAGATTTTTTTTATTTACCATACATGAAGAATGTATTCGTTAATAAAACTTGTATTTATTTTTTATTTTTGGCAGCAAATTTGTGTCTTCAAAGAAGGTGGAAAATTTTCACTTTTTTTTCGTAGGGCAAAGTGAAACATAAAATACTTTTTAAACTACAAGATTTCGGTCCGATTTTTAAAAGTATTTTTGTTCAAATGAATGAATATTTAAAATAATGAATGATAAACTGAATAGATAGTGAAACAATATACGAATAAATAAGTAAATTAATTGATTAATGTATGAGGATTAATAAATGAGTGAATAAAATAGTGAATAAATAATAAAATATGGGAATGTATGAATAAATAAGTGAATTTTCAAATCAAGCAATGTAAATGAGTTAATTAGTATTTCATACATAAGTGATTTAATTAAAAATGGAGTAAACGGAATGAACTATTTCACTTTGCGACACCACTTTGCTCGCATGTACTTGACTAATTGGACAAAAGCACAATATGTAAGTCAATGTATTTACACATAAGTAAAATAAGCACAACAATAATTAAATAAATACTGCAATTAATATAAGTAGGTCTTAATTAATGTTAAAGATGTTAATGCTAAAAATTTCATGCATTTTAAATAATAAAAATAATTTTTGACTTTCAGCAAAAAATTACAATATGAGCATCAATTTTTGAAAATTGCTTGTATTATCATATGCTATGATCTTCAAATGTAACTTTTTATAGACTAGAGTAACTTATATGTGTTACGACATAGTTAAGATATCAGGGGTGCACCCACCAAATACTGTACAGACCCCTACCCAGAGCAAGAGTCCCCTCCCCCCAAAAAAGAGAAAATGCCCCCTAAAACAATCCTTAAAAATTTTAATGGCGCAGTTTGTGCTGTGACCCTCACCCCCCTACATGGGCTACAGGGTATGTATTTCACAGTTTCACACTTTGCCCCACATTTCCTTATAAATTATTTTTTTAACTATCGTTATTTCAATTGTTTTTCTATTCATATTGAATTATAGCAAACTATATAGGTCACATAAAGGGAACACAGTAGAATTTCCTTTCATCCCTCAAAATAAATATGAATAAATATCTGTCACCGTTTTCTCGGAAGCATGATATAGCGAAAACATAATCCTTTGGACAACCTGAAACGAACATAAAGACTATAAAATAAATAAATGCGTCGTTCAACAAGAGTATTTTTCCTGCTTTCCTAGTTGTGTTTTGTCTGCACATAGCCCCAGGAGCAGGACTTTTTTTCAGGTGTTGCCATTGCGTATTAAAAACCCAAAAATATTCTGCAAGGTAAACCGAGATTAGATTAATCAAAAAATTTGAATCGACACAAAGAAATGCATAGGAATAATTGAACTAAAAAAACCGCAAGTAATAAATAGAATAACATGTTTGAAAATCAAACATTAAATTTCGGTTGGCTTCCGCAATTTTTTTATTTGAAGCATAGTAAATATATCCATCAAGTCATACGTTCTTGCTTAGGATTTTTTAAAAATGATCTTTTGCCGTGGACAGGTAAATGGCAGCATCTGCAAAAACGAATTTTCGAAATATTTCTAAAAACACGTTTTGGATTCAATACTAACAATCAGAAAATGATGGGAAGCGGAAACCAAATAAGCAATTTTTTTGCGTAATATTAGCGTTTCGATGCGGTTTGGCGGGAACCTCTTCTATCTCCTTTCGCTTATAAGATTTCTAATTCTTTTTTCATTACTACACGACACAAAGAAAGTTTAGTAAAATTACGATGATATTTTTCAGAAAAATATAAATTTTTCATTTTTTTGATCGATAAGTGGCATAATGCATTTTAGTACGAAGCAACGTGTTATGCACGGATAATTCGACGGTTGAGTATTATCTGCCAACTATTTTTTTTAATAAATATTTTTACTTTTTTTTAAATTTAGAATTTGCTTCACTGGGATTATATTCTAGAAAAGACAGTGCGAATCTGCGTTTTCCAAAATCTCAGAGATTTTCCCCCAACATTTTAGCTTTCTGACTAATTAAGAAATACTTTACATATTTTTACAAGAACCTGCGACGGTCATCTCAGCTTCACCTTTATTATTCTTTTCGGACAGCGAGTTTTATCGGACAACCATACTGCCGTTGGCATGTATAAATGGCAGTATATTCAGAAATTAGTTTTCGAAATATTTGAAGAAACGTGCTTCGGTTTCAATACTTACAATAGAGACACGTTGGAATTAGACGTCTTTTTCTTGCTCTTTTTTCAGCAGAAACTAAATAAGCAAGCTTGTACAGTAAAGCTAACGTACAATAAATGACAAAAATTCAAAAAATAAATAAATGAATAAATAAATAAATAAATAAATAAAATGCAGTTTCAGCCCTTTACCTGCCCATGGCAGCATATTTCTTAGTCAGCATCCCCTTGCTGACGAGAGGAGGCGAGTCACCAGAAGCGCGTTTTCTGCCCATTAAGTCTGTAGGCAGTGTTTATTTCCTTGAAGAGTTGTGATTTTAATTATTTGCACGTGATTCCTCCGGCACGGCATTTAAGTTAGTCTCTAAGTTACACCTACACAAGCAAGTTCGGAAGAGAAACTTTTTTTTTTTTGAATTTTACGAATAGAAGAATTTATTTTAAAATTACGAATGGAAACAGTATGCCTTAGTTTATTACATGAAAAATTTAGAATTGCTATGCTTTTGAAAGATAATGCTTAATTTTTTTTTTATCAGACACCAATCATTCGTGTGGTAACGGACATTTTTGTGATCCATGTTGCCATTGCTATACAAGACTTTTTCGCCCGTTTTAGGTAATTATAGGCAAGATTCAAGGCAAATGGCAGGAATGCAAAATGATGAAAGCTGTAGAAAACAACAAAAATATTTTTAAAAATTTCGCCAAAAGATCCAAAAGTCAATTAGGTTGGGCACATGAACACTGCAAATCTCGAAGGTGGTGGTTATTTAAAAAGATATTGATATGTGTGTAAATGCTATTAATATTTTTTTAATTGCATTTTGTAGTTTTACAACCTTTGTTTAAGATAATGTTCGTTAAAGGTCACTAGCTAAAAACTTTAACTGCAACATATATTTTTTACTTCATTGATTTTTTTAATGTGTCATTTCTATTTCATCTTCATCGTACATAGTTTGCGCAGTAAAAAAATCCCATCTGTACTATTCCATATCGTCAACGAATAAAAAATTCATACATAAGGTGAATGCACCAAATTCGGCCATGTAGAAAAACAAGACCAGCCCTCCATTTTTTTCATGCAGGATAGCAAAAACTAGTTAGATCATGATTTTATTCTCATTAGAAAGAATAAATGATTGTAACGCGTTATCAGCAAGCTGCTAGTTATAAACAAGCAAAAGTGCAGCAATTGTTATTACTAAGGAGTTTAGTCAAAATTGTCTGATAATTTTGTTTCTTCATGGATTATTGTAGCTAAAAAAAAGTTGTTAATTGTTTAAAAAGCCTGATTTTTTTTTAAATGTAGTTGACAGATTCAAAAAGAAAAATGTCGTTACGTACTATCCTTTTTTCCTGTGATTTGATAGCGCTGTAAAAGTAGATTGTAGCCGAATAAGGCCATTATTAGCCTTATTAGGAATCCTTTGTTCTTATTAAGGTACCGACGGATCGGTTGGAGGATATGATTAAGTGATGCATGCACATCTGTGAATGAACAGTTTTAAGGAGTGACCAGAAAAAAAAAAAGACAGAAGGAAAGAAAGAAACGACTTATCAGTGCCCCGGATGTGACGATTTATATTTATCCTTTCTATTGATGTATAGAATTTTCGATAATGTTTTCAAGTTTATCTAATATGGTTTAATATGTTTTTATTTACAATATATATACTGTAAATATATACTATTGTATATATTTACAATAAAAAAGTTTTTTAGTTTCATTGTACTTTTTAGCGTTTTTTCAGAGTTGGCCTTATTAGGGACCCGTGTTCCAAATTAGGCCAAATTTGTCTTTTTCGTCAAAACTTCTATTAAAAAAATGAAAATTTAGTTTCCACATGAGATTTTGTTTCTTAACTTTTATGAGTCATGTGATGACTGGACAAAATTTGGAGTCAATTGAATCATAAATGAGCAAGAGAACCTTACGGTGGCCTTTTTTTACACACTCACTTTACACATTCTTTTGTACAAAAACTGATTGTTAAAGCAATATTTATTCTTTAATTTCAGTTTTTTTTTCAAATATAAATATTTATATGTATAATAATGCAAGACTCATATGTCAATGATTTCATTTAAAAAAAGAATCGGTTAAAGATCCAGCAAATGGTAAGAAAAAGTAGCTAGTACTTAATTAAAGTGTCTTCCAGCCACTGGTGACTAATTAAAAATATTGAATTTTCATGTCTACCTGCAGATTGCGTCATTGAATATCTTAGTTTATTTTAAATTCAAATGTTGGGAAAAGTGGGGCGAAATGAAAGGGTGAAATATTTACTTTGTTTTCAGCGCCACTTACCTGATAAAGTTAGAATTATAAAATAACACCTGTAGTCTATTTGGTTAAGAAAATGTTACCACTGGAGTTCAAATAAAAAGATAACTGAAGCAGTTTTCGAAAATTGATGCTCATATTAAAATATTTTGTGGTAAGCCATTTGGTGAAAGATTTTGTTGTTGTAGTAATTTTTTTGTTATTATGAAACAATAAAGTTCTTGTAATCAACATTTTAAATATTTATTGGTACCTGTTAATATTCTGTGCAGTATTTTTTGTTAAGCTTATTTTTCCGTAAGGTGTATCCGCTGGCGATGTATTTTATGAATGTTAAGCTTATTTTTGTTTTAAATGTTCCGTGCAATTACTCAAGTGCATAGGGGGCGAAGTGGATGGTTCAAAGTGAAATAGTTCGTTTTGTTTAAATACAGTGCTGGCCAAATTATTAGACTAAGACTGTTTTAAAAGCAAATTCTTTATTGATAACATAACTATAGACACATTAACGAACAGTGAAATACTTATCTAATATTTAGTATGCATTCCCTTGTTCTTAATGAGCGCTTTAAGTCTTTTTGGCATACTTTTCACAAGGTTTACACCATTTCTTAACTTTTTAAAAAAGGAGGTAAAAAATTGTTTATACTCACTATTACATATACTCACATACACATACTCACTAATTATATATATACCTAAAACAAACTTTAAATATAAATTTTAAAATAATTAGAACACACTAATAAAAAGAACTAGTGAACTGTTTAAGCTGATTGAGGTTATGTTCCTGGTAGGTAGATAAACAAAGAACATAAACAAAGCAGACAGTGCTGCCACCTGCAAACATTAAATTATGCTAAAATAACTTAATAATCAGTGTACGGTATGTATTGTACTTTTAACAGTAAAATAAATAGTATTTTAGTACAAATAGTGTACAAAAAACAAAATAAAACTCTTTAGTCCAATAATTTGGCCAGCACTGTACTCAGTATTTTGACACATTACTTTATATATTAATTTGCTAATTAATTAATTTGCATTCCTTCATTAAATAAGTCACTTATTTAGTCATTCATTCACTATTTGCTTCATTTCTTAATTTTTATTTTTTTATTCTTATTAATTGAATAACTAATTTATTTGTTCATTCAGTGCTTTATTGTATATTCATTTATTCATTCATTCTTTTTATTTAATCATTCGGTTGTTCAAAAACATTTTTAAGTGTCAAAAATAGAAAAAAAATGTTATTTTTCTCTTTGCCCCGTGGGGGGGGGACCATGAAAATTGTTTTTTTTTTTTTTTTTTTTGAAGATACAAACTTACTGCTGAAAAATAAATAAATGCAAGTTCTTTCACAAAATGCATTGTGCTTTCCTTATAATTTGTAATTTATAAAACAAGTTTTCAAATTTTTCTTTTCGAACAAGGTAAGTAATCTCAACTATTTCACTTTGCCCCCAAATTCCTCTACTAGAAAACATTTACGGTTTGAAATTAACCCATATAATCCAGTTATTATTAAGAACTGCAATCATTTCGTCTAAAATGATTGAATTTTACTTTCCTGTCATCTCAACATCCTGTTTTCCACACTGAATAAGGAACTCATACATTACCACTTTGTGGAATTCATAAAATAAGAATCCAAATAAAAACCTGTGCTTTCGAGGAAAAATATAACATTGGCGTTCAACTCATTTATCATGAACTGTCCAATTCCCTGTGCTAGTCAAGAGAATAGCAATCGATGACCTAGGCAACCTATGTTTCGCATTATTAATAGTTTGACAACTTTTTCTGATCTTGAGTGAGAAGATATCTGACCAGAATAAATGAATGCGTGTGATGAGTATCTGACATAAAGTGTAACAAATATTGGTAATATCTTTTAATTTAAAAAGAAAAAAAAATCCTGGTGTTCTTCAACCAATCATTTCCCTTCAGGCAAAATTGTGTTTTTACTTTGTGCAAATAAGTATGTTTTTATTTTTGATAGAAACGATTCCTGGTGGCAAAAATCTTTATTTAAGCAATACATTTTTCAACTAGTAGTATTTCTTAGTTTTATTATTGGAAAGATTAAACAATAAAACAGTTAAATAAATACCTTTGTGCTGAAAAGTAAAGTAAAAAATAACAACGTCAAAAAGCACAAAAGCTTTTGTCGGATGTCTTTTCATCCATAAGCTCATTACTTTATGCATTGAAAAAGGCGTTCCTTGTAATGCTGAAACACGTGTCTGCAGTAATTTGCAATTTGTGCTTTTTGACGTTGTTACTTCTTACTTTAATAAAATAGTTTGCTAGTTCCTTAGGTAAACAGGCTTGAGTTTTTCCTGCAGGTTTATGTATTAAAATGTTTTTTATTGTTCAAAAACACCTTCTCAAAATAGGTAAATAAAAGAGAAAATTCTTTTGTGCATGTTTTTCATTGAAAGCTCTTTTTAACAAAGTTGATTCGTAGTCCTTCCTTTAGATTGGAATTTATGTAAACCGTAATTTTCTCTGAAGAATGTTAAAAAAAAAAATTAAAAAAAAAAATGAACTGAACGTTTTGAACTGAGTTAAGAACAAAAAAAAAAAAATGATTTGAGTTTTGACGTCTTGAATTCAAATTATGTTTTTCGCAATCACGAATCGCGATAAGAGCCTACTCTTCTGGTTTCTTGTTTCTACAAATGGAATGGAATGGAAATGGCCAAGAAATTTGCACCCGTCATATCTGTACCAGTAGAGTCAGTGTGTCTCGACACGGAATAGGCTTCTACATACAGTGAAACAATAAATGGAAAATGGTGCACATTTACGACACGGTACAATTCCAATGATATTAGTTTCGTTCTCCTCTTATAATGAGTACTAACGAAAGTGAATGATAGCTTTTGATGTTCCCGTATTAACTCTTTAGTATGTAACTAACTAATGAGCTTGTAAATAGGCGTATTAATATCTTAACGTACGTTACGTGAAGGAAAAACGTGGGAGCATTGCTCTCCTCTGTTTGTCAACCGATTTTTTTTTCGCTGCTATTACCGAGTTTTAGTGTTATCAATAAAAAATTCCGAAAACTAATTCGAACTAACGGACGTGCTAATTAAAAACTCATTTTTATATTCTAAGCGCTTGTTCCACCTTAAGAATTATCCTATCTTCTCGAGTTTCCTAGTTGGAAAGCCCTTAAAAACACTCACCGCATGAAGTTTTCCACAATCGCTCCAATCGCCTATACATTGACTATAAAAATAGTTATAAGCATTTATTAATAAGCAAAACTCTTAATTATTGAATTTAATTATTTTTCATTGTTAACACGAGCTATAAGGAGCGTGAAACTTCAAGTTTCAATTGATCTTCTTTTGAAATCGTAAATATCTTATTCTACAAGAAAAACACATTACAGTGTTTTGAGCTTGAAAAACAGACTTAATTCTATTCACAATTTTATACAAATGTATTCTTTTAGTGATAGAAAAAAAAGTAATATTTTGTTTTATATAGGAATTTTCATTTTCATTTTTTTTTTTTTTTTTTTTTTTTTTTTTTTGTGTGTTTAGTGAATATTTTATTTAAAATGATATTGTTTAGTAAAAAAAAAATGCGGAACACTTTTTCTTATTATTTTTATATGCTTAATCTGTCCTATTAAAATATGTGTTTGTCTGTCTTTTGTGTTTGTCTGTCTTTTGTGTCTGTCTGTCTGTCAGTGTGTCTGTTTGTAACCTCTTCTTCTAGAGTTACAACCATAGACTAATAATAAGAGTAGACCGAGCTATGGCAACCCATTTGCTGCTCATAAACCAAACCATGTGACTGGTGGATATCCTAGCAACAGCGGGCGTTAATCGTAGCAGACGATCAACGCCAGCGCGAAATAAAATAAATAGAATTGATGGAACATGGAAGAATGATGTTTTATGGAGTCCGATTTGTAAATTTGTTATTCTAAGTTGTAAATATTTTGTTAATATAGTGAGTTTTTCGTTTAGATAGTATTGTGCATTTTCTTTAGTCAATTTCAATAACTCTCTAAGCAATAAAAGATGCAAGCGACCAAGAGGAATCAGCAAACGGTAAAATTTTTACCTACAGTTTCAATTTAAGATACCGATTAGTACATTTTTGCGTTAACGCAAAACGTTTACACCATTTCGTTCACGCCAACGCTGACAGCTCCAAATGAAATAAAAGTTACCGAAAACTGATCAAAAACTATTACTAATGTCAAAATAATGCATAACTAAAAGAAAAGCAGTTCAATCTCTGCACCTGGAAGTTTTTTTTAATGAAAACACAGTCTTGAAATACATGTCGAGTGCCAAACTATAGATAATGCTGCCATCTAGCAACCATGCTGCCAAAGTCTTCGCCAAGCCCTTCCACTAGTCACATGACACATCTATGAACCAATTTTCTTTATCAGCAAGAATGAGAAAGCTCGGTCTACTTTTATTATTAGTCTATGGTTACAACTGTAAAGGTGAACAAATAGCTGAAATTGTAATGTAGCACTATTTGGCTGCAATTTCGTTTTTTTCGCAGGCGATAGAAAACATTATTCCAATTTTCTTTTTTATTCTTTTTCGCAAATTCTGGATTTATGAATGTTTTAAAACGAATTTTAATTCTTTAGGATTTATATCTGGAAATGCATTTTACATACGATCCAAAACAGGGCGCTATCTTGACGGTTTTATTTTTTTTAATGTGAGTTTTCCTTTCATTCTTCATTTCCCCTTATTCTTTTTTCTATTTTCTTTCCTGTTTCAATATTTTCTGAAGTAGGTAGACGACAATTTGGTTTTAACTTTATTAAAGACTTTTACGATGATCGTAGTCCTTGATCTAATTTTCATAAGGACTGTTAGCTCTATTTATGAGGGTTTTACGGAACTGCTGTTCTTATTCTAATTGGGGTGTGGGGGAAATATTATCTGAATTCGAATGACGCTTTCTTTTTTTTTTGCGGGGGGGGGGGGGTGAGGGGCATTGTTTAAAATTTGATGATTTTTTTAATGAAAATCTGTTGGCGTGATTTTAGAAGCTTTTTTAGTCCGAAAAAGTTTTTTTAGAACTATTTTACTAATACTGTTCAGAAGAGACTCCCGAATTCAATATTTTACAAGACTTTTTTTCCTGAAAAAGTGTATGATGCTCGTATAATTGACGTAAGAAGAAAAACTCAAACAAAAAGAGAGCAAGTTCTACCAAATCCAGTTTATACAGAAAAACCATCCAGTGCAATCAAAAAGAAGAATGATCTGGTTTCCGTGCGCAAACAAAATATGATTCCAAAGAAGCAATACTTCTTTACGTCCCTAAAAAGATTTGCGACTAATGACAATGATTACAATTGTGATTACAAATAATATCTAGTTTGGGTGTACTTCCAATAAAAATTGTTTAATAGCGTTAGAACTTTTTAAATTTCTAAACACAACCACAAAACCGCTTATTTTCAATCTACATTACTGATGAGTTGGAAGCAGCAAAGCAACAACTCTACATTTATCTTAGCCAGGGCTGCGGAGTCGGAGCCGGGTTCATCTTGTGGTAAAGGCGTTGAAGGTTTTAAATTCAAAGACTAATTCAAAGTTTTTGTCGGAGTCGGTCATTTTCCGTCAACCAAGCCCGCAACTCTACCAGTGCTGTCGGAGTCCGAGTCAATCCTTTTCTCTCCGACTCCGCAGCCCTGATCTTAACAGTGTCTTAATTGAAAATGATATTTTTAGGTAAAACACTAGGATATTCTGCTATTCGCTTTTATATCCTAGTTGTCTTCAGAAACTTTAAGAGCAACGGTAGGGCAAGTGACCTACAAGATTAATTGAATATTTCAGTACACCCCTTAAAATGTACTCAAAAGCTAGGGGAGTTCCCAAATGTTTTTTTTTTTTTTTTTTCAAATTAATGAATTACAGCCTCAGATATTTAGCATTGAAATAACATCCAAACTTTCAAATAAATTTTACTAGAAACTCTCTTTTTGCACATGTCCTACTCTTGCTCTGAGGCGACAATAGGGAATTCTCAAAGTGGAATTAAACATGCAAAATAATTAACCAGCCAGACTTTTTTTCTCAGCAATACGTTATTAAAAAAAAGTACTTTTTTTGCATGGTAGAAAAATAGAGGTTAAAAACTTAACAATTAAAAACAATAACGGCGTTAAGGGGACAAATATTTCCCGCTCAAAAGCTTTTAAGCAAAAAATAAAACCCTGAAATATACGCTACCATGTCGCTTTCACTACAAAACAATCATTTATTTCTAAATTGTTGAAAATCTGCCTCATCGTAGAATAAAACCGCCGAGTAATTTAATTTAATCTTTTCAAATTCTAAGAAAATTTATTTATCTATTTGCGGCACAAATCAATACACGATCCGTAATTAAGGAACATGACCCACATACCATTCTTCGAGCTAAAAAAGCCGAAATATAACATCAGTAGAATGATGGAATGTTGTCGGACTCGATTCATTTTACGTTGCATGGATGTTCAGAAAACGGGACAGAAACTGCTTGTCCAAAAATCATACTTCTGAGGATTTATTGTCGGAAGAAAAAGGAGATTCGAAAGGAAAATGTTTACTTACAGTACTTGTAATCCCCAGAACGAAACAAGCGAGTTTTTACTTTTCATTTTACCATTTTCTTCGTGTTCGGCGAAGCGTGGAGGAAAGCAAATTGAATTCAAATGTCAAACAGAGAGAACGATGCTTTTATTGACTTTTTTCGAAACTTTCCCTAGTTGTTAAAAGGATTCTTCCAGCACGCGAATTTAAGGTGTTCAATAGCTGTAACGAAGGGATTTATTTGCTAACAAAAAGACAAGATGGTCAAGTTTTCGAATCATTATTCAAGATTACTTTCGCTATTTTTGAGTGATTTTTAGACAGTTTTGTTCATTTAGTGTTGATACTATCTCCATTTGTGTGCTTTTCAAACTAGAACGTTGAATTTCAAATTAAAATTTTTGAAAAAGCAAAAGAAAAAAAAAAGTTTGTTTTTAAGTCTTTAAATGCTTAACTTTTTAGCAAATTAATATTTATTGACGAATGAGGTACATTACAAACCATTAGTTGATACTAATCTTGGTATTAGTGTCTCGAAGAGATAAATGAACCGTGTCAAAGTGAAAGGTGTTAACCGAACGTTAATATGCCCAAATTTGTAGGAAACTTGTTTGCAGGCAAGTGTCTCGCGGTAACAAAGAACACATTTTTCAATGCAAAAGAAGTGACCTTGTGAATGAAAAGATTTCTGACAAAATCAGCAAGAAGAAGCAATATAGTTTTAAAAGTAAAAATACAGGACTAATCGAACAACCAATAAGAAAATTATAAACTCTTAAAGAACCAATTGGAAATTAATCCTATACTATGGGGCTTAAAAAAAGGGGAAGGAGAGAAAATACACAAAGAATCAGAAACACATTCTGATGTATAACAGTATCCACCTAAGATACAGGCATATAACGATTAGGCTGGGATAATCTCATTTCTTTTACCTCTAAAAAATGCTTCTATTAAATAGCTTCTAAAAATGTTTCATTACAATTGTAATGCTTACTTTAAAACTGCTGCCAGAAGAAAAAAAATCAAAAATTAAAAAACTTACCACATTTAAATCATTTTTTTAGGTAAAATGAAAACCAAAATCCAACCGTACGCATCCAGCTCCTGGCATTCATTTGAATTTTAACGTCTTGAATTCAAATTTTGTTTTTCACTATCACGAATTGCTATAGGACCCTACTCGTTGGGTTTTTTGTTTCTACAAATGGCTCCTATCGCAATGATACTTATGAAAAACATAATTTGAAATCAAGGCGTTAAAATGCAAATGAGTGCCAGGATCTGGATGCTGTTTTTTTCTAAGTAGGATCGTGTGAATTCGAGAGGGACGGGTATGAATGAAGTCGATTTTGGGAGATATTGACACCACCGTCCTGGAGGAGTACCCACACGCGGAGGCCGGTGGATCTCAAAAGTGACCCGGAACGTCAACCTCAATCAATTAGTGACAATTAGGAGGCCGAGATTGCTCAAAAAGAAAGAACAAAATATTTTTAAAAATAAAAAAATAAAAAAATAGTTAACAAAAAAAAAAAAAAAAAATTAACTCTAATTTGAATTCCGAAACTTTGAATTCAAATTATGTTTTCCGCAATCACGTGTTGCGGCAGGACCCTACTGATTAGAGTTATTGTTTCTGGAAATGGCTCCCCCCCCAAGCATGTCCCTCCTCCTGGGTGGTTACGTGTGTATAGTTGTGTGTGTAGGCTTACGTGTGTGCACGTAGGCGTGTGTATGTGTGTAAAGGCGTGCGCGCGTTGGCGACTGTGTAGGACATAGACGCCACCGCCCAGCAAAAGTGGATTCCGGTGGACAGTGCTCAGGACCAGCAATGCCGCCGCCGGTGGACGGTGGTGCTGCAGCCCTGGTCCAAGCTGAAAAAGGAACCGGAACATCAAGGACTGTCAAGTGAGAACAATAAGCAATCGTGATTGCTTAAAAAACCAAATGAAGAATGCTATGAATTAAAAAAAAAATACTCTGTCGAAAAAATGCAATTAGAATTTTTAACCTAATTTCTCAGTTTGCACTCAATTTCTGTTATTTTGTCTGTTAATGTCAATGTTTAATTCTTAGTTTGTAAGAGCAGTGGTCTGGTTGCGTGAATAATGAATAATAGATAAATAAATATAAATATAAGTATAAATAATTCTTAGCATTTTATCATCTTGTATTTCCAACATTAAAAAAAACTGATAACACTTATGATATAGACACACACACAAAGACAGACAAACATTTTACAAAAACGATCAAAATGGACTCAGCACACCACAAAACGTGCAAATCCGTCAAAATTCAAAATTCGAAAATTTTTGTGAATCCAATACTTTCTGTTATATGTTACGTAAAGAAGAAAGTAAAAATAATAAATATTTATATGTATATCATATGAATAAAGCAGTTTGTTCTTTAAGTTTTAATACTAAATGTAAGGTATACAAAAAAATAAAGCCCTAATTTTTATGTTTTTTTCCCAAGTGGACACAAAATCCTATTGTACATGAGATACATCCCCAGCTTCATCTGGCAGTGGTCCCAGGGGAAACTATTTAATTCCTCATAATTTCTATGTGTGCACTGTTCATCACAATCTTCATCTCAAGGGCTGAAACTGTATTCTACTTCACAAACTGAGCAAATAGTTGTTTTCTTTCATTAAGTTGTTTCCTTTTTTAGCCTACTTTCCCAGTAAAAGTCAGAAAACGAAGAAAAAAGCACGAAAGAAGGCTTATTGCATCTTAAAATATCGCGAAAAACAAAAAAATAGCCAAAAATAAATGAAATAAATAAATAAATATCGAAAAATTAAAAATTTTAAAGTAGGGTATTGAGATGGGGGAAGATGTCTGTCGATCTGTCTGTCTGCCACCCCCCCCCCCAATAACTTTTGAGTGAATAGTCCGATTCGAACAATTTTTTTTTTTCGAAAGATCTCGGCGAGGACACCTTACTCCTATATTTCACGTTTCGATTTGAGCTACTATTCGTTCAATTTTGAACAGTTAAAAAAACTTAACATTTTAGCGCCTACGGGGAAATTCAAGGCAGTTCCGAAATTAGAGGCAAATTTGTTTCACCCAAATTTGACTCCTTTATCCCAAAACAAGTCCAGCTCCGACTCCGCAAACATTGGCAGAGTTGCGTACTCTGAGGGAAATGACCGATTCCAACTCCGTTTCCTTGAATTATTTACCTTTGGCTGCTAATTCTGACTCTTTTATCCCAAAATGAGATTGACTCCGACTCCGACGCCATGGTTTTAATTGTGAAATAATGGGGTCGTTTCCAAAATTTTAAAAGCATTTTTTTCTGAAAGAGCATGCTTCAAAACATAGGATCTGACCATTTTTTAAATAATTTGACTAAGTTTAATATTTTTAAAAAATTACTTAAATCGGTGCGCTTTTATTGTTTTACGCTTCTTCCGATGACATCACAAATGATGAAATACCATCCAGTGTTGCCATTCCCATAGCAAAATATTTAATTCGCATCTTTATTCACGTATATTGGCAACGATATGGTTGATAGCAAGCGTAGAGCGCAATATTTAATTCGCTTCTTGATTATCATAACGTGGAAACGCGGTAGAAAGATGCGGCAAAGTGCATCATTTGTGACGTCATCAAGACTTCGCCTTGTTTCGAAAATCGGCCTTTTTAAAAAATTAATTAAAAAATAACTGTTGGGAAAATGAAAGTATTTTCTAGGTCCATGTTATTATTATTATTATTTTTTTTTTTTTTGATCATTCTATCTATTTCATTGACTAAAAGTATACTTTTGACTGAAGGAAACAACCCCATTATTGTTAATATGACTTGTTTTTATTTTCACTCTAAAGATTTAATTTATGTATTCAGTTTTCGAAGTCCTTTATGTTTCTACATTAAAATATGCGCACATGATTATTTTTTTTTGAAATTGGAAATTATTTCTCTAAGTTGACATTTTATTGTTTTTATTTGTTTTGGACAGTACATTAATTCATTTGAAAAATTACATTTTGGCAACAGGAGAAAAACAAACTTTTTTTTTAAAGATGTATTTAGTTTAAAGAGCTTATTAATTACTATTTTTTTCTTTTTCAAAAGCGGTTAAAGAATTTTTTTAATGGAAAAAAGTATATTAGCTGCTTTGTTTAAAAGGTGCTGCTATTTTATTTGTTCGTTTATTTATTTATTATTATTTTTACTCATCTAATTCTTTAGATGAGTAAGGCACATTTTATTCCTAGAAATCAGCTTAAAATATTAAAAAATTATGTTTGAAACAATTTGTGATTTTAGCTATTTTTGAGAATATTGATCAGATACTAGAAAGTGGATATGGGTATACGGGAAAGTAGGCTCTTTTAGTTCTAGACGGAACTTCTTGTTAATCTGTTTCTTTTTAATTGATGATTTAAATCTTTGCGAATCAAATAAGATCGCGAAGCAATTTTCGGGAGTTAGTGAGCGTCAACAAACAGGGGGCAGAGCCCCCTAGTACTTAAAAAAAAGAGAGAATAATTTCATTCTAATACTTTTTTAAATTTATTGTTTGCGAAATTTGGTTTATGTTTAATCTTAAGCTATTTTAAAACTATGTTTTGGCAACATAGTTTTATCTTTTTGCTTTTAGAACACGGATAAAAAAATGAATGAATTTTCGAAAGTTTAATGTCTGTAAGTGCAAAACATTGTCTTATTTTTACTTGAACAAAGTATGATTATCATTCCTAACTAATAACGTTACTTCATGTAGATGCGCTACACGTTAAATCTATGTAGTTACTTACATTAAAAAGCACTTATTAGTTTGTATTTCTATTGAAGTGAAGTAGGGGAATGTGGAACAAAGTGAAATAGCGAGGCAAGGTGAAATGGTGAAATATTTGCCCTGTTTTTAGCACTACCTATTTGAAAATATTTTTACTATGTAGCCTATTCACACTTGTAGTCCATTCGTTGAGGATAATACAAGCAATTTTCAAAAATTGATACTCGTTATGTAATATTTTGTTGTAATTCAAAAATTATTTTTGTTGTTATAAAATGATAAAGGTTTTATTATTAACATTTGTAAAATAAATAACACCTACTAATATCCAGTGCAGTATTTATTTAATTAATATAAAGCTTATTTTTATTTTAAATGTTTAGCCCAATTAGTCAAGTTCATTTGGGGCAAAGTGAAAGAGTTCATTTTGTTTATTCATTCAATTATTTACTAAGTCACTTATGTATTCATTTATTAATTAATGCATTTTCATTATCTCATTTAAAAAATCACTTGCTTATTAATTCAAACATTTTCATATTCATTCACTAGTTTATTCACTCATTTATTAATTATCATCTATTGATCAACTAATTAACTTATTTATTCGTTTATTGTTTCACTATCTATTTATTTATTTATTTATTTATTTAGTAACTCATTCACTCGATCAAAAATATTTTTAATAGTCGGATAGAAGATATTTTATAAAAATTATTTTATTTTTCCCTTTGTCACAAGCAAAAAAAACGTGAGGGGGGATTTTTCCACCTTTTCTGAATGTACAAATTTACTGCCAAAAGTAAAATATAATGTTTCACTGCAAGTTTTATTCCAAAATACATTGTTTTTTGTCTATATACTGTATTTTTAAGACGAATTTCCAATTTGTTCACTTTGAAAAAGGTAAATTGTCTTAACTATTTCCCCTCGTCTCTCATTCCTCTTAATGCCACAGTTCTATGAAGCTCAGTTTTTCTTTTATTTTCTTTTTTTTTCTAATTTGTTCTCATAGTTGGAATTATCATGATTTAAATTAATTTTGCTCGTACAGTAGTAACTAACTTACGATCAGCAACGAGCTCGTTGAGGCGTTCGTCAGAAGTCGTAGGGACTGCAGAATAAGTTAAAGAAATTGAGTAATCATTTTACAATGAATTAGATTTCGGGTCCTATTTTATCGTGGAAAGGAAATGTGCAGTATCTGCAAAATTTTCAGCTTTTTCCATTTTTGTCATCTAAGATAAACCCACCAGTTCTCCTAATGGATTCAAAAGTGCATCGAACGTCGAGGAGGTTTCACCTCCTGCATGTTTAAAACCATTGGGAAACCTGGAATCCTATTTTATATATATATATATATATATATATATATATATATATATATATATATATATATATATATATATATATATATATATATATATATATATATATATATATATATATATATATATATATATATATATATATATATATATAAACCTTCAAGTGGCCACTACTGAAGCACTCTGAAGCACTGCCCTCTACCGGTGTGTTAACCTTACTGTACTTTAGCTTTATGGTACAAACTTCCTTATTTGGTTTCCGCTGAAAATAAAGCACGAAAGAAACATCAAATTTCAACACTACAATAGTATGGAATCCAAAATGTGTTTCTTCAAATATCTCAAAGCCTCATTTCTGCAGATACTACCCTTTACCTTTGCACGGCGGGCACATTTACCTTCTGTTGTCACTCCTGCTCTGAGCAAAGCCCCAAGTTCCGGACATAGTTGGCATGTCGACCCGTATCCGCAATACACCATGTTAAGCTTCGCTTTCATCAGCGTAAGTTGTGCAGTTTTTCTAAAGACATCGTGCTGGTGCAAAATGCTCTAAGAACGCACATTCATGTGTGTACAAGCATGCTTGACCGTGTGTAGGCACCTTAATGCTGCTCTATTGATTTTAACAGGAAAACCTCATTAAATTTATCCGTATCTGTTTTTCTACTTTTATTTCTTCGGATATGCACGTACCCCCCGGATCTAGTGTCCGGTGCCCTAGCAACTGTAGAAACGGTTATATATGACCCGGATAAGGACTTCCAGTACTGCTTGAGCTCATGGTATAGGTGCAATAGCTTAGGTGGACATCTTACACTTACACACACAGAGATAGGAAAAAACATCACAACCATGACTTTCAAATGTTTCATCGTTTCTAGAGTATTATCGATTAGTTATACTTCTTTGTGATACACAACCGATGCTATCGGTTTCTTCAACTGTGACACGATAACCATAAATTAGTGGAAGACACTATGTTTCAACATCCTGATTTGAAACATTAATCTACATTTAGTTATCTATAAAGTAGTTCTTAATAGTTAGACTTTCTTTTGTCGTCAAGAATGCATTTTCTTCATGTAGAGTTTTTTTTTTTTATTCAGCACGTGTTATAGAAATCGAACATCCTCTCTATTCTCGCCGCAGTAATTAGGTTGGTATAAAAATGAGAATATTGCACGTCGAATAGGGTCAACTGTCTTTTCTTGATGATTCTAATTCCAGAATCGCATCTTCGCGTGAATGCGAATTTATATCCGCTTAATATCCTCGCCGAAGGATTACCGATAATTGTCTGTGCGATATCAAGAGCAAAGTTTTCCTCTTCGCAATTAAGCGCATATTCAATCGGAATATTAATCGGAGAAAGAGCACGCGCGCAGCCTAATAGTGGTCATTTTTTCTCTTCAACAGTGGGTGAAAATCCTCCGACAGAAAGTGTATCATCGGCTTGGGCAGTCATCACTCCAGGCTGAGTTCCATTCTGGAGCATCACCACACACCCTCGGGTTTGCGGCATGTGTTCGAATCATTCGCAACCATCTCACAATCGCACGACAAACAACAGTTAAACGGCCGTTCTGATTTCCGATGATTCTCCGACACTTTGTGAAAGCTTGAAGTGGAGCAGGAGAGAGAGAGATAAAAAGTATCCTGTCAGAAAAACATTTATTTGGCAGCTCGAGGCTTTTTCTCTGGAGGAAGTTTTGAGCAGAGTTTTAAACTTGATATTTATTAATTATTTGTTTGTATAGTTAATCGTTTTGTGTATTCGAGTTGTTTACATAATTTCTGAAGGAAGTGCGGTGTAACTAACCGCAAAATATTGTAGCACTGACAAAGGGGCTATAAAAGGTCTTTTCTTTAAGCTATCATTAAAAAATGCGGAATAATTTGGGATTAATAATCAGTTTCTTCAAGGCCTTTTACGGCGAGTTCAATAAAAAAAAACACTGCCAAAATTTTATTGTTTCTTTTACTGCTTTTTCGATTTGGATTAGGTGAAAGTAGGGCAAAGCCGCACCTATGAGCTTTGAAGTAAATTAAAAGAGATTTAAGGATGTTTCTATGTTAAACATCATTCAGCATACTTCCTTATACATTTGTGAGGCAATATTCTGAATTCGGAAGTGTTAACATACATGGTTCAGGGTGGATGCCTTACTTTTTCTGTAACTTCTTCCCGGGTAAAACAGTAGATTAGTAATCTTTGGAGATATGCTACCGTGAGTGATGAAGGAAACCGTCTTGGTGCTGCTGTGTCGGGGAATGGAAGTAGTCAGCACCAAATGTGTCTCGCTTGGCTTTGTAGTGGACACACTCGAACTCAGAATCATGTGTCTGAATCGGAAGTTGATCCTCTTTGCCCAAAATGTAATGTGACTAATGCCGCCCCTGATCACTTGCTGTCTTGCATTGGTATCCAGAAGAGAAATTTTTTCTCCAATCCTGATCAGGTTCTTCAGGGTTAAAAGGAGAACGGGCTCATGGACTTGATTCGATATTGCTATTTTCTTAAGAAACTACTGCACATTAGGGTGGGCCGAAAAAAGGGAATTTTCGAGAAGCAACTTCTAATAGAAAAAAAAAAGTTGTGTATTGTCATCCTAAACATGGGAAAAAAAAAATCATGATTATGTCTTCAGATAGCGCATTGGCAGCAAAGTTTGAAAAAATGGTAAAAAAACGGTCAATTTTCAAATATTTTTATGAAAATCCAAATTGAATTTTTTTTTCTAATACCGTTTACATGCTTTCTTTTAATACTCTTTCCGTATATCTTTGGAAATATTTAATTTCTTTGCAGTTTTCTGTTCGCGCATAAGCCGCAAAGTTTCGTGAAATTAATCAAAAATCGACGTTTTTAGCTTATTTTGCACATTGCAGGATTTCTTCTTTTAGATTCAGTTTTTTTTCCAATAAATGTGCAATATATTACTCTTTGCTGGAAATGAAATTATATTTTATTGCATTATCAACGCGGAAACCCACCCTGCTATATCCAAGAAGATTAGTTATTTACAGAACTTATACATTTGTAAAAGCATTTGCATTCACAATAACTACGTGATTTTAAACAGGATTCGAAGTTTGGATCAATAAGGTTTGAAGTTGGACTTGTGACTCAATTTTTGCATTGATGATCGCGAGTGTGATGTTTTTCCCATTAATCCATATCGTGTTTCATCCCAAAATACCCAACCTACCGACTCACTAACCAGCTTAATAACCCATTCAACAGCTGGAGTGTAAAAGTGGAACAAAAACTAAATTATGGGTAAAACGTCAACTGTTTTTGTGTAATTTTATAGCATTAACTTAGATAGACCTCGGTCATAAGAAATCGAAGTTTTAAAAACTAACTTAAAAAGCAAGCAAAAGTACATTTGATGGGTATTGTTAATTTAATGCCGAAATGGAAATGTGATATTAATCACGACCTCCCAAAACCAAGCCCTTTCAGTCATTAGCATTCGTTAACACGTGTTAACGAAGGACTGGGTCCAAGGGTGCCCATATGCAAATTTTTAAGGGGGGCTCAGATATTTTCCCCATGGTTTAGCAGGATATTTTCCCCATAGAAACCGATTTCAGTACAGATTAGAGTTATTAAAATTTGACATTTTTGACAACTTTTTCATTAATTACTGAAGAAGAAATGTTTTTACATTTTTGCAAAGAAAAAAGTACTAGAAGCAAGGAAGTTTTGTTTCGAATTTGAAGCCTTGAAAACGCAACTGTAAACCTTTTTTTGGTAAAGTTTGGGGTACGGCAATTATTTGAAATGGAAGTTCCAGAAAAGCAATTTTAGACCATCTTCAATGAAATAGAGCACAAGGTGTTTGATGGTTCTCCTCAAATTAAGGACAATCAGTTTCTTTCTTTTTTTTTTTTTTTTTTTTGAGAGAGAGAGATGGGAGGCATCCAGGATTAGTTATATTGTAGATTTTTTTATTTGAACACGGACTAAGAAGGGTTTAAAAAATGGATCGAAATAAAAACAAATAAGTTGTCCAAAACTCTTTCATTATTTCATGCACAAATAGTTAAAGAAAAGGGGAGAGGGGAGGGGAATAATCGAGTAATTATGGTCATCTCGTTACTTTTCTGAACTAAAAAGTTAACCTAATTTATTTTTTTTTCAATGTGTAAATATTACGTGTAAGTAAATAATATGCCAATGAGCTTACCGTATTTGTTATGTATCATAACATGAAACAGCCGATTTATCAAGAACATTAGTTAAAATCACAAAAAGACATATTGTACAAATTATAATACAACATATTCATTAGGGTGTGTCTTATAATGCACTTTTTAAAAAAGTTTTGAATTTCTTATGGGGCACCCCTTTAATTGTTTCCTTTTGATGAAAAAATACACACATAAAAGTTCCATAGAATTTGATCATAATTTAGGGGGTGCTACCAGTGATTAAAATTACATTCATTGTGAAAAAAATGGTGTAAAAATTAACTCCCCAACATATCTTGTTACATTTTTAATCAACATGAAATTAGGTTGGTTGGGTTTAACATAACACAAATACCTCTTTCTAATATATACAAGAAAACAATAAGCATTTCATGGTTGTCATTTTATGTAATAATGTCAAAAAAACAACAACCGAAAGTTCGGTAATGCCATTTATATCACAGGTTTACACTTCGGTCTTTTACATTCAGCAATACTGTAATTTTTCTCTTTGTGACAATACAAACTTTTCACTGATTGCTACTTATTATCCAGACTGAATAAATAAATTTCAAAAAAATAAAAAGAGAGAGATTTGACAAATTTTGCAGCAGTGGTAGCACCTCCTAAATATTATTCAATTTTTATTTTTCAGAGATGAGAATTTTTTTTTTCATCCAAAGGAACAAAATGAGAGGGTGTCTCATGAAAAAATAACACCTTTAAAAATAAGACGCACCCTAATATTCATCGCAAGAACCCAAATGGGGGGGGGGGGGGTAGCAAAATTTGCTGCGCCTCGTATCCTCAACCTTATGCACTATAGACATACCTCAATAGCATTCACGGTTCGTATTAGGAAGAAAAATGCGAAAGTATGCATTCATCAGCATTACGTGTTTTTAGTGTAAAAGATTACGCTTCTAAATAGCATGTTTAGACACAACAAGGTAATAAATTTTCCTTTTAGATCGACAGCGAGACGGGTTGCTTGTTTCAATGAGCAGTTTAATTTCACCGCCACCATTAGGTTTTTTGGAATAATCAATTTTATTTTTTCTGTTGAAGATTTTTCCCCCTTGATTTTGAGCATTTTTGATCGGTAGAGCTCGGCGCCTTTTTGACTCTGGCGCCGACGTGCGTCGAACGACCTTGCACATAGGGACGGCACGGCCTCCCTTCATAGTTATTTTTTCACTATGTGTATTATTAATGGGTTTTTTCCCCTAAATCTCGTGTGTTTAAATTTTAGTTGAAATTCAAAAAGCTTACGAGGGTAGCAGAGGAGTTTTTGTCTCTATAAAACGACTCTCTCCATATTTGATAGATTTTCGATTGCGATTTCTCCATTCCATTTTTGATTCCCCTCTTTTAATATACACAGTAGATTTTGTTTATATAAACAAAAACGAGTTACGTCAAAGAAATTGCGAAATTCTGTCTGTGGCGGGAGTATGCCCAGGAGACACCATAAAACCTACTGCCTTGGAATTTTGTGCAAAATTACTTCAAGCCCCGGGGGTTTGCACCAGGGGTGTGATTTTTTAAATTTTGAATAAGGTTTTTTGTTAATTTTTTAGGCTAAAATTTTAAATAAATTACCAATAGAAAAAGTGAAAATCATCTCACACCCCATTAACATCTTTTGTCATTCGAAAGATCCTATTTTTCTGCATCAGATAGGGCTTGTTTCAATTTTCTACATTCATTTGAGCAGCAAATACAAGTGTTTCTACTTTAGCGAAAGTCCTAGTTTCTGCACAACTCAAGCCCGGAGCTAAAGAGTAAAAATATAATAAGAACAACTTTGAAAGTGACTTTTTAAAGGTACAAAACGGCCGTATTGCTATCTTCAGGTCACTCTTATTTTGTGAAATTTGGTACAAGTTAGTTTGGACTTCAGAAGAGATGTGATCTTTGAAGCATTTTTTTAAAAAATAATTTTATTAAATGCATTTTTATCAATTCTTTTTCTTCGTGTTGGAGTGGGATTTTAATATTTTTGTAAATTTAATCAGTTTTTTACTGAAACTTTTTTTACAGAAAGAGGAGCGTGATTTAAATTTTGTTTTTATCATAACGCGTATTCTTCTTTAAATGCTCTTCAAATTTCGGCAAACCAAATGATATTGCGCAGTAATCTTCAAGGTTTGATGAGTGGCAGTGATCAGGGGGCGGAATCCCCTAGTGTAGAACAAATAAATTCCTAGTTGCATTTAAAAGAGGAATATAAAAAAGAAAAGTAATAAAATTGTTCAAATGATTTTTTTTTCGATTCCATGATTTTAAAAACAAATCAAGGACATACAACGTTTTCAGAGCACTGAATTTTTTTCTTGCAAATTGTTCTTCTTAATTCATCTGATTTATTGACGAAAATGTAATTTATCATTCGATCTCTAACGATAACCTTCCGTGTTTTAGATCACGATCTGAATTAAGAGTGGCAGGATGTGTGAAAATATGTTATCCATATTTTCCTGATAAAACACAAACTTTTTTCCCTCAACAAATCATACACTGTCTTCATTCATCATGTAATTAAACACCAACTGCGGGAAGTAGTGTTTCACTCCATTGAGGAAAAGGAAGTTAAGTATCAATGTTATGAATAACTTGAAAGCTTTTGAAATTAAAAATAAAGATTATTATTAATTACTTTTATTGTTATATTCAGTAAATTACCGCCCAAAAGCCAGGGCTAAAGCAGAAATACATGAAATGGGTGGATCATTCCGACGAAAATGGTACATATCATGTCCGGCATTTTTGGATTTTTTTACTGAAAATTTAATAGTTAATATGAATTAATCATATTTTTTTCTTTATTCTTCATGCACTTTTGTATCATGAGGTATTTTTTGTTTTTAATATTTTGATTTAGGAATTTAAAAAAAAATATGTTAGTCAAAAAGACAAAATCTTGATGTCCCAGCTTCAAAACAGTGACAGTTAAAAAGTGATTTAAGTAATTGCTTAGATGTAATAACAAAAAAAAATTTCCAATTATATTGCAACACCTTTATTGTAACAATTTAAACAATAAATGTTTTCCAGAAAAATATTTTTTTGATGAAAATGCAGGGAATTTACAATTGTCCCTACAGTTTACAAATTTTGAAATGTACACTCTGTTACAGTTATTAAAGAATAAAAAAATATTTTTACAAAAAAACTAGCAATACTTTTGAGATGACCGGATGGTAAAAACTCCATGTTTAGCTAACCCTAGTGGATTCAACAGTCAACAAGTAAGGTAAGACTCATTCTTTGTCTCTGATAGTAAATTTGAGTAACAAAATGTCCACTATGTTAGATTAATTTTACTAATTAAAATTTAAAAAAAATCTAAATTACATATAAAGTAGTAATTTTAGAATTACTCTTTGCTTTTGTATTACTATTTTAACTGTTACATTACGTTTAGGTTTAGAAAAATTTTTTTAACTACTCATTTGTCCACTCTGTTACACTTCTTGTGTAACAGAATGGACAATATTTATGGAAATAGTAAACAAGTCCCATACGCTATTGATGTTTTTTAAAAAGCTTAGGTTAACTAATTAATAGAAAAGTTGAATTAAATACAAAATTTTAAAAAATGAAACGTCTATTTATTTTCTCTGCTTAAACATAGAGATTACTTCTATTTTCAATAACAGTGTCCACTCTGTTAAAGGAATATTTTACTGATTTGATTGTAATTTTTTTTAACATTTAATTTAAAGGTTAATTTGCATAGAACTACACAATCACTAGCTAGAATAATCCCACTTCAATCTTTTTTCAAGTTTGTTTCATATAATAATCTAACTTTTGCGAATGATTTTTTAAAATTTTGTATTTTTGAGTAAGATAATTAGCAATAAAACTTAAATGTGCCTTTTACAATGACATTTTAAGCATTTGTATGAAAGATGCAGGGTTGCCAGATTTGAGAACAGTAAATACGGGACAGGCTTCGAGGAGTGAAAAGGGGGGAGGGCTATTTTTGAGGTTAAGGGCAAACAATCATTGGTTATGTATTTTTAAGGAGTGATAAACAACCATGTTATAATAGCTTTTCATAGATTTCTCTTAGTATGTTTATGTTTATGGGGGAGCCGATTTTTGAAGAAACTCTAACTCAAAGAATAAAGCAAGCAATAGAACGAAGTTCAGTAAACATAGCGAGGTTGATAGGAACAGGTGCTAATTCGTTTTTTACTTCCGTTTGCTATAAGTTAAACGTTGTAATCAAAAAATTTTCTTGTTAAATGTAACTACTTTATCTGAAATAGTAATGCAATTAATCATACAGCAAAACTTGTTTTTTAATTCCATACCAGCCAATGGAGAAATTCGAATGAGTAAAATAATTTCAATGCATCATTTGCCACTTATCGCCTTCTTTCATATCTTTTTGTGCACTTCTTTTATTGTTGAAAACTCATCGCATAGATCATCTACTGATACTTTAGTTTCAATACATAACTGTTCTACAATAGCCGACAAGTCAGAAAACTACTTTATCCATTAAAGCCATAGGTCTTAAAACAAAAAGGTCATTTTTATCTATGAAGTCAAACCACTTTCTCGTTTAATTCAGAGCTGTTTCAAAAAATTTCTGGTATCCCTCAGTCAAACATTATATGTTTCTACCGTCTAGATGTTTTAAGGTTTTAGTGACGAACGATTCATAAAATTTATCTTCAAATCTGCTCTCTAGCTGTTTTACCAAATGTGTCATCTATATATATACAGTGGCTCCCAAAAGTGTTCGTACACTTAGAAATTTTTTAGAAAAACCAATATAACTCGAAACTGAATTCGAATATGAAGTTCAATATTTTTTCACGTCATTCCTATGTCATTCTAAATACAACCCACTGGTTTTTTCAAAATATTGACGGATCTTCTTTTTGAAATGGGTCAGAAAACGAAGAAATAACACGCCACAAAAGTCATAGTACATTCAAATATTTTCGAATAAATTCATGATTAAAATTATCATATGCCATTTTTTTAATATTTTTGCATTGTGTTGACCCTTAAAATTCATTTGGCTTTATTTTTTTGTTTATTTATTCCTTAATATTGTGCTTATTACTGTGAAATGACTGGTATTCGTAAAAACCCACAAACACCATTCAAAATTTGAATTTTTTCCCACAGTAGTGGTAAATCGGTTTGAGATGTCTCTAAATTAGTTAATTTATTTGTTTGTATACTAAAGTTCTTGATAAAATGCTTTAAAGAAAAGAATCGGACCGAAAACAAGGTAAGAAAAGGGTCAACTGGCAAAGTTGACAAAACGTGATCGGAGATTTAAAGTTAAAAAATTCATGAAAAATACACATTTGAGTGCTGTAAAAATTTCTGCAGAGTTAAATGAAACATTTTACATTTAATTTTCACCTAAAATTGCTCGCCAAGTTCTCTGATTAGCTGGATTAAATGGGACCTCTTCCCGCAGAAATTTTCTTGGTCGCGCGAAAAAACAGAAAGCTTACGCTTTTCGCCGCAAAATCAATGATAAATTAGCTAAAAACGTTTTAGAATCACGTCTTACTTACAGATAAAAAGAAATTTAACATTTTTGGTTAAATTGTTGTATAACTGTAAGTAGAAGAAAAAATTAGGAACTTAATCTTAAGAACTTATTTGGATCAGTTAAACAGGACGGTGGAGGTTTTCTAGTGTGAGGGTGCATATCAGCATCAGGACTTGGTAGTTTCTAATTTTTCGATGAAATAATGAATCATGCTGTTCCTTTAAATATTTTAAAAACCAATTTTGAACTCTTAGAAAAAAATTTGGTTATCGGAAACAGTTTTGTTTTTCATCAAGATAACGATAAGAAACACACGGTTTTCAACGTTTGCGTCTAGTGCCTCGAAAATTGTCCTAAAGTTTAGAAAATAGCCCCTCAATCTCCAGATTTTAACTTAATGTAACGTATTTAGAGATATCTGAGGCTAGATTACGAAAATAGGGCTTTAAAACGAAAATAGAGCTAGAAACAGTAAGACTCGAAGTGTGGTTGAACACTTACTCAGAAATTACGCAAAAAAAAAAAAAAAAAAAAAAAAGAAAGAAAGAAAAAGAATAAAATTTAGTCCTATACGTTTAAAAGGTGTTATGGATACTGTATGATATTCTACTAAATATAATATATAGACATTTTATAAAGTGTACGAAGACTTTTATGAGATAAAATCTCCGGCACTTTTTGGTTTTTGATTTATAAAAAATTAAGTTTTAATATTTTTTAAAAACTTTTCCTGTAGTTTTATTAAAAATTGATCATAGATCTTATAATTAAATACCCATTCCGAGATATTTATTCTAACCAATGGATTGGAGCCTATTTCTTTGAAAGTCGTAGGTGTACGAAGACTTTTGGGAGCCACTGTATAAATGAATGTTTGTCTGTATGTCAGCCATGAATTCAAAAACTACCCGGCAGATTTGGCTGAAATTTTCACCGTTTGTTATTTTTGGTACTGGGAATGTTTAGAGACCAGTTCGAAAAAAATCCGATCGATAGTTCCTTTTTTATTCCAATTTAAGTCACAATCCATTGGATAAAACCGAATAAAATTATCGGCTGCAGAAATTAATTCGCGTGAAAGATCTCATTGATAAGAAGTTAGCTGTTGCCATTTTTCATGAGTTTGAACAAATAAATTCTTTCTTTATTGTTTTATGGCTTTTCATGCAACTGGGGGATTTAGAACTTTTTCTATTTGATATTTTTAGCGATTGATTGATCTTGCAAACTGCGTGAGTACAAAATTTGAGTATAGTCACGGCTTCACTTGATACCTGGACCGATTATTATGAAAATTGCTATATATATGTATTTTTCCACGGAGAAAGTGCATAATATGCTTATTGAAGCCACTCGCCACCAGGTGGCACTGCAGACTAGTAACGTCTGCCCCGTTCAACCGATTGTCATGAAAATCAGTATATAATGATGTATTTTTTTGTTGGCGTAGCAACGCGCGTCGGGTACAGCTAGTAATATTATAAAGTTATCAGCTGCAGCTGTAGATTCTATTTGAAGTTTTTTTTTACGGGCAACTTCAAAAACGGGGACACATTACTAAGAAAATGGAAAACCAATGCAAACTTATCGGTTTCACATGTTTGAGCTGCACTTTTTTTCACTTGAAAGCAATAATTTTCCTACGGGCTTAGGGATGTATTCTCCCTCGCTTATAAAATAATTCATGAGAGAAGGCCAAGATTAAATGAGTCGATCTTTAGCTGGAGCTAAACTTAGCCATCGTGTCGGGATATGTTAGTAGCTTTTTAAACTCTAGGTTAGCAAACTCAAAAAACTCCTTCAGGTCATTCCGCTTAGTTGCAGATCTAGAAAAATGTGAAATTTTTTTAAAAACAATAGTTTTGACATCAATTTCTAAAGCAACAATAGCATGGCAAAATGCAGTGTTAACTATATGAGCTAAACACCCTGACTTAAGTAAATTTTTCTTTTCCTCTCTAAGTATGGTATATACTGACCGCTTTGTTTCAAAATTAACGTTGGTACTGTCGGTTGTAAATGATGAATCTAATCATAAAGCCAAGCCTGACTTAATCAAAGCTTTAGTAAGAGTCAAGCAGTTTACTATACAGTCAGCCGTCTCGGAACTTTTTGTTCTTTGATTTTCTTATTGCTCTTTATTAACCAATTATTATTATTATTATTTTTATTTTTCCCCTTAAAATAATGTCTCGTTCTGTAAAATAATGTTATCAGTTAGAATACGGGACTTTAGCCGTCCCGTATGGAAGTTCCCCGGGACGCGGGACAATTTTTCAAAATACCGGACTGTCCCTTGAAATCCGGGACGTCTGGCAACCCTGCTCATAAGCCCGGTATAGGAAAGTGACTGAGCTGGAGATGGAAAACCTCTTAAGGAAGCCAAGAGTGCCAAACAAACTGGTAGCTAATATAGAATTAGCGCAGACCAGACGAGTGACTGAAGCAATGGTTCGGTTCAACTCGAGGATTGAAGGCAAGGCATGCTATATTCAGTAACTGAATATAGTAACTGAATAATAAACATACTAAAACTGCCAATAATGAGAAAATGACATTAAGTTGGAGTAAAAGGAAGTCATGTGATGCACACATCAGCTCGTTTTTTTTTTTTTTTTTTTTTGTTGAAAGGCTCTAAATAAAAATATGGTTCCTCATTAACATAATCTGTGGTCTATTGCACTCACAAGTACTTACAAAACAAGCATGCTAAATTTCATGCATCGATATTGAATAGAATTTACAAAGTCATGTTTTACGTAGCCAGTATCGAACAAAAGCTGTATGCTTCAAAAAACGTAGAAAGATTAGACTTAACACTGTAGGCACTTGGTATTCAAATTGTTAATATTTGAGGTCTAATTCGCGTGGATGAAAAATAAAAAACGTGAATTTTCTTTAAAAATGGGGCTATTTAATAAAACCTTTTTGACAATAAGTGACTTTTGGTCGAAAATCGCCTTTTCAACCTAGTCGGTGACGTTAAACTAAATCATTTGCAAAAAACAACTTTTACTGGTTCATTTCTTTTTAATCTGCTATTTTCATTGCTAATCCACAATTAGTTAAACTTCAGATTCTAAACATCCGCCCCATTGACTTTCTCTATATCTTTTTCTTTCCTTCCCAGTGTATATTCTGCATGGATCAAAGCTCTTCACTATCGCACTCCCAGTATATCACGTCATAACTCAAAAAAAAAAAAAAAAAGAAAGAAAGAAAGAAAGAAACAACTGTAAATTTATTGTTAAGTGAATTTTTCATTTTGTACTAATGGTCGGGTTTTATTTGCATTTTGTTTTAAACAGTTGAAGGTAATTCAAGTACAAACGGAGCTGATTTGTTAGATAATTCCCCAATGGGATTGCCCAAAATAGTAAATATATCATAAAACAATAATTTCCACTTAAAAACGCTATTCAACTTCAAATAAAGTTGAATTGAATAAAAGAGTTTAAAATTAACATTTTCTAAAGTCTCTTAAGGCAAAAGAAGTCGGTTTTCATTAGTGGTGTTCTTGTTACTTATAATATTATCAGTAATCGTTAATGAAATTTCGTTTTGGAATTTGAAAGTTTTTAAGCACTCATTTGTAAGGGTTTTAAACCCCCCCCCCCCCAAAAAAAATGAGAGTACAATGCCACTAATGATTTTTTTCGAACTATTAACGACTTCACAGAGCTTTCTATATTTACAGACAACACTCTGCCTTTTATTACTTATAGTTTGTTACACGCTTCTTCTTTGAGAGTGATTTTCAATAGAATATGAAGCTATTTAATGCTAAAAAATGATTTTTAGGGAGCTAAAATTTTTGTTTTATTTTGCTTCTTGTCTGTATTTCGTTGTTAGACGGTTTTTTCCAAACTTCTGTTCCACCATTGATTAGAAAATTGATTCAAACGCAACGTTTAAAATTAAAATACTTTTTTCTTCGCGTTTATTTGTTTTCAGTCTACCTTGAACAAAAATATAAAATAAAATCAGTAAAAAATGTAACAAAGATAAATAAAAGAAGCTAGTATATTCTCTCGCGAGATATCGCTAAAAAATATAAAAACCATATAGATTTTGAAGACAAAATATGTAGTTTATCTACTGAATAATGTGGGAAAGATTTTTTATATTTTATTCTAACATTAATGCAGGAGTCCTATTCCTATCGACTCTCCCTACTATCGACTTTTATGAAAGGAAAATGTAACTGTCATTCTGTCAATCTGCTGATTTTTTTTGTCTGTTTCCCCTGCCAAACTTTGAGAGCATTATACAAATCAAAGAAAGTTTTTATTATTCAAAAACAATACTAATTTACATAGCATTTCCCGTTGTCAGTAAACAAAGCTCCAGGGCACTAAAGTGTCCTTTTTTTTAAAAAAAAGATAAGTACTTATAGTAATAAATTCTAGCATATCCTCCCACCATAACAAATAAAAACGAGCTGATGTGTGCATCACATGACTTCCTTTTACGCTAATTTAATGTTATTTCCCCATTATTGCAATATTAATGTGATTCAAGAGTTAATTCTCTACATATCACAAACAATGGCCACATTGAAACCAAATTAAAAAAAAAAACAAATAAAAAAATCGTCAAATTTGTCGCCAAATTGATGACAAAAATTGGCGACCAAAAGACTGGCGATACATCGCCAAGTGTCCGCCAAGTTATAACACCACTTGAGTTTGCTTCGAAATGAACAATGATTTACCCCCAAAAAGGGGAAAAAGATCCCTTTAAAAACACTCGAATGCAACCAAAATAGAAGGTGCACAACTAGACCCCACTAGGAGTTTACGTACCAAATTTCACCTTTCTAGGACTTACCGTTCTTGAGTTATGCAACATACATATGCACATACGCACACACAAACATACGTACATACAGACGTCACGAGAAAATTCGTTGTAATTAACTCGGGAATCGTCATTATGGATATTTCGCGTGCCTATATGTTCTTAGGCACTTATCCACGTTTGGTCGAGTCGAAAAAAAACCTCAATATTCATTCGGGGGTGAGTAAAACGAAAATTAAGGTCGATTTTTGAGTGAAAATTTTTTCATGAATACAGTTTTTCCTTTTTTGTAAAAGAAAGTAATGAATCCGTCAATAGTGCAAGGGGCCTGCTACTGTTTTTTAGAGGAGCATTACTCAAATATGATTTGAAAATTGAGGTGTGTTGGAGAATTGGGGACCGGTGTCCATGCTCTAAGGAATTTTTAATGAACAAGTCCCCCCACACAACTTAAAGTATGAGCTATGGGGAAAATCCTTTAAAAATGGTATAAATCAAAAGAAAGAAGAAACTCTTGATGTGGTATGTACATTACAATGTTCCTTGATTTGATTTTTGAAGTATTTTTGTACAATTAAAAAGGTTAACTCTAGCATGTACTAACGGAATTGAAGACTTCTGTACCTGAAAAAAAAGAAAGGAAGAAAAGAAACAATAACGCTAAACGATTATTTTATTATTAATAGTTATTATTTTTCTAATAAAAAATCGAAGACAATCTGAGAAAGTCTGAATGTAGTTTCAATGACATAGAAAAGCAAATGACTAGAAAGCAATATGTATTTCTCACTTAAAATTATCAAACTAGACATTGTCTAATTTATTCAAAATTCAGTTATCTAACTTTTAGATACTGAAAATTTCGAACGCATTGTTTTGACGCAAAAAATGCAAACGATTTTATTCCAGAACCAAATGATTATGTTGAGGCTAAAGTAAAATCTCATTATTACCTAATTTTTATTACTTTTTTTAGCGATGCTTGGATTCCAAATAATCTCCCTTCTTTAAATGAAAGAATGTAACTTCATTGCTTTTAAATCAGGTGTCCGTGAAAAGTATTCTAAAAAACTGTCCTTACTTTATTTTTCTAATATACCATATGCCTATTTCTACCTGTTGTTTCTGGGGGGGGGGGGGGCTCAATGTAATTCTATTTTTGATGATATTTCCTTTGTGTTTATGTGCTTACAAAATGAACCATTGAGGTTTTGTTTTTAGTGAAATTCACTAAAACAAAAAACAGCGCTTAACGGTTCAAGATAATAAAATCAACACTACTATATTTTTTGTTAATTTTTAAACTTCAAAATTATAGGGTTAAAAAAAATTCTTCTACTTTTTTTTTTTTTTTTGTAAATTTAAATCTTAACTGCCGCAATGTCTACCATACTGTTGTTCATAGTGAGCTACATATTTTTTTCAGAACTACCTCAATATGCCATCTATTACCTGTTTCAAGACTTTCGATCAACTTTGCATCAACTATCGTTTGAACAAGCTATCTCTTTTCTAAATCATTTCTTTATGCTAATGGCAAAAGCGTGTATTTTTATTATGTTCTCTTTTGTCTTCCGTCTACTTCTTCCTTTAACATCCAGTGGGTTTTGAACTCATTACAAATTACCTAGACGATATGTTTTAACATTTTGGAGTTTTGGAAGCCGTTTAGGTTATTAAACTTTTAATCTAACTATTTGCTTTTCGATTTATCAATTTTGCTTTTTAATTGGATAGGGGAGAAGGAGGGGGCAACTCTCTGTCTAATGTTTTTATTTGATAGTTTTTGACCGTAACTTTTACGAAAAATGATTGCTAAAAGCTACATTCCAAAAAAATAACAGTTAAAAGGGAGGCCTTTATTATATAATTCTCTCTCACAAGTAATTGTAGCAAACATCGTGATTCAAAATTAAATTTTTTGGAATACTATCTTTGCAGAGAGAAACAAAATGTTTTTTAAACGTAAGGAGATGTCCTTTACCTCAAGATATTCTTCATTTTCAATGTTGCAGTAACGCATGGTTAAAAACAAACAAACGTTTGATGGTTCTTCAAGTTCTTTCTCCTGAAATTTCTGGGAGTAACGTTTTAACAGAATGACTTTGCTTTTATGAGTTATTCTCCGTAGCCATCGAAACGCAATGCATTGTAAAATGTAATTTTAACATTTCCTTACAAGCATTTTTCTTTGTTAGCTTAAAGCAATACTTAGTGAATTACAACCAACATTTTTAAGATCTGCATGTCAAGCCAATTTGTTTGTTAGTTTGCTAATTTGAACACTATACTAGTTTACATTCTACAAATATCTCAATGAAGGATGAGCAGTAATTTCTTTCAAAACCTTAAATTAATTTATTTGTTTCAATTAAAATTCTCCCCAAAATGAAATTTTGAAGTAATCATTTTTTTTCAAGTTTTATATTATAATTAATGTTATTCGCATATCCTCAAATATGTAACAGTCAATAGCCAGTTCACTGATCGAGTAAAGCTGACAACAAAAAGACTGACGGTATTACCTCATTGTTGATGCACCAACAATTCAGTAAGTTATTTATAATTTGATAATGTAGGGAAATGCTTTACTTTGACAAGGCTGAACTGGATCCGGTAACTTAACTGTTTTACTGGAAAGACTCATTTTGAGAGAGTGCAGAAATGAAAAAGTGGTCAACAATGAACGCTAGCTACTGGAATTTAGGGTTAATCCACTGGAGTTAGGGGTAATATTTCAACTATCAAAATATCACCCAACTGGAAATTGCTTCGCTTAAATGCAGAAGCAATTTTGACCCTTCATACCTTGACAGACGATTTTATAGTATTTATTAAAACGTAATCGATGAGTAATTATTGAACTGTCACATTTATTTTCCTCTTTTGCTATCTAAATTTTACTATCCTTTTTTTTTTTCAATGAAAGTAGCACAGCATTTTGAAGACATTCATTTTTTGACCCACGACGCGAAAAGAGCGAGGGGGATTATTTTTAACGTTTGCGTCCGTGTGTCTGTTGGTGACACCAGTACTCCTAAAAAAATAAACTGATTTTGATATAAAGTAAATGAGAGCCAATTAATACCAACCTAAGGCTCATTGCTTAATATCTCTCATTTTCATTCATGAATAAATAGGCTTCAATTTTTTTACACTCATCAAATGACTCATACCAAATATGAAAAAAAAATCATTCCATTAAAAAAATTAAGTTAAAACTATTTTTGTCAGTAGTTCAACAAAAATAGGCAAGCTGGCTTTATTAGGAACACGGGGACCTAATAAGGTCAACTCTGGAAAAACGCCAAAAATTACTATCAAACAAAGCAAAATGAAATATTCTTTATTGCCAATATCAAAACACATTAAACCACATTCTATAAACACAATTGACTTCAATGCAAAGGAAAAAAATCAATCATTGCACTCGCAGCACTGTTATTTTCTGTTTTTGGTCACTCCTGCGCACAGTTCGTGCAATATATGTGCTGTGCAGTACTAGCTCATATCCTCTATCCAACCCTTCGGTGACTTAATAAGGACACCGTTCCTTATAATGCCAATAAGGAACTTCTTATTCGCCAATAAGGTCCCAATAAGGGGTACTTATTGGGTTACAGTCTACTTTTTGAGTATTATGAAAACCCACTTAAAATGGTGATACACAGTGAGTATTTTCTTTTTGAATTAACTGCATAAATAAGGTTTTGTAGAACAATTAACAACTTTTTTACACTAGCAAACTACAGTGAACCACGAATAAACAGAATTTATTAATTACCTAGAAATAAGATCAGGCAATTTTGACCATAGGAGAAGCTGCTGTACCGACGGACAAAATTTACTTTTCAAGTTTTGCTGGTCTCTGGGAATGGATAATCAATCATTAGGCAGAATCTACAACTTATCCTCTAATTTCGCAATTTTTGTCAGGTGAAAACCTCAAAGCTTTCAACTTCAAAAATTTTTTCTTAAAAACTATCTTTTTTGTCCGTGGGTACAACACCCGTTCACCCCGTGGACAGGTGCCTTTGTACCCATGGAGATACAAAAAAATAATACATAAATAGGTCTGAGAAACTCAATTACACTAAATACATTTTCATAAACCATTTTATATTGAAATACTTCAAACATCCATTGAAGATGACATTAAATAAAATAACCAACGGGAAATTAACTTTGAAAATTAATCGAAGGTTTTTTCCCTTTTTTTAAAATTTTCTTTAATTTTTAACATCAGTGAACTCTTTAAAAAAGTTATTACTGTTAAGAGAGTTAATGATGGTATGAATAATTTACATGTTTTTAAATAAAAAATACCTAGATTCATGATATTATGGCTCTCTATGTACCTACATAATAACCTCAATTTATATGCAAATTGAAACCTTTAACCAAAATTAACCCATCACAAAAAAACTCAGTTTAGATTAAATCAACAAAAATCTAGAAAACTCGACTTCAAATGAAAATAGGTGGAAATGACGGTCTGTAGATCCTACAACAGGAGGAGGTTACTTCAACACTCTATCTTCAAGCTCTACTTCAAATTCATCATCATTGTTGAAAGCAAATTTCGGACGTTGATGACAAGGCACTATTTTGAGGTACTTCACATTGTAAGAAGACTCACGTGTGACCCAAGGAGATTAAAAATTTCCGTTCGTGGGTACATAATGTTATGTGCCCTTGGGTACAAAGGTACGCCATTTTGGTTCAGCAAGCCAGACACATCGACAAAACCACAGTTTTACAACATTAAAAATCAGAAACAAACACCTTCAAAATATAGGGAATCATGATACCCACAACAAAAATGAATAATACAATCCACGACGGACGAAAAAAAAAAAAAAAAAAAGAAATTGCTATTTTTTTTTTAACCTAGATCCTACTAAAACCGAAAAAATGTGATAGAATCTTAATTGTTTGTTTGATGGCGTTGAAACTTCCTGGGGTACTGGAGAAGTTTGTGACACACACGTTGAACCCCAATTAGGATCTCTCTCGACGATACCCGGAATTTCTCGACCAACGTCCGTAGGTACAGCAGCCTCCCTACTCTTTTGTAATAACGGTTGCTACACTTCTGCCTGTTGATGACAAACTTCGTGTTGATGACATTTTATCATCAGATTGGCTTTCTGATAAAAATAGATAAGTTTGGTATCCTATATAGAAAAATTAGAGGCGACCTTATTGGTCTGCATGACCTTATTTGCTGCACCCATTTCATATGATTTTTTAATTTAAAAAGCAACTTGATCGACGGTGTTCTGAACTATGATTCATTTAAGTCGGCGATTTTCTTTTAGTCTTTAATTTAACATTAAGTAATGATTATAATTTATTTGTAAAAAAAATTTAAAAATAAAAAAAAACGAACATTTTCTTGCACTGCGAGTTAGTAAACACTATTCACTCTAAATTTCTTCCCTTTCATATACTAATAAGTTCCTATATCGTAATATTGTCGGCCGATCCACAAAGGATAACTGCTTTTCTGGACGACATCTAATTATGGCTGTGGCATATATTCTTCGCAGGGATAAGCCTAGAAACCGCTTATGGGACATTTTGAAGGCCCTTTGATAAAGATGTCACAACCCACTTCATCTTCTCTTTCTTCTTTCAAACCAACATCAGCAGCCTAAGACTGCATAATAATCACACTAGAAGGTATTGCTTTTTTTTCATAAATTCCGAAGCCTAATTTCATTTTATCCTTCAGTTTTTTAATTTTAAACTCTCTACAACTGAGCAGATTTTTCTTATTTGACAAAATAAAATAAGTTAACGAATGCGTGAAAGAATAAATCAATTTCGATTTGTTGTAGCCTAAGGTAAGATACTGGTTTATCAAAGCCTTTTCCATCTACAACTGAGTATCTTTTCTTATCACACGCAAATGAAACTTAACTCTATTTTGATTAGGTTTAAGCCTAAGGTAGAATACAAGGATAATTGCTTGCAGCTGGCTTTTAATTAGTCAATAGGCTATATTGCATGAAATAGCTGGGCAAAGTGAAATACGGAATTACTTTGCTCTTAGCGTCACCTAACTAGTAATACAGAGTTAGCATAAAAGAATATCCCGGTTTTAAAAACTCATATTTCATAAACTATTACACTTACCAATATAAATGATCATAAAAGTAAAGATAAACTATGAAAGTTTTTTTCCCCTCAGAAATTTTCGATGTGTGCACCTTTCTTAACGCGACATATATCGATAACAAATATTTTGGGGTATATTTCACTGTCAATTTTTCGTAATGTTACACATATATGATCTTTCAGTTTTTGCATGGCATATAGCCAATTAGCCGAAATAGATTCTGGGGTACACCGCTACCTGTATGAAAATCAGATGATCCGGCTATCCTAGGATTGATGTGTATGGATCAATAGAGGAGTTAAAAAAAGATTTTGGGGTTACAGTTACTGATTTACATAGGCCTTTTATTAATCATCTAACTAGAAAAAATTCGGACGATCCAACCGGTAAATCGATGATGGTTCGAGTAGAAGATGTCTTTGATTGCTGGTTTGAAAGTGCCTCTATGCCTTATGGGCAAGTACATTATCCATTTAAAAATAGAGTGGTTTGAAGAATCCACCTCTTTTAACTCCCAAAACTCTTTCTTTACCCTCATAGAATACCGGTACTTCCATTCTTTGGGTCTTTTCCTCTAAATGTACAAAGTCAACGTGTTTTACTATGTCAGTAATAGGATGCAATTCTACAACCTTTAGTAACACTTATGAATAATGTCTTGACATATAAAAAAATCCTCTCCAGCCGATATTGGATGTCAGACTGGAAAAATCTCACGGTTGTTTCTTTCGCATTAAAGGCTAATCACATTTTCAATTTTCATCATTCCTTGTTTTAATTTTTACGGAAACAAAAATATATTGCAGGTTTGCACGCAGTTCAATATTTTTGCATGGTTCATACGCGATGGAGTAATAACGCCAAATTGTATTTCTAATGGATGAGATAAAGACATCACAGAAAGGTTTGCACTTCTTAAGAAAAATACCAAAAGATTCGTCTTAGTCCATACATCTCCAGCCGATTTCGGATGTCAGAAGAGAAATAAAAATAGAGGTAATTTCTTTTGTATGAATTATTAAATAAATTTTGAATGTTTTATCTTATCTTTTGTTTTTAACTTCTTCTACATCATAATTTCTTCTTACACATCATAAATGTTACACTTAACCCTCATAAATCCGCACCCCATTAAACCGGATTTCGCTTAATCCGGAAGACCTTTTAGATGTACATATTCTTGAATAAAAGTCATTTAGAGCAAAAATGTATCTTTGCAGGCCATATTTCGTAGTTTTGTAAGGTATTTTTGTAATTTTTTCTTACGAAGTTTTATATTTACTTTTCTTGTATTCAAAATACAATTTTTACAGTGTACAGTAGTTTGTATGTGTACCTTGGCTCAATTTATACGTTATTTTGTTTAATCTGTACTTTTATTAATTTGGACCTCCCTATTAGTCCGGAATAATGATGTTCTGCTTAACTTACATTTTTGCATGATGCTTATGCCATCAATCTGAATCCCTAATGGCTTAAGAAATCAGATAAGGATGAAATAAGTGTAAGTTTATACTTCTTAAGAAAACTACCAAAAACTCATCCCCAACTCATCTCTCATCACCAGTCGATTTTGGATGTCAGAATGAAAAAAAAAAGATCGAGGACAGTTATTTTGTAGCAGTTTTTAGAGGGGGATAATGGCCTTCAGCTATAGAGCGAGGTGAGGGGCCCCATCAATGTCTGTGATAATTGCGAAGGAAAGTACGTTCAACATGAAGGCTTTCCGTCCGAGAACGTCGATTTTCAACAAGAAAAGTAGGTAAATGAGACTGAGAAAGTAGGAGAGTGATTGATTTATTACCGCTCTTAACACTTGAAAATGGTTTTCCGAAGGAAAATGAAACAGTTTTGCTATGTAGTCATGTTTTATCGTTATTCAGTTGTACTTTAAGTGGAACTTTAAGCTCAGAAATTCTGAGCTTAAGGTTTAATTCACCATGGGGATGAAAGTGATTTTTGCACGTTTTTAGAGATTTAAATCGTCAGCATCTGAATAAATGTAATGAATGGGATGGAAAAAAATGCAATTGTCCTCCTCCGTGCATACACCTCTTCAGAATACCTCCTTCATAAACTAAAACCATCTTTATTTGAATAAATTTTATGAATGGGATGAAAATAAAACATCGATTGTCCTTCTCTGTGCATGCACCTTCATTAGAAATTCAAATCATCAGCATCTAAATAAATTTAATGAATGGGATGGGACGAAAATGCAATTGTCCTCATCCGTTCATACACCTCTTTAGGACACCTTTACAAATTCAAATCGTCAGCATCTAAAGAAATTTAATGAATGGGATGGGACGAAAATGCAATTGTCCTCATCCGTTCATACACCTCTTTAGGACTCCTTTACAAATTCAAATCGTCAGCATCTAAAAAAAATTTAATGAATGGGAAGAAAATAAAAAATCGACTGTCCTGCTCCGTGCATACACCTCCTCAGAATACCTCCTTTATAAATTCAAATCATCAGCATTTAAATAAATTTAATGAATGGGATGGAAATAAAACACCGATTGTCTTCCTCTGTGGTTACATCTCCTCAGGACATCTTAAAAATTCAAATCATCAGCATCTAAAAAAAATTAATGAATAGGATGGGAAAAACTGTAACTGCTGTCATCCGTGTAAACATTTTTAGTTTAAATGAAAGTAAAATTTTATTTTTAATTGTTTTTCTTTGTCAAAATTCTCGTTTATTTAACACTAGTGTGGTACCCGCACGGCTTTACCCGTAGTAGAGAATTAAAAGGTCATTTGGTTCGCCTGTATATTTACAAATAATGGATGATGAATTTCTCGCCAATTTGCTTTTGCTAGCCCTTGTTATGGTAATTTGCTCGTCCACGTTATGACAGTTTGCTCGGTAAAATGTTCTTAAAATTAGAATAGAAAAAGAACAAAATCGAATTAATCGCTTTGAGGTGCTCACCCCTGTGCTACGAACTAATTTTGTACCAAATTTCATGAAAATCAGCCGAACGATCGAGGCGCTATGGGCGTAACAAACATCAAAAAAGACAGAAATTTAGAGATCCAGAGACACAGACTTTGAACTTTATTATTAGTAAAGATTGAAACAAAATCTCAAATGAAAGTTCAATTAAACTTTTATTTTCAATTTTTATAAAAAATTTCGAACGGCTGAATCTGAAATACCTCATGCCTTCTTTTCTTTCATATCATTTTTTTTAAACATTCCTCGAGTTGAAATCCGACAAACTTAAAACTTTTTTTGTTTCTGAAATTTAAAATTTGATATCTTTTCCATCATTTGCTCCTTAACGTTATTTACACATGAGACTGTTGCATAAAGTTGTACCTTTAAATTACATTTTTCTTAAGCTGATCTAATAATGAACTATAGCATAAAAATGAACTATACGAGTAAATGAAACAAGCATGTGTTGAGATGAATACTGCTGTGGGAACTAGAAATTTTTCATTTTCTTTTTTCTCATTTTGTCACCTACACTGTAAAAACGATCCAGAAACGTTTCTGGAAAATAATGGACAGCTGATGTGCCCAATTTCCGCCAGTAACATATCTTGCACAATCCAGGAATATTTTCCACTAAAATTCAGTAACCTTCCTGAAGTTATCCTGGAAACCTCCTGAGAAATTCAGAAATCTTCCCGTTAAAAGCCAGTCGTGTGTCTGGAAAATTAGTGTAGACTTAGGAATGTATAATATAATAGCTCGGCATTTTCCTGATTTATCAAGGAAGTTACAAGAGCATTATTGCAAACATGGCCAAAGCTAAGCCAGAACTGCAAGTAAGTGACGAGAATTTTACCCGCCTGCAATTCTTGCAAAGCAAAGTAGTTCACATTTAATCGCTTCCTTTGGGAACTTAATTAGCATGGACGGGCCGTAATTGAACTGAAGCCAATGCACTTGATAAATACGTTCAGTTAATCTTCAAACTGGGAGCTAAAAATATTTTTCACAACAGTGAAAAGTCTGCATTCGTGCGACTTGTAGCAATTCAGGAAACTTTTTGACAATGATACTTGATTTTTCCAGGAAGTGGATAAAAACCATTAAAATCCCGAAACCTAACACGGAAATACCCAGTAACGTTTCGGAATTTTTTTACAGTGTATTGTATTTTACCTTTATCGTACAAGTTTGCTTATTTCGTTTCCGCTCAAAATAAAGCACGAAAAAAATTTCAAATTCTAATATTTCACTATCGTTAGTGTAAAATACAAAACGAGTTCTTTGGAATAGCTTAAAAACTCAATTCTGCTGATACTGCCCTTTATCTTCAAACGACAGTATAAACAAACAAAGCAAAGCATTGTTTAATTATTATTCATCGTCAAGACGACGCCAACACATGAATGGCCATGCCCAGCAATGCTTAAAATTCGATACGGCCAGTTGAATCCCTATCACGAAGAAAGTGAAACATTAACCAAACTTGGCTTTCTCGATCTTCATTCAACCGTTCCATCGCCAACGTGTATTAAAAGCGACGGATTAATTTCTTCCAGGAGAAGGGGTTGTTTCCGAAAGCTCGAAGGAAGGAGGCGAGTGCACCCTTGACCTTGTGGAGGAATCTGTGCTGCGACCCACATCCGAGGGCGACTCTGTTGTGCTCCTGAAGTGGGTCGCGCCCTCGGGGCTCCTTCGCACTCCCCCGTACGCAAAGAGCATAAAGAAAAACCAGCGCATCGTCTTCGAAAGTCGTTATTAATTTCATTCGACAAACAAATTAATTGACACCAGCTTCGAAAACCGCAATTAATATCATTCGGCAAACAAATTAATTAAGCTATTTGTATGCAATGATGTTGATTTGTTGCCGACAGCGGTTACAGATTAACTGCATTCGATTTCATTGCTTTTAATAGATTCTAGTTCCTAGTATTTTCAGAGAGAATGGCAATCTTACTAAACGTTTCCAATTTAAAAAGAACGTTAAAACAAAGCACGGGAGTTTAGACATTGAAGGAAACCATCAAAATGTGTTACATCACTTCAAAATGCTAACCCTATTAATCTTTTTCTTATCGCTGCAGTACTTTCAAACGATTCTCTCTTGTAAACTTCGCCGTAGAGATTTTAAATTAGAACGATAAAGGGATGCCTTCTGGGTATTATTCAGATAAATGGTTGATGCAGAGTTTCAAAGGTCATAATAACTGATTGAGATTTAAATTCATCCGTTTGTAGTAGCCTTACTTTATGCAGTGCGAATTAAAACAATTTTGGTAATTTAGAACTCATATAGAACTTCAAAAATAAAGCTATTATGTAGGCGTTTAATAGATTTTGTCAGAAACTTAAATGTTTTTCTTTTTTGAAAATCATTGAAGAAAAGACACATATTTAAAAGGTGCCGTCTTTAAAATTTAATTCTTCGGAGGATTCAATTATGATCTTAATTTAGACAAACTATTGAGTGTACTGACTTAATAAAAAAAGGTGATAAAGTCTTAAGAAAGGACACACCCATTCCTGGGACTTGAGTTTCGTCTTCTCGATCAGAGACTAAAATAAGAAAGTTCTCATTCAGATATAATGTATTGCATCATAATTGATAGAACGCCTATTTTTGAGTATTAACTGATGTTAAAAGAAGTCAGAATTGGACTTCTGGTGATTCCCATGACGTTATTTCATTTTCTACAAATAGATAATGGTAAAATTTAATTCCGTCAAAAAAAAAAAAGTTTTATTCTTTTAAATTGATTAAATGGTCGAGATAGATGGTAACTCCCTCCAGGAGAATAATTTATTGTATTCGAACAGAGATGACAAATCATGCAACTTTTTCAAAGAGCTAAAATTATAGCAGATAGAAATGCAATTTTTTCGAGGTCCACCAAGTATATTTATTTGTAGTCCAATGGCTGGGAATCCCTAACTTTTAAAGTTGGTCACCCAATAGCTACCAACTTCATCTCCAGCGTATCGTTTAGGTACTTAAGGCATTATTTTTTTTTATTACGTCACATATTTAATACGATTCCAATGAACATGGTCTTGTCGAAGGAGATCCTAATGGTTAAGAAGGAGCTTGAGTAAAAAATAGAATATTTAGCATCAATTATTTTTCTCTTGAAGTCCAAAATGTGTTATGATTATTCTCCAGCTATTTAAGTCAAATCTGTACGCGAAACAAAGTTTATTGAAACTTAAAAACAAACTTTAATGTTCGATTAATTTCGTGATAACTTAAATTTTAATTAAAAAAAATAAAAATTTGCTGCAAAAATCATCTAAGTATGAAACTAATTCACTTTTATTAGAATCGCGACCGACTAAAACTTGTCTCCTTATCTATTAGTGAACCGCAACCAGGTCTGCCATTGGGATGCTCTGGAAAACCCCCAAGATTGAGCACATAAAATACCCAAAATCATGTTAATAAGAATTCGTCTTCACCTTTTTTGAGATTGCTACTGTTGTAATTGGTCAATTATTAATCTGCAATATGATGGAAAATTGTGATAGTAAGTACTAATATTAAACGCTGAATAATTATTTCTTCAGAAAAATTTCTTTAAAACGGCAGAAAAAAATTCCACGCGCTGTGCCCCGGTCTTCCTTACTTATTTTTTTTTCTTACTTTTTAGTGCAAACTAAAATTAAAGCAAATAGAAATGCAATTTTTTCGAGGTCCAACCACTGTATATTTATTTGTAGTTCAATGTCAGAGAATCTCTAACTTTTAACGTTTGTCACCCAATAGCGACCAACTTCATCTCCAGCGTATCGTGCAGGTACTCAAGGCATTATTTTTTTAAAATTACGTCACCTAATTAATACCATTCCAATGAACATGGTCTTGTCGAAGGAGATCCTAACGGTTAAAAAGGAGCTTGAGTATAAAATAGAATTTTTATCATCAATTATTTTTCTCTTGCTATCCAAAATGTGTTATGATTATTCTCCAACTATTTAAGTCAAATCTTTACGCGAAGCAAAGTTTACTGAAAATTAAAAGCAAATTTTGATGTTCGATTAATTTCGTGATAACTTAAGTTTTAATAAAAGAAAATAAAAATTTGCTGTGAAAAACCATCTAAGTATAAAACTAATTCATTTTAATTAAAATCGCGACCGACTAAAACTTGCCTCCTTATCTACCAGTGAATCGCAACCATGTCTGCCATTAGGATGCTCTGGAAAATCCAAGATTGAGCACATAAAATACCCAAAATCATGTTAATAAGAATTCGTATTCACCTTCTTGAGATTGCTACTGTTGTAATTGGTCAATTATTAATCTGCAATATGATAGAAAATTGTGATAGTAAGTACTAATATTAAGCGCTCAATAATTATTTCTTCAGAAAAATTTCTTTAAAACGGCAAAAAAAAAAAAAAAAAAAAAAAAAAAAAAAAAAAAAAAAAACCACCAGAAAATAAAAAAAAAAAAAAAAAAAAAAGAAGAAGAAGAAGAAAAAGGCGCTGTGCCCCGGTCTTCCTTACTTATTTTATTTCTTGCTTTTTAGTGCAAACTAAAACTGTAGAATTTAATAAACATTTTTTTTACATTGTATTTATTTTTTTTTATTTATACTTTCATATTGTTTCGCGTGCAGTGAAAATGTTTTGACGTGACAAATTTGGCACGTTCGCATATAATTGCCACCACCTCTAATTAGAACAATTTACACCATGTTTACGATGACGTTGGAGAAGAACTTCTATTGTGCTGAATTTGCAATCTCATCAGAGAAGTTTTTGATAAATGGCAATCTGAATGGATCTTGCAATTGTATCATATTAGTGAGAGTACGACATGCTTATAATGTCACTTTTTCATGAGATAACAGTTTAATCAAGCAGATCTCAAGGTTTATGACGTCATAAAAGAAAGAGAGAGATCAATGAGAATCTTAAGTTACTGTTTGACCACGGATTGTATGCAATTCGGCAATCTGCCAAGTAAAGACGATTCCATCTGAATGAATGTAGCAGGGGAGAAGGGAAAATAATGATGAGATTTTTATGCAAGCGTTTTATAATGTCACTAGTACCTTATTCTTTTATTGCATTCTCAAGAATAAAATAGGGGAAACAAAAATAATTACCATGGAAACAACAAAAAGAAAATAAAATATTTTCATTGCATAATTTGTATTTATTTATTTTTTTTAATGTTATTTATTTTTTAATCATTTATTTTTAATTATTATTATTATTATTGTTCTATAAGAAAAGTTCTGTGCTAGCGCCAATGACATACACATACACACACACTAAATAAATAAATAAAATAAAAGATATACAGAATAAAATAAAATGAAATAAATAAATTAAAATAAAAATAAGTCCATAAATAAAGTTAAATAAATAAATTTAAAAAAAGTTTAAATCTCCCCAAAAATGTTGATGGCACCAACTTGCGCCCTAACCCCCCCCCCCCTGTAAAGTAATTTATGGAGAACCTTATTCGATGCTGTATCGATTTTTTTTCTCAAAATCAACTAATTTTCATTATTGTTCGAACCATTTCCCATTGTCATTCCGGTAAGAATAAATATCATTAAAAAGATATTACGCCCAAATATCTTCTGTTCATGCTAATTCACTATTCAAATAAACTAAAGGGGGCGTTGTGATCTCTAGACAATGGCTGCTGAAAGAGGTAAAACAAAAACCCACCTACTCACGTAGGGGAGTCCAGACAAAATTGAAATATTTCACCTCTTTAGCCAAATTTTTAATCACAGAAAACTGGCGTATTCAAGCTATATAACTGCGAATAAAGTTATCACAAAAATTTAAGTGATTGTCTGTTCACATTTATATACTAGTTAAAATAAAGAAAAGTTAAAACAATTGACATTGTATATTCAGTACTGGCGTTTTTATCTCTCCCTTCGTGACTATTTATGGCAATAAATTTTATAAACTCAAAACTTAACTAGGGTATATCTTCTTGTGAACCAAGCCAAAGACAATCAAAGTGTTATAATTGTTTTCTCTTGATAAAGTGGTAGGTCGAACTTAGAACGCATAAGATCCCCTTGTGTGTTTGATTCGTTCCGAGAAAAAAGGTTTTTAGCTGTGTCTGGTTCTTTGGTTCATTGTACTTTCTCAAAGCGGGGAAAAAGCGATCTGATAGTCCCGCTCAATAGTTTCAAAGATCTGAAGAGATGAATCAGTTGTTTTGAGCTTAAAAACAGTGAGTAGCGAGTAAGCTTTTCCACCTAGCAGTCAAATCTATGGTATTTAGTAAGGAAGTCTTTTGTAAAAACTAAACCCCTTATACTCTAGTATACGGAAGCCTCATGTTTAAGCATAAGGATATTTTGATAAACTTTCATTCGGCTCTTTTCGGATTCTTTCTGCAATCCAGAAACGAGGAATTAGTATGAGAAGTAGAAAAACAGCGTAATTGATCACTGACAAAAGCGTTAGTTCATGTAAAAATTCATTAAGCTACGGATCGTCTTAATATCAATTTCATGACCTTGAATTCTGAATGTTACCATTATTTGTGGAGAGAAAATCGTTATTTTCGCTTAAGTATAGAAATGAGCAGTGGCGCCGACTCCATGGGGCTTGAGGGGGCCCGAGCCCCCTCAATAGTTTGTTTTGGGGGGCAGAGCCCCCTCAATAATTTAAGAACATAATTTGTCATATTATGGTTTCTAAAATCACAAAATTATGTTGGTATTTTTTACTTTCCTTGTTTGAAGATACTTACATTGTAAAATACATTTAGTAATGAATTAAAACAAATAACTATTGCTGTAGTAAGAAGGTTAATTGAAAACGAGTGGTGTGAATAAGGATAGTGTTACGGTGCTGAGAGCACTCATAGAATTTGTCCCAGTGCGCAAACCTTCGGATGAAGTCTCGCTGGCGGAGTTCTCATCTAAGTGTTGCTGATCTGGAAAAAATATATCAGGGTTTGATTTGTATACATTTAATGGAAGGCGTGATAGTTTTCTTTAATTATTAGAGTTAATGAAGTAATCTGTTTATTAACTTTTTTAACTCTATTAAAGCATTAATTTTGAGACATTATTTTTATTTAATGAACTCTGGGCCTTATTCAAAGCAAGCTTAAATTAGTTATTTCACTTTTAGTAATCAAAGTGCGACATCAATCTTTTTTGCTTTATTCTTTTAATGATAGTTTAGATTTATTTAAATATCATTTCAATCTTTTCAGAGCTATATATTCACTGCTAATAGACTAAAAGTATAATTATTAGTGTAAATTAAATTAGCTTTTCACAAAAATACCATTTTTTCTTTTTTTTTTCCAAAGCCAAGAAATGTGTCGGCTTGTCGAATTTCTCAGAGTGTCGATTTACCGAGAGTCGAGTTTTTGGGGTTCTAATGTTGATCATATGACTCTAAAATGCTTAAAAAACTATAAAACTCACTATTTTTTATCTCAAATTTAGAAAATTTCCCCTGGCAAGGCCCCCGTTATGGTACCCTCCCCCCAATAGTTGTTTTGAATCGGTGCCACTGGGAGTGCCTTTCCATGCAATTCAAGTGCACTACCTTGTATAGTGGCGTAGCATAGCTATGGTACTGCACGTCTCCCCACAAAATGGAACTGTAAAATTATCAATCACTTAAGGCAAGTGACATGATCTAATTGAAGCAGAAAATTTGTGTACCAATTTTTTAGATTGTTTTACTTTGAAAACGCCCTATCACATATGTTTGTTTGTATAAATTATACACACCAGAAAATATGTAAGTTGGCATTTTCAAGGCACAAAAATCTGAATTTTTTCCGATGGGGGGGGGGGGGGGCTCCGTGCTTTAAGATACTCCCTAGACCCCGGTGACATCCGGCCCCTCCAATAACTTTTCCAAGTCGGCGCCCCTGGAAATGAGTAAATGTTATAACGGGAGAAAGAAAAAACAAATTATCTTATTTCGGGGCCCTGTCCTTTTTGTTAGTTTTTTTTTTTCTTTTAATTCCATTGAAATAAAATTTCCTAATGCTGCAAATAGTATCTCACAAACAGATTTAAAATAAACCTAATCAAACCCTCAAGTCCTCCCTCTGCCCGCGATCAAACAAATAAAAATTTTGAACATTATTTAAGGTTCCCATTGCAATTCTACAGTTAATTGTTGCATCAGACTTATCATGGTCTTACAGTGTAAATCCAGATATTTGATCGGTTCCTGACTTGAGTCCTAAGCGAAACGCTGAGATTTTCCAGTTTAATGACAAAAAAATATTAAAACGGTAATTTGACGGTTCGATTTGAAACGGTAATTCTCACTTTGACAATCTTTCTTAATAATAATAATAATAATAATAATAACAATAATAATAAAATAAATTAATAATAATAATAATAATAATAATAATAATAACAAAATAATAATAATAATAATTATTATTATTATTAACTAATAATAAGTAATAATAATAATAATACATACTAATTATGACAGTAATAATAATAATAATTATTATTATTATAATGATGATAGTAATAATAATTATTATTATTATTACTATAATGATATTAATAATAATAATAATAACTGATAACATAAATAATAATAACAACAACAACAACATTGCGTTAAAAATGAATTTAAATTTTTAATCATTTTTTTGATCATTTTTTTGGCTTTTTAAAAAATTCTGAGTTTAAGTTCAATCTACAAAAATATCTTACTATTGTTTTCTTTTCAACAGAGCACTTGAAACATCAGGAGTGGCTGCTGTTAGCTTCATTGATTTTGAAATTTTTAATGAAAGAGAAAGAATAATAGGAAAGGTCAAGAAAGTTTTCTTTTCCTCTCAGCAAAACAAACTATCTGAACCAGTGAGAAGTTTGCGAAGGGGAATTCATTACATAACAAAAGCAGTAATGACTGAAAGAAACAATAGCAAAGGAATCAAAACAATTTTCCCTGATGCATTACGATTTTCGAAGGAAAAGTCCAAGGCAAACTAAACAAATTTGAAGATCATTGAGGATTTTCAATGCTTCTTTACAAAAGTTCAGGTTCGGTAACTCTCAGAAAGTATAATACTTGTTTTGTAAAACATTTTTCTTCGAAATAAATTAGTTTTAGCCATCGAAGTACGGAAATACATTTAAATCGTAACTAAAATACGTACACATTAAATTTTGACTTGATTAACAGTTTCGTTAAGCGTTTACAAAAAAGTCAGTTTCTTGAATATTTTAATTTACAATTCCCCATTTTATTATCTTGTCAGTAAGTAATGAATTGAAATAAAAATACATGCTGCATTTACTGATGATAACACATGTCTCTTTCAAAGAATGTGGCCTTATTTTAAAAATTCTGTACGTTATCGTTTTTATAGGAGAGAGAAAGAGATGGAGAGGCATTTAGCATCCTTTTCTTTTCGGATATTTTTTAATCCATAAACCCTATAATGTCATATTTTCATTGAAAGATGGGTTCCTTGCAAGCACGAAACACATGTATCTCATTGTTTTTGCTACTTGTGCACTTTCTGCTACCTTTTTAACTTCCATCAAGTTTTTTCTGTTTCTTGTACAAACATTATACAGTAGACCCTCGTTTTAAGCAGGGGTTGTTACGTTCCTCGAAAATGTAACGCAATTCAAAAACGCGAAAAAAAGACTTATAGTGTTAAAACAGGGGTTACTTTCCATAGATTTAAAAAATGCTTCATACTTGTAATGGATAAATCTTTTCTTCACAAATAATAAAACTGAAAGTCTGGATCTCTGTCCGGATATCTGTCAGGATGTCTGTGAAGCGCATAGCGCCTAGACCGTTCGGCCGATTTTCATGAAATTTGGCACAGACTTAGTTTGTAGCATAAGAGAAATTTTTCGAAAATTCGTTCTTTTTCTATTCCAATTTTGAGAACATTTTACCGAGCAAATTATCATGACGTGGATGAGCAAATTACCATAACGTGGACGATCAAACTGCCATAACATGGGCGAGCAAATGAACAAAGCAAATTGGCGAGGAATTCATCATCCATTATTTAAATATACAGGCTAACCAAATGACCTTTTAATTTTCTACTACGGGCAAAGTCGTGCGGGTACCGCTAGTATATAATAAGTTTAATGTGTACTTATTTTGATACATTTGCACAACGTGCATACAGAAAACATAATTTACGTAAGGTTTATATATTTAAAAAAATCTGGTTAGGATAGTCTTTTTTCAGCCATTAATTGTTTTTCTCTGTAGTTCTTTGTAGGGCAGTAACTCATAGAAGATCATCGCGGCCTTTCCAAGACGGGAACTTCTTTCACTAACAAACCCGAAAAATAACTTGCCATTTTATCAAGGAATGACTCAAAAATTTTAAGGTGAAAGTTTTTGGTCGTGTGTCATTAATGTCGGTAGCCTCGTTGGTTTCGTCCTCCTTCGTCGCTTCTAAAAGCTCCTCCTCCAATGAGATCTGAATTTTGTGAGTTTAGTTACTTAACTTCTGGTAAGAGCTCCAGCAAAAGTCACAAAAAATGTCCCCAATGGCCCAAACTTTGCTTAATAGCAAGTCGAAGGGCAGTTTATTGCATGTTATCTGGAAGATCAAAAATTTGGATTTGAAGGGAGAATATGAAAAGAATAAATTTCCTAACTTTCGCAGGAGTGCACCATTACTGAAGAGTTATCTTCAGCTTCAAAAAATAATTGGAGCGTAGAATAGGGATGCTTCTTTATACCCTCTACCCTTTCAAAAACAGTGAAATATTGATCGTCTAGTCCAGGTGTTTGCTTCTCATGCTTTAATTTACATTTAACACAATTTTAAAGTCTATTAATGTATTTATTCGGGGAAATGTTTGATATTTTCATGGAGCATGTTATGATGTTTAATTTAGTTGGCGGATTATTTTACATTTCATGTGAACCTTCATTGGCTTGTTTGATTTATTTGACGGGATATTTTACTGATTAGTGGCTTTTAAAGGTACGATTTGTTAGTCTGCAGGATTATTTTAATGAAATTCTTATTTATTTTTAAAGACTTCCTTTACTCTGAAGTGCACTAAAATGGCAAAATAAAGTATGGTGTCTCCAAATAAGTAGTCCTTTTTGAGGCAAAGCCGAAGTAATGTAGCAGAGACTTCAAGAAATAAATAAAGAAAGAAAGAAAGAAAGTCGTCTCATATCACTTTGACAAAAAAAGGCTTCAAATATTAGAGCCGCCTAACAGGTTTAGAATATCGTCATATCGTCAACAAGAAAATTCTGAGTTTTCAATAGAGACAAATCCATTTTATTGCCAATAGACCCGTTTTCTTTCCTCTTGTTCAAAAACTAAAGAATTTTAAAAGCTTAAACAAAATAAACAGTAAATAAAATTAAAGAAGAATGGCAGCTATATACGTACCGTGATGCCGAAACTCTTTGTAAGCGGGAAAATAACCTGATTTTGGTAAAAGTTCTTCGCTAAAACAAAGAATGACTAGTATTTTTCGTTTATTTGTTTTACATGCCGCCTGCATGAATTCCATATAAAACGTGGGCTGTATCGGGAGAAAGAAGTAATCGACGTCAAAAGTAAAATCCATTGTCGAAGCATTCATCTTTTTTTTTTTTGGTTCTGAATTTAAATTTGTTCTATTTTCCAACTAACTTTTCCCATCTCGGAAACATTCAATCTTTTTAAATAAAAGTGAACGAATGGAAAAAGCGTTTCTCTGACGGATATTTTCATTTTTGCATTATGAACAAATACATCATGTGGAGATAGCTGGTTGAAAAGGTTATTGGCACATTTCAATAAAATATCTTCTTTATTTAGAGGATGAAACCAGAAAACGGGTTTTAAAAATTTTTTTGATACTATTTGCTGCAACATTTAGGTGAAGAAAAATCAATAAAAGTTAGTGAAAGGACACAGGTTTTAAACCAAAATAGTTCTTGACCTTTTGCATTTTAATAAAGTTGATTTTCTAGTTTATTTTATTTTTATTTTTATTTTTTTTTTAATTTTTTAACCACAGAGGAAAAGGTTTTTATTTCTTTATTTCCTACCTTTCTGGTAAAACGTTTTGATAAAGTTTCAAACCAATCGAAAAACTTGGTTTGTTTGACCAAATCGCAGAAACTGAATACGAGGCAGCTATGTAGAGTGGTACACGTAAGTTAATTTATTTCAAAATTTTCCGTTATGAACTATAAGGTCACAAAAAAGTTGACTAGGATTTTAAATTACTTTATTATTTTTTTTCTTTGGATTTCTTGCTCATAGTATCATTTTGTTTGTGACAAAACGAGACTGAATAGAATTTTGTATTGAATGGGTTTTAAATTTATCAAAGCAGGTGATACTGTTTTCCAGAATTTCATTTGACACTAATCTTTATTGAATACTAGCCGCCTGCGGCGACCAGCTGGTCCGCCTTTTTACGCCATTCGCCTTTTTGCGCCAGAGTTGCCGCCTTCGGCGGCTGCTTTAGACAATTTAGCGACGGTATTAATCAATGTTTGTCTCTTTTTTCTCAATATTATCATTCGCCTTTTCACACCGATGTTGCCGCCTTCGGCGGCTGCTTAAACAAATTTCGTGGCGGTATCGATCAATCTATATCTATGTATATCATTAGTAGTTTGAATAAAATATTTTCTAGATCTATCTCCAGTTCCGTCGTTTGGTATATTTTTAAAGGAGGGGGAGACACAAACGACGTACTCTTCATGCAAATTTTGTCGAAAAATAACAAAAAGCACTTCCACTTTTATGTGAAAGCATTGTTTTTTCAAAGTCATGGTGTGTGTGTGGGGGGGGGGAGGCACTGACACCCCGTTGAAATTCCTTAAATGACGGGCATGCCTCTTTCTTGCTGTCCATCTGCTATATCGAACTCTATATTTGTCTATCTATCAATCTATACGATCTGCGCATGTCTACCTCCTGACAGTACAATCTTTTTTTATTTATATAAGTATTAATTCGAAAACAAAAGCATTTTTTGTCCACTCAACCTCTATCTATCTCTGTATCTACCTAACCTAACCGCCAATTCGTAACAGAAACGAAGATCATACAAAAAATCGCGGGCTTTATTTATTTAATCAAAGTAGCCCTCAAAAATAAAGGCACTATGTTCCCCGTAGTGTTCAAAAAAGTAGCTCTTGCAAAAAAAAAAGGTGAAGAGAAGGCAAACGATTTCATTTGGATCACGTGATGAGGTAAGCTCGGAATCAGCCGGCAAGCGAACAGCTCGCGTTGTGTTCTGCCATTAAAAAAATTGTAAAAAAAAAACTATTGCGTATTTTTCAAAACTTTTTTCTTCTGAAGGGGGCGGAATGTTTTTACTATTACCGACTAAAATTTTAGAATTGAGGGTTCAATACTTGTCGCAGGATGGGTTTCGAAAAAAACTAAACCCAGAAAAAAATGTAAAATAAAGGTTTTTTCAAAAATCTATAAAAAATACAAAAATTGCTCTATCTTCAAAAATTTTTCTTTCATCATATTTAAAATTAAATTTCCTACACAATAGTACAAAAAATATCCGTCTGGCGCGATTGGTTCGGGATCTGTGAGGTCAAAAGTACTAAAAAGTGCTAAAAATAACATAATACATTAAATAACTTTTTTTCTAATTAAAATATCAAAAATCGAAGCCCGAGGTGCACATTTTCAGCAAAAACTGCACCTGTGTACCAAATTTCATCTTTCTAGGCCTTACCGTTTTCCCAGGATGCGCGCCACAAAACACACACACACACACACAAACATCTTGTTTTATTATATGTATAGATTCATGGCATCTAACCAGAAATCTTATTTCCTTGTTGAACGCGATAGAGAATATAACTCCTTAGAAGTGCTCATCACTATTTCAAGTCTTTTTTGAAAGGTTAAGCAGCAGATGATTAAAATTTCTAAAGGATTTCACAATTCGTGGTTTGGATTTCACATTGTCCGCGCAGTCGACACAATTTACGACAAAATTCTTCCTCTGTATGAATATCAGTGTTTCCCACTTTAAATAGCATAAATAACTGTCAAATTGTCTTAGTTGTTATTATAAGTAGAATCCGTTGCTAAAAGTAAAACAACACGCCGTAAATTCCAATTAAAGTTACAAGTAGGATTGATTTTTACTTTAGAAATAATGACTACGAGCAATAAGGTCCTTGATTTATTGCCTTAATAATGCTTCGAGGAGTCCTAGTCAAGAAACGCTGCTGTAGATTTTTGAGAATGTTGTTATTGTATTAGTTGCTATGTTCTAAAATGAGGCAGTGAAAGCAAACTCACCTACTAGTACCATCTCTTGGCCCGTACAAATGTTTCGTCTACTATTTGTACCAGTTCTCTCTGGCACTTGCACATCTTTGTTTTTAGATGCTTCAAATAGAAAAAATATTCTAAGTAACAATTTTTAATTAAAGTTTAGGGTTACTTAAAGTTAAGAGCTTTAGAAACACTGTCATTATGTGGCCCAAGCAGGCACAACGTTTGCTCTTGTGGTAATCATGAATCGTTCATAGCTATAACCAAAAATAGCTTCTATCAAAAAAAAATTTTGGTAGTTTTTGCATGTGAATAGCAAGTTTTCTTGAAAGTCCATTTGATACAAAGATGTCCTGACACCCAGCAATACAATGTTTGAATTATTCACCAGGTTAATCACGGTGCATAAATAGGGTAAGTGCACAAGTAGTCGACCAATGTGAGACATAAAACTGCTTGTAAATAGTATATGTTTCATTCGGATACAACGCATACACATACGTTCATTTACTTATCCTCAATTATCATTCAATAACAGTTAAGCAGTGGGTATTGTTTCTTGAAGTAGTAAAGAGTCAATTTAGTTTAAATAGTTTGCACGTCATCCTAGTTTTCTATTCTGCTTGTTTTTCATTTAAGTAGAAACATCTTCCTTAAATAATAGGTACCCTTTATATTTTCATACTACAGTTAATTTGTAATTTAGTTTTGATGGAGTACATAACATAATATTTCAATGAAAAAAACAAACCCCTTCTTAGACTCAAATGTTACTAAAGGAGTGACCGACCACTGATAGCAGTTTTGCATTTTCAGTATTCGGTTATGGCAGGAAGACTACTGGTTCAATGCTGCGTTGGTTTATTTGCCTAGTAGTCGGCCACGTTCTTAATATGGTGTTTCTAATGTTCATCATATAACAATAAATTATACTTTTGAAATACTGCAACAATTTAGCTGTGTAAAAATTCCCTTACGAACGTTTTTTCATCTAAAAGTAATTTTGTGCTTTAATATATATATATATATATATATATATATATATATATATATATATATATATATATATATATAATTTTTTTTTGCAGGAAGTCCTTTCGACATTTTATTGCTTCTAATGTTGATTTTAATTTAGAATTGTGGAAAACAGGTTTTGTATATCCAGTCAGCGGTTACGTCGGCAAATATGAGTATATGGGGGGAGGGGAGGGGCATGGCGTAGACTGTGCGATTGAAATTTCTAGGGGGGTTAAGGGTACTTTTCTTTTTTTCTGGGGTGGCACTTGCTCATGGGCTTTGTGGTATGAGGGGGTGCGCCATTGCTGTTGGTGGGATGGGAACACCTGTAGGTATGCAAATAAAATTTTTCACTTACATGTAACAGCTCTGTAAAAGTTAGTTCATTTATGACTAGGGTGAGAGGATATTCGAGCATGCTTCGTCAGTACATTTTTATCTAAATCGAGTAATTCGGTTAAACAAGCAGTGTCCTGCAACTAGTGTTAATGAAAGTATGGTTCACGTATATCTGAGAATAAGAGGATATCTAAACTGCATCGACAATTCTGGTTTTGCAACTAACATCTTTCGTCACGAAGCAACCCGGTAAAACTAGTAAAGTCACCGAACAAATGTTTCTGAAAGTATCGTTCATGTATTTTTATATCTGAGAATGAGAGGATTATAGAAGGGGCAACCAACGCATTTTATCTCAATAGAGCAATCCGGTAAATTAACATGTCACCCATCCAACATAGTGAAGCGATGTATAAGTATTTCATAAAGCCTGCGTCGAAGATACATCTCGCTGGTGGAACATGAAAGCTGTGAGTAACTTCGTTGGATGTACGTTTTCAACTTCCTTTTCTGTTCGAATGTTTTCACTTGCCGATATATTTATCACTTTTGTTCAAAGCAGAATGCGCTCAAAATCTTGCACCTGTCGCATTTTGAGTGTTTTAAAATTGTGTTACAAAGTAAGAAAAATTGCAGTTATGGTAAGGATTAGACCAAAATAGAGAAATTCACTTCCAGAATGCCACAGGATAGACTATGTCCAACGTAAATCATCAAAATTGGAACGCAGCCACCTACGTGAATGAGTGAAATCCTGGTTCAATGAAAAAATCCAACTTCCTTTCCCTACAAGAACATCAAGTTTTTTGACACATGCTCCTGTGGAAAAGATACCTCATTGCAGGGAAATATTCTAATCCTAACGGAAGAGGAATTAACGGAAGGCAGACAAACGGCAAGCGTCACCACGCCCACTCATTTGCAAACCATTTACCAGGTCAGTGACACCGCAAAAAAATCAGCAACCCTTTTGCACCTAGCGCCCTTTCACAAGAAGTAGAAATATTTACTTTTTTTTCACCTAGTTTCAAATCTCTTTCTCTGCATGTTCTCTTTTTTTCTGAACAAAAATGACATTCCCGGCAGGCGTAAGCTATCTTACCTGTGGAGGACACTGACACCTGGTGTTGAAAGGAAGAACAATTACGAGCGAGGGGGAGAGAAACGCGTGCGGATTGCATCACGCTGGGAAAATTGTGATGAAGGAAAAGTTTGAGATCCGTTTTGGTTTTGGTGGCAAGTTGTTAATTAGCGCGAGCTCTCACGGATCTTCAAACGACACGAATTCTTTCAAAAAATGCGGTGGAATTTGTTTCGAATTACTTTTTGTTTTTCAGAAATGCGAACATTGCAAAACATATTAATAACATTTAAAAAGTGTTGTGTAGTTCTTTTTTTATTTATTTACTCTTGTTAAGAATAATATAAACAGAAAGCTACAAGAAAGAAAATTAATTGATAACATTTAATTACCATTGTCTGGGTTATTTTATCTTGGATTTTATTTATGAAACTAAATGGGCTTTTTTTTTTTTTTCAATTTTTTACTCTTCCAAAAAAATCCAGTTGGGCTCTACACCAACACTTTTTTTACCAGAGATATAGCTAGGGTTTATGTCAAGGCGCAGATATGCTCCTTCGCCTTTTTAGCCTACTTTCCCAGTAAAAGTCAGAAAAAGAAGAAAAAAGGCATGAAAGAAGGCTTAATGCATCTTAAAAATATCGCGAAAAACAAAAAACAAAATCAAAAATAAGTGAAATAATTAAACAAATATTGAAAAATTAAAAATCGGAAAGTAGGGTATTGAGATGGGGAAAAATGTCTGTCGGTCTGTCTGTCTGTCCCCCCCCCCCCCCCAATAACTTTTGAATGAATAGTCCGATTCGAACAAACTTTTTTTTGTTCGAAAGATCTTGGCGAGTATACCTCATTCCCATGTTTCACTTTTTGATTTGAACTATTTTTGTTCAATTTTGAACAGTTCAAAAAAACTTAACATTAGCGCCTACGGGGAAATTCAAGGCAATTCCGAACTGTGAGGCGAATTTGCTTTAAACAAACTTTGTGGGAAAAAAACTTTTGATGAAAAACTTGTATATAAAATATCTTTTTGATTTGAACAATTTTCCGTTCAATTTTGAACAGTTCAAATCCCTTAACATTAGCGCCTACGGGGAAACTGAAAGTGAATGTAGATTCCGTACTTGAAGGCGGATTTACTTCAAACAAATTTTGTTGGAAACAGCTCTTGACGCCAAACTCCAGACTCCAACTCTGAGAATTTAGGGGCACCTGACTCCGACTCGACTCTTGTGCCCGATAATTAATTGGACTCCGATTCCCCGACTTCGACTCTGACTTCGTAGCTTTGACAAAAATTTGTACACGGAGGACAGATGACTGACTCCGATTTTTGGATATTCGACTCCGACTTCTTTATCCCAAAATGATATTGACTCCGACTCCGACTCCACATCTATTGTTTTAACTGTGAAATAATTATTGTTGATATGACTTGTTTTTATTTTCACGCTAAGTTTTAATTTAGGCATTCAGTTTTCGGCGAATAAACTCGGAAGTCATTCATGTTTCTACATAAAGATATACGCAGACGATTTTTTTTTTTTTTTTTTTGACAATGAAAATTATTTTTTTTAGTTGACATTTTATTGTTTTTATTTATTTTGATAATTGCATTAATTCATTTAAAAAATTATTTTTGGCAACAGCGGAAAAAGAAACGATTTTTTTTTTTTTTTTTTTTTTGATATGATGCATTTATTTTAATAAGCTTCTTAATTTTAATTATTATTTTTTCATTTTGAAAGCTGTTAAAGAATTTTTTTAATGGAAAAATGTGTATTAGCTGCTTTGTTTAAAAGGTGCTGCTTTTTTTTTTCTTTTTTCAAAGATGGGTGAGAAATATTTTATTCCTAGAAATCAGCTTAAAATATTTAAAAAATATTTTTGAAACAATTTGCGATTTTAGCTATTTTTGAGAATATTGATCAGGTACTAGAAAGTAGTATGGTTATATGGGGAAGTAGGCTCGTTTAGTTCTAGGCAGAACTTCTTGTTCAAAAGAGTGAAATCCATTTTATAGGAGTGAAATTTATGAAAATATACAAAATGGTGATGAGTTTCATTACAAAAAAAAACAACTTTCAAAGAGTGAAATGGAAGACGGCAGAGGAGTGTATTATCTAAAATAATGGACACTTCGTATTTAAAAAACATAACAAACCATTCCATTGTTTTACCTTACCGAATCGCAAACGATCTATAGGATACAGATTGAGTAGTGTAGGGGCTTCTAAACTGATTGCATGCATTGTGATTATCTACCTACATCAACTTTATGAGAAATTAAATCACTGTTCACCTTTACCCCCTTTTTTTTCGATAAATGGAAACACTCTGGATTGAAAGTGAGCGTGATTTCATTCACTAACAAACAATCATAAAGTTTTTTTTTTTTTCTCCTACCAGTTACTGTCAGACAGAATAGTCTTTGTTATAGTTATGCACAAAATTTTACCTCTGAATTCCCCCAAAAGAAGGGAAGGACACGAAGTTGGAATTCTGTTTTCTTTCAGACCAACTAACACTACGGTAAACGCACCAATAGTATCAGTCCAGTAGCGGCCACTTCAAGGTTTATATTTGAAAAAATAGGATTCGAAGTCTCCCAATGGATTTAAAAGTGCATCAAAAGGGCAAGAGGTATTATCTCTGCACGTTTGAATACATTAAAAAATCTGGAGTCCTATTTTTTCCAATATAAGCCTTGAAGTGGCCGCTCCTGAAGCGCTGCACTGTGAAAAAAATCCGAAGCGTTACTGGTTATCTCCGTTGAACGGTTCGGGATTTCAGAGGTTTTTACCTATTTCCCCGCAAAATCAAGTATCTTGGCAAAAAAAGTTTCCTGAATTGCTAAAAGATGCACGAATACAGACTTTTTTTACTGGTGTGAAAAACATTATTTGCAACCAGTTTAAAGATTGATTGAGCGTGTTTATCAAGTGTATCAGCTTTAGTTTGATTACAGCCCGTCTGGATTGACTACGCTCCCAATGGGAGTAAATAAGTCACTGGATAGCTGCAGCTTTGCGAAGCAGGAATTGCAGGTAAGGTGTACGCTAGGTTCTTGCTCGCAATTTTCGCGTTGCTTTGGCCATGGTTGCTCTAATGCTTCTGGAGCTTTCTTGGTAAATCAGGAAGGTTCAAATCAAATACATCAAACCTATTTAATTTTTCTAGAAGGTTCACGACTCTCTTTAACAGGGGAGATTTCCCAATATTTCAGAAAGGTTACTGACTTTTATTGGAAAACGTTCCTGGTTTTTGTAAGATATGTTACTGGTTGAAATTGGGCACATTAGCTGCCTATTATTTTCCAGGAACGTTTCTGAATCGTTTTTACAGTGTATTAAGCACTGGTCACTGCTGGTGTTTTTACCTTACTCATAATCTTTTAAAATGTATTTTAATAGTAATAGAAGAAACCTTTAATTGTTAATGTTATTATTAATAGACGGGTTTCTTTTCGGTTAAGTAAGTATTTTCTAATTCTTTCAGCTATACGTGCATGCTTTTAATTTATAGTTGGGGCAAACCTAACCTGGCAGCGTCGTAATGCTTTGATTAGTATCTGAATAGTCTTCACAATGCTGCCAGGCTAGGTTTGACCCAACCAGTTTCAAACAAAGTATAGCTCCTAGAAATTGAAAAACTACATATTGGACCTCATACGAGGCTCCAATCAGGCGTGATTTACATTAATTTTTTATCCATTGAATGGGGTAGAACATTTTTTCCATACTTTAATCACCAGAGTGTTAAACGAAGTTAGAACAAAACAATACGATTCTGTTTATCAGCAAAGTTTACGATTAAGAAAATTTGTCATATTTTTCTTTCAGAAAAACATTACATCTGCCGAATTTTTTCATGAAAATTTTCAAAAATGTTTACCGGATCTAACACGTGGTTTTCCCCAAAAACTAAAAAACATCTTGAGCTTTATTGTAAAAATCTGTCAAGAAATGTTCTAAGCATTCAATCCATATCCATTAGTGAAGTCGAATTTCCCACGAAGCTATCTCTTCCATCCCGGAACTTGGGCTTTCCCTCATAAGAATGATGAAGGCGGGAAAACTACATCTCCGATTCCACTTCCCACTTGGGTCCTCTCTAATTACTAGGTTAAGCACATAAATGGCATCTTTTCACCAATAAAATACTTAGCCATTCGATTTCCCCCAACCAAAGGTCAGCGACACAGCTTTCACCGGATTTCTCTACTTTCGGCAACAGGGTCCAGATAAAATGATTTGGCTATTTGGCACACTTTTCCCTTCTTGTAACGGACAACACTTTTCAAAAGTTTTCTACACACGTTTTTACGAAGTCTTGATAAAAATATGTGAATCAAAACGACAATAATAATTTGTTTCTGACTAGTTAAATATTTCGCTCTGAAGGATTGTAGTTTTGAATCGTTTAATTATTTTTTTCTGAAGAGTTGTTGTTTATTTTTGTATTTGTTTTTGACTTTTCTCTTTGGCACTTTTCCTTTGCTCGTAAATTTAAATCCCTTTTGTAATGACTTAAAGTTTTCGCAATCATAGATTAGTTTTGAAACATTATTATTATTCAATATTATTATTATTTTTTAAATTATTGATGCTTTTATATGTACCATGTATTATTATTATTATTATTATTATTATTATTATTATCATTGTTATGAATTTGAAACGATGTTGTTTCTCTTTTCAAGTAGCAATGATCTGCAGTTGATTTATACCATGTTTCTGAGAGTTATAATTTTGGTTAATTTTTCAAGACTCTTCAAATTTTTTATTCATTTTAATACATGAAAAGAACAGCAAAAAAAAAACGGAACACTTCAAAAGTAAAACCATAATGCACAAAGCTATTCACCAAAATACAAATTATTTACTCTTATGTGCACAATTGTAATATTCAGCAAAAAACACAATTTTATAAAATAAGAAATATGCAAATAGAAAAAAAATGAATATTTAATGAGAATCATAAAATAACAGTTTTTTCGATCGTCTGCAAACTTCAACGAAACATTCGTAAATATTGCAAAGAATAAAGAATCAATTGATTGTTTAAAGATTTATCGTTTGCAAAATAAAAAGAGTTTTGTAGCCCATTAAATCTTATGTTTAAAAAAATTCCTCTGAACTCATTAAGATTTCATCAGGACATAAATTAAGTTCAAGTCCCTGTTTTACACACAAAGAGTACATAAATAAATAAAAAAAAATGAACTGTGAAGTAAAAAACAATAAATACTTGTATTTTAATTAACAACCAAGTGTTTTTGTCCAACGACCCCAAAATACAGTTGTTGAAGCTTTCTAAAGAGTTAAATAACATTGCACGGCAAACAGAAAAAAAAACCTCTCAAAATGCTTCTGACACTATTTTTGCCGAGTAAGTTAAGTTACTAACCAAAATTAATTTCTTTCCTAATTTAATACATAATGTAGGGAATTTTAACAAAGCACGTTGCGCAATTTTGCCCACCTTCCTTCAAATGTAGAGGCAATTTTTACCCGTCATACCTTGACAGACGATTTTCTAGTTTTTTAAATAAAAATTGCAAAGTTATGCCCTTTTAATAACAAATATACTTTCCAGAATGTGTTTATGATTAACGCCATTCAATAATCTTGAGAAAATCTGTGTTACTACCTGGTTTTCTCGAGGTACTAGACTGGAAATTTCAGGTTTTTGAGTAGGTGGGAACCAATTTTTAGGCATAGGAATTACCTAGTTACTTATTCGCCTTAATTTTATACCTAAGCAGTGTGTTATCAGGATAAATTGATTATTATAGACTTATTTTCGAAAGAGGAAATGACCATTCCAAGTGGAAAAGGAACTTTCGTGCCATTAAGAAGATCCTAATGTTCTGAGGACACCCACATGGGGGGAGGGGGTTAAAGGAGGGAGTGGTTGAAATATGAAATGTTATGGGGGACTTTGAAAACTTGTGCTTAAAATTCTTCCTGACAGGGCAATTAACGGAGAACTCTCTCTCTATTTTTCTTTTTGTTCTTTTTTCCTAAATATTACTGCCAGAATTACATATTCTACTTGCTTAAAATATTTTGTAAAGCGATCTGAACATATTTTTTTCATTTCGTTAATGATAACAAAACGTACTGAATAGGTTTCTGAATTTGTATACGAAAACATATTATGTATCAATCTTATCAAATTTCCAATGATTGAGAGATTTTAATCTTAGAACTCTACAACTTCCTAATTTTTTTTTTTTTTTGGAAAATACAAATTTTTTCTACAATGTTTACTTTGTCTTGTCTTAAAAAAAGAGGTGTTGTATTTTTTATGCATGAAAACAAGGAATCAAACAAAAAAAAAATATTAAGCCAGATCATCAATTATTAAAAATCATGCATTTTAAATTTTTTTCATTTTTTGAAACTACCCTATCATATTTAATTTAAAGAAATACAGGAACTTAAGTTGAAATAACTCTTTGGTTTCAATCCTTTTATGCCCGCATATCTTTATATGTTTATGTTTAAGCGCTAGATGGCGGCACTACGTAAATGAAATTCATTTAGATTTTATTATGAATTCAGAAACTAAAACAGCAATAATTTCCGAATTTTTCTTCAAAAACGATAGAGGCAAGCGCCGATTTGGGGGCAAAGGAGGGTGGGTAATGGGATCATGAACATTTCTTCGAGTAATCAGAGACAGCCTTTAAGCTCTGTTTTGCAGAGTGCAATTTCGAAACATTACCGGGGATAGAGTCCAGACCATCTATTTTTGCCCTTATAACCCCCCCCCCCCTCCGATTTGGTAGCTCATATTTTCAAAAACGAAAAATGCATATAAATGCCAATGTATATCATCCTATCGAAGAGCTTTGTTTTCTTTTTGAAATAATTTTTTGTGTATTGTCATGTTTGATCTAATCTCCATTATTTTTGTTTTCTTAAAAAAGAAAAATAAAAAATAAAATGAGGAATGCATTTTTGAATTTTCTCCTCAACTGTCCCCCCCCCCCCTCCTTTTTTTTAAAGCAAAATAACCCATTTCTCTCCTTTAGCTCCCCAAGCTTTTAAAACTCTCATGTTCAAAACTGCATAGTTGTTCTCAGCTGAAGATTTTAACTAACTCCTTTTAGAAAAATTGCTTCCATGAATAAAACCCAAATCTTTCTTTCTAGTATCTTCTTACAGACTTCAAAATTTCTTCTTCGTATTAGGAGCAAAATCCTTCACTCATTTTCGAACGATCGCAATTTGTCGGCAATCGCTTCACTTCTGGCTTTTAAAAACAATGTATTTCTGCTTATGCATTAAAGTTTCCACAATGTGTATCATTGCCTCCATCCTCCCCCTCCTCCCTCAGAATTATTTTTTTTAATGGCAGGGTGCTTCGTATAAGGCAGTTAAAGTGTAGTGCTAAAAATAAAAAAAAAATAATAAAAAATAATAATAATAGGTAGCAATCGAAAGAGCATAGTTAAGCACTTGTTTTCACGCATGAACTAATTTTCCTTTGTCTCTTCTTTCTCGAAATACAAAGTTTTGAAGTCCGCCGAAATTTTAAGAAAACTCGCCAAATTTAAAGATCAACGAAGCAATGGAAGGTACTAAGCGATTTATTTCACCGCCTGCACGTAGGAGAACCATCTGCAATGAGTGTGAAAAGTGTCTTCCATTACTCACTGATACTCGCTAAGTTTGGAACGAGGACACGAGGGCAAATAATTTGTGAGTACAAACACATGTTTTACTATGCTCTTTCGGTTCCTACTTATTTTGATTTTCATCATTATTTTACTGTTGTACGGTTTCCTGGTTGGCACTGAAAATCAATCCTTTGTAGCGAAGAGGTAGGGCGGACCGCCAATGAATAAACCCACCCCATTGTATGAACAGTTTGAAATTTAGGGGGGGGGAGGGAATCAAGAGTTTTTTCCTGCGAATTACGATAATCCTCTATACATTTCCAATAAAAAAAACGACTGGAAACTATTGTATTTGTTGACTTGTTGGCGTTGTTCATTAACCGGGTTGCTGAACTTTTTTTTTTCTTTTTTCATTTGAAACCCATAAACATATGACGCAGAACCGAAAATTTTCTTCCGTTTTTTAAAATTATATATATATATATATATATATATATATATTTATTTTTTATATATATATATATATATATATATATATATATATATATATATATATATATATATATATATATATATATATATATATATATATATATATATATATATATATATATATATATATATATATATATTAAAACACTTTTCTCCTCAATTCATGTTCCAAATGGTATCTTTTAAAAAAATATGAATTTTGGCTTGTGTGTACATTCATTGGTCGGTTTAATGGTAATAATTCTTAATGTCAGTGATTCGATAAATCATAGCTTAGATGAGTTATTTACACATTTCTTTAAGTGAGCATTTTATGTTAAAACTATTTTTTTTTTAAAGATTGATTTTTATTAATTTAAAGAATGTTTAAATTCGTTTTCATTAACATTATCGACAAAAACTGCCGCCGTAATGCATGCTATTCATGTTTCCTTATCTAAACTGAAAACGTATCAGAAAGATTTTTTATGAGCACATTTTTTTTTTTCTTCTGAACACAAGGATCTTCTTCAGGGCTAATCTTCTAAGTGAAAAAAAATCAAAACGGCTGCAGATTTCTCTCCTATCAATCGAACCGGTCTTTTCCCTCAAGTCTGGACGAAGCTTTCAATTTTCACGTAATTCAGCGCGATATTCTATGAATGGGGTGGAAAGTGGACTCTCCCCGCGGCTCGTCTGCCGCAAATCCAGGCCACTGGCACAGAGGGGTCAGGTTGTGGGCTGACCTTGAAGCCCGGTTCTCCACTTTTGGCCCACACCTGCACAATGATGACACTCGGTTGCATCACAGATCAAGAGCGAGGTTGGATCCAATCTTATTAAATTTGGTTGCATTTCCTGAAAAACGGAATACGTGTGGGTAAAATTATGAACATGTTTGCCATTGTTTTAAATATTGAGTTCATTTTATCAGTTCCATTGATGGGAATATCAAATTTACCTGTGTCTTTTCAGCACCAGTTTTCTACGATATCGAAAACATTTTCAGATTTCTTTTTTCTTTATTTTCAACGCTTACTAAAGAAAAAGCATTTCTTAGCAAAACTAAGTCTTAAATACTGTAGGTAAACACCCACACACACGTACAATGCAAAATTTTGTACTTATTTTAATGTTACGATTCTCAGAAGAGTAAGAGAAGAAATAATTTCCCAGACGAAATCAAATTACAGTCGACCCTCCATATATCCAACTTCCACACATCGAAATTTTCTATATATTGAAATCCTAGCAAATTTCCATGTTCATTACATAGAAAAATTGTTTCTACATATCGAAAAAATCTCTATATATCGAACAAAAATAATATACATATTAAGACATTCGTAGATTTTTTTTTTCCATTTTTGACTGTTTGTTTCATGAAAAATGAGGGTTAGGGGAAAAAATTATGTTCACTAAAGTTTGCTATGGAACTCATAAGGAATCTGGGGTTGAGGGGTGTGTAGATAGGTCGTTGTTTTGTTTTGGAGTTTTTAAATTCCCTCAAGTTTTTTTCAAATCTTAGTTGTAACCAGTAGCACTGTAAAATTAGTTTGGGGTTATCCCTTTTGTCTGTTGATTATCATTCCTAGTCTTTTAAGCTTCAGTAAAAATCATTCAACTTAAGTGGATTGATTTTTTACTTTTCTCTCGATTACATTGTCAAAACGAAAATCCCCTAATGTTGCGGATCAAGTAGAATTTCCGAAGAATGAAGATGTATAAAAGCACAAAAATGTGTAATTTCTGTTATTTTTTTTCAATTATTAACTTTCTATTAATCCGATGCTCGTACAAAATAGAAATTGGGATTCATGCACGGAAATTAACTTTTTAATTTTAATGTTTTGGGAGATTTTTTATGGTAAAATAAGATCGTTTCTATAAATCGAAATTTCTATATATCGAATTTTTTTCCCGCAATTCGCTACTTCGATAGATGGAGGTCCGACTGTATTATAATTTTTTTTTTTATAATTGTGGCAGTTAGAAGCAAAAGGAAAAAGTGGATTTTTTAAAGTTTTGAGAAAACCGCATTTGGTATTCAGATCTTAGTCTGGCTTCCATTGACTTTTTTTTTCTAAATCCTGCTGCAAGGCAGCATCTACCTGGGGTACCAGTTCTATCTTTTCCCCCGAAACATAGAGGTTCTCCTACTATTTAATATAGTATAGTTTATCTCGAAATTTTTAATTTTGACTCCTAAATCCCTTTGCTTCTCAAATTTCAAAAGTTTTTGAGGAAAAGAACATTGCCTTCAGTAAGATTAAGCATTCATTCTTGTTTTCTGTAGCGAATTTTGGGGTTACATCTGGTATTATCATGTATATCATTATATGGATGCCTCAGTTGCTAAATCGATTAACTCCACGTTTTTCAAAAATCCTCATTTCTGCTTTAATAGTGCTTAATCAATGCTTAGCATGTGAATTTATATTAAAGTTTTGGTTAGTACATTTCTGATCCTGTGATGGCAGAAAACGTAACACGAGGGCCCATTCACTCCTATGGATAACACTATCGTCTTCACCACTTTTCTCGGCTTTTTGTTTTATGGAATTTAATGATTTGGCAAGTGAAGCATCCACATAGGTTTTGGTAATCAAATAAATCAAGATGCTTTTATTGCCGTTTAGGTTTTTCCATTCCCACATCCTCTCGAAAGATCTGTGAGCAAAAAAGGTTGCTCAAATTCAACAACTGTCCTAGAATACTTCAACTGACACTATATTCCATTGGAAAATAACCCTGCAGATCTAGTCACCAGAGGTTTAGCTGCAAGAATCTTTGCAGTGAGTAAACTGATGGAATGGTCCTCAGCTAACTATTCTTTATATTCCAGTTGATATTGATAATCTAACTCTGTACTTCGGGACAGCTTCGACCATTGCTAAAAAGAAAAATAAACAGTTTTACAAAAAATGGTGGCAACATTTCTTTGTTATTTTCTGACTATATCCCGAACCAAGCAAAACTTTGAGCACTTCAAGAGATAATTGCCTCACGCTGCATTAAAAATGTACATATAATTTTAAATTAGTGTTAATTATTCTTGCATTATACGTAAGTGACATCGGATCTAAATAAAAATACTTAGTGCTCTAAAAAAAAGACAATCTTTAGGGCATTGGTGACTGTGATTACTATAACTGAATACTAGGGAGTTGCATCCCATTTGTTATTGTTGCATAAAAAGGTTTGCTATTTCATGGACAGATTCCTATCATTTGACAAAATGTCTGACATTAGTTGTTGTTGTTCCAAGGTACAGAACTGGTATTAATATCCAACTGATATTTACATGTATAGCACTTTCTCCATCGTCTAGCGAGGATGGAGAAAGTTTAAAAATTTTGCCGAAAAAACTTTTAAAGTGAGGAAATCGAAACTGAATCAGAAGTTAAATTCATAAATAATCTTCGATTTTCTGTGAAAATTAATTAATCAGACTAATACCTTTCAAAAATGAATTAGAATCGTCACTTATCCTTTCAGGTTTAGGAAAAATTTAAAATTTTCACAGACAGAAAAAGGACTATATCGATGATAATTAGCTCGTTGTACCGCAGTATTAAAGGCCTGCAGGTGAAATACTTCTTTATCTTTACTAATAATAAAGCTGAAAGTCTCTCTGTCTGTCAGGATCTCTGTGACGCGCATAGCGTCTAGACCGTTCGGCCGATTTTCATGAAATTTGGCACAAAGTTGGTTTGTAGCATGGGGGTGTGCAACAAAATTATCATAAGATGGACGAGTAAATTACGAAAATATCATAACGTGGAACCGTAACATGGGCACAAGTCAATTGGCGAGAAAATTCACCATACATTATTTGTAAATATACAGGCAAACCAAAAGACCTTTCAGTTTTCTGTTACGGGCAAAGCCGTGCGGGTACCACTAGTTTACAATAAAACTACAACGCTGAAAAAAAGATCTTAAGTGTCTTTGGGCTAAATGCACAAAACTTGGTGCTCTTTTTATTCTATGCATTAGTTGCATTAAGAGCTCCTGTTTTATCTTTTCTCTAAATGCTTATGGCAGCTATTAACGCTTGTGAATGTGAATGAAATTGCAAGGCTAAAACGGATCCGGGGCCTCAATGACCGAATGGTCTAAGCGATTGCTTCACACACTTGAGGCAGTGGGGCCGACTCCTACCCTCGCTCCGGATGTACTTTCCCCTCTTTGTGATGTAAATTCTTTTATGTGTTGTTTATATGTATTCTGTACTGTTATAAAAAATACATAAGTAAGGAAGGCAAGACACTGAGAGTGTAGTCCTCATCAAAATAAACCTGCGCAATTAGCACCAAAAGAAAGAAATAAAGGATGAAAGAAAACGGATCCAATTGTTATTACAAAGTAATCTTAGGAAATTAATTCCAGTCAATACGAAAAAAGATCCAACAATCGCATAGATCTTCTGACAGACCCTAATTTTATGTTTTTAATGAATTAGTTCATTTTTTTCGGTGGACCGTTTTTCATTTGAATGCCACTATTAGGCTTATTCAATAGAATGCTTTATTTAAAAATTGAATATTAAATTTCAAATTTCAGCAATAATGAGTTTAGCAACGATTGACGAGCGACTATGTGCATTGCCAGTTTGGCGAAAAATGTAGAAAATGAGCCGTGACATACCTATAATGGAAAAGTACCATCCTTATCCGCTCTTTGTTAAGCTTTGATGACTTATAAGCGAATACCTATTTTCCGCTGAATTTATCCTTTCCCCATAATACAATAAGATTTCAAGCATCATAACTTCGGAAAGATTTTTGTAACACGATACCTTAAGAATTTTGGGTTTTAAAGTTTTTTTTCAAATAGCTTATCCCTTTATTATTTTTTTAATTAGCAAAGACATTAAATACTCTTTCAAAAATATCTCTTTAATACGCAAAAAGATTCCATCTAAAGCTTGCCTTTTACTTGTAGCTTTTCTTTCTTCTAATAAGAAAAACTTTCCTACTCTACTCGATCCGAAACCAAAGTACTCTGATTCTCTCAGCACTGATCTTCAAGATCAACAATTTATGCTAAACATTGCTATGCCCATAACCTTCTGCCATGTAAAATTTGCCTTTGAGGCGAGCACCTGTTTTTCTTCGCTTGGTTAACTCTAATTAAGAATGGAAGTAGGTGAAATAAATATTTTCATTTCTCCGAAGAGTGCTGTTTATCTCATCCGCCGGTGTTGACCATCGATTTAAATTTTGCCGATCGGGACAGCGTCATCCGAACACTTTAAACACAATCACTCCTCTCAAAGTTGCAGCAAAAACATTCCGTATGCTTGAACTCTTACGTACATTTCGCGATTAAAGGTGTTCATTTACTTTATGATATTCAACTGTTACACATGTTGTATTGTCCATGTTTCACAAGATGGCACTTGACTCCTCCCTCGTCACGTGGTACCCGATGATTCTATTTCGCTGTTTTCTTCAGAAGGTATATTCGGATCATAGTATTTTGTTGTAAAAGCGGCGGTTTTTAAAATGTAAGAATATCTAAAATGACAACAGACAAGTGAAGCAAGTGATGTAAAGGACACTAACACTTTTTTGCACATTAAAATGCAGCCCAAATTAAGGCTGTCTGGTTGTTTTCTTTAGAAGCGCGTGAATTGCGTACCGATCACCCCCGCGTAAAATTTAACTCTGCGTTCGAGGAAGCGTGGCGAAGTGCCTTCGCCTGAAAAACGGACAATACTCGCTGTTTGGACGTAACTATAAATGTTAGCTGAATAAACCAATTATTTTCCGGATCAGATGCATAATCATTATTTTAAAATTTATAAAAATCAATAAATTAAATTTTAATAAATGTAAAAAAAAAAAAAACTCAGAAGAGCCCTTGGCTAGCCATTCTGGTATTGTTGTTAGAGAAAGCCATACCCCTCGTACGCCTAATAACGATAATTTTGCCGAATGAAACTTCAAGTTTTGGTCGAATGATGATAATTTTGCAAAATCGTCAAACAAAATGTTCCGAATAAAGAAATTTTGGAGGGACACTGTGATCTCCCATTGGGGTGCCTCTTTTTGTGGTATTAAAAAGACGAATGCCGGAATGGCAAGTATCCTCTACTTTTGGAAGAAAAAAAAAACAGCCTTCCTTTATTTTCCCCAGTTAAAAAAGGCGTATGTCTCTGCTAACACCTAGAACTACGTAACTACTCAAAATATCCGCATTCTTGACTAAGCTGTCAATCAAATAAAAAAGAGAAAACATGTTTCCAAATTCCGATATTCAATTTGACTTGTCGAAGAGAGCGTAAACATTTTTCCAAATCTGGAACACGTCAAGAGAAAATGATTAGGCTATTTTTACTGCATCGCATCCTGTCAAAAATTGCCCTTAATTAGAAATTTATCAATAATATACTCAAGAAGAGATTCATAAGAACCTGTCCTAGGTATGTGCGAAAATGAGAACAGTTTCTCGTTTTTAAAACATGAAATTGGTAGCTTTCTAGGTGTAAAAGAAAAATGAAATCAGTTTAAAAGAATGCAAATAACCCAAATCCTCCCATTTTCCTCCTCCCCTGTATGTCAAAATTTCTAGAAATTATTGCAATGGTGATTTTGTTTTTTAGTTAAGAAATAACGAAGGCATTCAGTACGTTATATGTAAAGAAGATTTCTAGAAGTAAAGAAGAGAAAAAACAACTCGCTTTTTACATTAGTTTGTTTTATCATTAGAGTCATTAGTTTATCATCCTTTATTTTATAATTGTTTGGGCATTTATAGAGCAGTGGCCATAATCGTAGAATAACAGGGCTGTCGAGTTGAAGGAAAAATGACTGATTCCGGCTCCGGCTTAGTTTCTAGTAACTTTAGATCTTTGGGCTCCGACTCCGACTTTTCTACTCAAAAATTAATCCGACTCCGATTCGGCAACCCTGGCAGCAGAGCTGCGGACAAGACCGACTTAGACCCCGACTCTTGTAATTTAATGCCTTCAACTCCCAATTCCGACCCTTTTACACCAAAAAATTAGTTCGGCTCCAACTACCCGAATCCGACTTCGACTCCGCAACCCTATAGCATGTGTAAAAGATAGAATAAACGAGCATTTCATGCGGAAAAAAAATATATTAATTTGAATTTTTGGCATCTTGAATTCAAATTATGTTTTTCGCAATAACGAGCGTGTGTGTGTATGAATGCGCGTGTGTGTTTGTGTAGGCGCATGTGTGTGGGTGCGTGTGTGTGCATGTATGCATGTGTGTGCGTGTTGTGTATACAGTTCTGTGTGCGTACGCGCGTATGTGTGTAGGCGTTCGTGTGTGTGTGTTTGTACGTAGGCATATGTGTTTGTAAGATAAAAAAAATACCTTTGTGCTGAATAGTAAAGTCAGACCAAACAACGTAAGTAGAAGCACAAATTTGTTGTGCGTACCTAAGAGAAAGCTCTTTGCCTTTGCTTGCATTTCTATTGGTTCCTGATCGGTTTATAACTTTGTCATTGATGTTTGGTTAATATTTGTTTTTATCTTTCAAGCTGCATGCTTATCTGCTCTTGGCTTTTGTCGGATGTCTTTTCATCCATAAGCTCATTACTTTTTGCATTGAAAAAGGCGTTCTCTGTAACGCCGAAACACGTGTCTGCAGTAATTTGCAAATTTGTGCTTCTTCTAACGTTGTTTTGTTTTACTTTCATGAGTGTGTGTATGTGTGTGTGTGTGTAGGAGTGTGTGTTTGTGTCTCTGCGCAGGCATGAGTATGTGTATGTGTGTGTATGCGCGTGTGTGTAGGATATGGACGCAACCTGGAGGCGATTTTCGCTAGAGGAGCAGCATCGTGAGGCCGGTCGACGCGACGGTGGTGCTGGCAGAGGGTATTGGTGGGAAAATAAAATGATAGGAATTCAAAACCGTCAAGTGAGAACAATAAGCAATCGTGATTGCTCAAAAAAAAAAAAAAAAACCTTTATATTTGAATGCTGGCAAGTTGCATTCAAAAGATGTTTTCGCAATCCGAATTACGATAGCATCTTAGTACGTTAGTAGTGCATCGGTAAGTTTTCGTTGAGGCTTGTTTAAACTATAAGGTATAAGCCAACCTAAGGTAAGGAGAAAGTCGGGAAGGTATAAACCAACTCTCTAATTTCGTATATAAATTTGACTCCATTATATTATAAAAATCAATCAAACTTTATTAAAATCACACATAACGTTGTTACACCTCAAGAAGTCGTCGCTCAATTCAATTACAAATCTATCGAACACGATCTTGTGCCTCTTTTACTTTTCAACTTTTAGGTGTTGCCATTCGGCAGTTTATGTAAAACGAAATGAAAAAATATTTAAAAAAAAGCTTCAAACAGCATATTTGTTTTTAATTTCATGCAAATGCGTGTTAATCCAGAGTATTTCTTGTGTTTTGAATTTCGCCGTTTACGACAGTCAACTCACATGTTAGAGGAAAATAATGAAAACTAACATTCTTTTGAGAAGTTCGAGAATACCATTACGGGAGGAAACAATTTCTGTTGCTGAAAGCAATCTAAGGCACATCGAATGCGTCAATTCGCAACTCCAACAAACTATACGGGGCACTGCAGCCACAGTCTAATGGCGGATGAAAAAGGTAAAACAAACGCACGCCGTTGCGTAGAAAATGCTAATAAGCCTACTAATTTTTGTTTGTATGCATGACTTTTTTGTTTTATTCTATTTAATTTAGTTTTTAAAGTCTTTTGGATATTCTGACCCGAGTAGAAAGAAATGAGAATTCAAGAAGCATTACTAAACATTGGAAATTAATGCAAAATATGTATTGTTCTAAAGCAGCCATTTCCACGATGTTGAATTCGATATTTATCAATTCTTGATGAAAAAACATTTTCATTGCGGCCATAAGAACACTATAAATATTTCATGTAACAAAACCCTTGTTTACCAGTGTTATCAAAAGAGAAAGATGATGCTTCTTTGTCTTGTTTGGGTAGTGCTATTTGTTCTACATTTGTAGCTGAGTTTTTTCTCAAACTGCCGAATCGGATAATTTTAATTTTTTCTGTTTCGTATGTTTCTAATTTCTGAATTATGATTTAATTCTGTCATGCATCAGCAATAAAATTCTCACGGATACATAGTGTTAGTTTCCTTTCTAATTCGAATTCTGTAATCTTTCTACAATTTTATTCCACACATGATAAAAAGTAAAAATGTTTTACAACTGACATGCGAAATCTCGCCAAGTCTTTGCTCGCACAATACCAAAACTATAACCCTAAACTATAAATCCACTGTTTTGGCGATGAAAATTCTCAGCGTTAAACATTTTTTATTTCGTTCTACGATAATATATTCAAGAAAATATTTTTCAAACTGTCCATTCCAACTAAATACTGCAGTAAAATTAGGTTAGTTAAATTAATTATTTTTAAACTGGGCGATGAAAGCTCTAATTCTTTTGCTAATGTTATCAAATCCTTCTTTCGAGCTTAAGATTATAAAAACTCCATATTCTTACAAATTCACACAAAACAATAAAAACAAATTTACCTCGTATAACGTTATCCTCTTTCAAAAAAAAAAAAAAAAATTACCAACAGGCACACGTGGAACGCATTGTTTTACCTTTTTCTTTAATTTTGTAAATCACCACAAGGTAGTGTGTTTGAGAGCAGGAGTTGCGAATAAATACTCATAAACAAACTGCCTATGTTTACTAACAGACACACGTGGAACGCAATGTTTTACCTTTATCTTTAATTTTGTAAATCACCACAAGGTAGCGTATTCGAGCGCTGGAGTTGCGAATTGACGACTTGCTTAGGAGGTCTTTGTAGAGAACATGAAAACATTCCGTCTTTAAGCCTTAGACGAATGCAGCGAAGCCTTGCAGATATTAATGTGTTTGTCAGTTACGAGCTCTCAAGGGTTGCGTTCGATGAGCACGACCGAGAGCGACCGGTTAGTTAATCACGTGACAACTAATGATCACGTGCTCCAATCAACCAATCAACTGCTTAGAATGGTAACCAGTGAGGTAACCGGTTGATCATAGAACGCTGCGGTAAGTAACTGGTTACTTACTGGTTAACCGGTGAGGTTCGTCGAACGCACCCAAGGAACGAAAAAAAGAACTTCAACTTCCATCATGTAATTCCATTAGTTAATTTCGCAAAAAATATAGACAATATACTGGAGAAGAAGGAGCAGATAAGGGGATTTTTGCATTGTAAATTAATGTGTATATATATGATTTTTATTTCTGATCATTAATTTTTTAAATATTTAACAAACACTAACTAGTACAGCCTTCTGATAAATTGTTAAGTGAATGTAATAATAATAACAGACGACATTCTTTAACAATCTTAACCCTTTATTGGAAGATTTTAACCATAGTTTTAGAATTTGGTTAACTTTCAAATTTACATTTAATTAAGGTTGAATATCATTTTGTATTGTCGTAATTTTCTTTGGTCATTATTGTTTGTAAGTATGTGTGCAATATTGTGCAATTGTAATAGAATGATTCTATTATTCTAGCAAAGCGTTGTTTTGACATTATAAACTGCGTACTTTATGGGAAACAGTAGCATCAAGGTTCGTTTTTTAAAGTTTAAAGTGATAGAAGTGTCGTGTTTAGAATCTAATATCTCCGAAATGAAGAAAGCTTTAACTTCGGTTTAGAAAGTCTTGATTTTTGTATGCACATTTTGTTTATTTTATTGTTAAGAGCCTAATTAATTACTTCTGCTTCAACGTAGCAAATTACATTTAGTCCTTTTAGTAAAAATAGTTTTGATAAAGCATATAAAAATACTTCAAAGATACGAAAAATATAAAAAAAACACTCCGAACTCCATTTCTAAAAATGTAATCATGACTGCAATCTTGTTCAAACAGTAGTTCCGAGCTGGTAAATCGCTTTTTTTTCTGTAACTCCATGTTTCGCAAACACTTTAAAAGCATCCATTGTTTCTGACTCTTCTTTTCTTGCATTTCAACAAGTGAAGGTCACGAAACTACCATCCGAGTTAACTGATTTAAAAACTTTTTCAACCTCTTGCTTGCGTGTGAGCTTCAAAATCTGGATCACATCGCGAAAGAAAGATAAAATCTTTATTTATTTTCCTTTAACCGTGCGTTGATAATCCTCGATGCGACTCGTTAGTTGCCGTGCTTCCTCATTTCGGCTTCCGTAGAGTAGTAAATTCAAAGGTAAATCCCACGCGAAAAGTATACTGTCAGAATGATCGAAGAAATTAAAGGATCATTAATTTTTTTATTGGAATTTTTTGATCGCAAACTGTGCATCTAATTCTATTCAAAAAAGTTCCAGACATCAAGCAAAAACATTCCATTTTAATGAAAGATGAGTTAGTTGTGATGTATTTATTCTTATAATGATCTTCTGTTGAAAAAAAAAGCAACCAGTTTATTTTATTGTCGGTAAAATGACAAAATACTGTTTGACCACGGATTGTATGTTATTTGGCAATCTGCAAAGTTTAGACGATTCCATCTGAATGAATCTAGCAGAGGAGAAGGGAAAATAACGATGGAATTTTGATGCACGCGTTTTATAATGTCACTAGTGCCTTCATCATTTATTGCATTCTCAAAAATAAAATAAGGGGAAACAAAAATATTTACCATGGAAACAACAAAAAGAAAAGAAAATATTTTCATTCCGTTCAGGAACGTAAAAGCAAAATGGTAAGCTCAAAAACTTCGTTGTGAATAAATAAATCAATTATTTTTTCCGTGAGAATATAGATTGAATATACTTTAGATTTAAAAAATGTTGCTGTGAGCAAATTTTCATTTTTACAAAACTAAGGCTAAATAATAGAGAGGCAAAAGTGCACATATGAAACAAACCAACTAACATCCCTAAAAACTAATGGATACGTCCATTTCCGCCTATAAACCGGGTATTAGCCTTTCCATGTAATCGATGTTCAGACAGTATCTAAGCATTACTTGCTTTTCTTCAATGGCAGCTATATTTTTGGGCTTTTTTTTCACTTGGTAGAAAATGAAGGATTGGATTCTTTTTTAAAGAATTGTATTTCTGTGATGTTGTAAAAGGAATAGCGATGATTTATAAAACAAGAGACATAAGTAATAAAATAGTTTTTTTATTGAGCTATCAGGAATTGCTTATAGTTCTCACTTGACCATAGTTGATGTCCTTTCCTTTTTGAGGTCCACCGACCTCCGCACGTGTTTGCTCCTCCTGTGCGGTTGCGGGGACGGAGATGGTGACTCCTCCTCTTCCTTCGACTCCGCGTCTTAGCGTCCCTCTCGACTTTACACAATCCTCTTTAGACATCTAGCACATAAAATGCAGTACACAACATCTAGCACCCAGACCCTTTCAGTCGTTTGAATTTTGACATTTTGAATTCAAATTATGCTTTTCGCAGTTGTGATTGAGATGGGATACATTTGTAAAAACAGGAAAACGGAAGAGTTGTGTCCTATCGCAATTCGGGATTGCAAAAAACATAATTTGAATTCTAGATGTCAAAACTCAAAATAATGCCACAGGCTGGATGCTGGATGTTTTTTTTTTTTTTTTTTTCATTTCCTGTTTACTGCAGCTATTTTAAACTTTTGACCCCTTGCAAGGGTTATAAGTTTGATGTGTGTATCTGTGTGCATGCCTGTGGCATCGTAGCTTCTAAACGACTAAACCGATTTTGATTTAAAAAAAAAATGTGCAAAAAGCGAGTTGATAGAGAGTGTTCTTGAGTTATTTTACAGTATTTTGTCCAAGTGTGGAGTTTGCAGCATGACACTTTTTTTTTGCCATAACTGTTTAATTTACTCTTTGATTATCACATTGTTTTATTTTGAGTTTACATGTATGTGTTGGTATGATTAACTCAGAATAAAATTTTGTGCTATTCAAATAGTAAATTAAATAGTTATGACAAAAAAGTGTCATGTTACGGACTCTGTTTACATTTGGACAAAACCTTGTAAAATCGTCCTCTTAGCTGAATCTTATCATTCAATTACTTTATTCACTGAAGATATGAAATAAAAATCTCCAAAGTTAGCATTTTCCCCCATCAATTTTCGTAGCGAAAACGTATGCTCGCGATAAAAATATTAATGCCAAGACCGATTTTTTTTTTTTTTTTTTGGCGCATAATGGATTCTTTTTATAAATTCCAAGTTATGTAAAACTTGGATTATAGCCTTTTTTGTAAATTTTAAATACAATTCTAAGCTTTTATTCAAGCGATTGGTAACGATTTCATCGTTGGCACATAAGGACGGAAAGCTCCGCGATTTACAATTTTTAACTGCAACCACTTTCTATTTGATAATAAATAAAATACTTGTAACTTGTTTTAGTACATAAGAAAAGTCTATAAAAGGATTTTCGATGTTTTCTCTTGGCTCTGTTTTTGCGTTAGCAAATCGTAGTAGTGATGATTGTCTCTCCTTTTCCATGTTTACCAAATTCTCTAGCATTTTTTAAATCATATTTAAATTTTATATGCGTTTCAACCCGTCAAATCTTAATATGTGTTCGGTAATCAAGTGTGAGAGGTTTTCAAGCATATGATTGATTTTAAAGTCCATGATTATAAGAAATTTTCATCGTGCACTTTAAAAAAGAGGGCAGGACTACTAAAAAATCTCTGGGAAACTGGGACTCCATAAACTTTTCTAGTAACGACAGTAAGTGTTTCTTCAGTAGCGTTACTTAAAAAAAAGTTGTACGCCTAAAAGCTTCAGCTTTTTCTTTACTAACGCTACTGAAAAAAGATATATATCGTTGCTAGAAAAGTTCATAGAATTCTAGTTTCCTAAAGATTTTCTAGAAAACGGGCAGCTTTTTTTACAGTGTATTTCAGAGCAAAATGAAAGCTGAGAATCGGTTAAACACCTCGATGCGCTCGGTCGAGCTCGTGTTAGAACATTAATTGTCCTAAACTTTAAAAATAGGTTCAGATTCAACAACGGTTTTCACTGCGAACCCGTGCGCATACACGCGATAAAGGGAAGGAAAAATGGTAGTGTACATAAAGTAATTTTTCAATTGCTATCCCTTTCTGTGTAAACGTTTCTCTTTCGGCTTTGATCTTATTCTATTTTACCATAAGAAATGATTCGTTAATAAAATCGCTGTTCTTTTGTTTTAGACAAATTAAATGCTTTTAAAAAGTTTTCTAATATTAATATTTCACACTAGTGCGGTCCAACCTTTAATTATTCGAGGGTAGATAAAACTTTGTATAGGAATGTGAGGGTTCGAGAATTTGTAGAAAAAGAATTAACTACATATTTTATTAAAAAATGGTTTTGAAATAGATGTGTTTCGCAATTAATGGGCCAGTTTAACTACTTCTACTCTCTTACTCGACTCAACGCAACTTAACTTCACCGTTGAGATATCATAGGGATGACCAATCCTGCTTTCCTGTTACAAGTTTATTAATGCCTATGTAAGCTCATGCAGGAGCGTGCAGAGGGGAGGGGGGAAGAAGGGACACCTGCTGGCCCAGACCCAAGCTCGAGCTGGGTCCGAGATATTTTTAATGAGGGTGAAATATATGTTGGGGCGTGGGGGTAAATAATAAGGAGGGGGGTGCAAAAGAAATTTGTGACATGCCCCAAAATTTCTGTGCACGCCCCTGAGCTCATGGATGGGAATTGCAGGAGATCGTAAGGTGTTGTTGTGTAAACTTGAAAAATAATCTGTATACATAAATTGCTACTTCTGTATGTATGTAAGTATGTCCGAGGTAAGCATCAAATCTACTGGACCGATTTTAACCATTTTTTTTTTTACCATAAATAACTACATTATCAGGGAGAAACATAGGCTATAATTTATTCCTAAAAAACTTAGTAAAAAAAGTTATGATGAAAAACAGTGAATTACCATGTCATTTCCCCATTAAATGATTAAATTAAAAACCCATTGTTAAAAAAATTCTTTGCCTTACAACAGCAATATTAATAGTAATCATAATGTCCTCATCTATGCCAATAATCGGTTACGGTGCTAAGTGAAATGACAATTGGTTTTGTCAACAATTAGAAAATAGAAAGTGTTTATAATGTAAAATGACACAGACCTGAAAAATTCGGATCTTGAAAAGGTTATTGTACGGTAATGAGTGACTTTTATTCTATTAGGTGCGAATATTTCAAATATGACATCCATTTTTCTCAATCACATAAGAGATTTTCATCAAGTGAGCTTTAACATATAGGCAGAAAAGTCTATTTTTTCCTATTCTGGGAGAAAGGAAGTCTTTTCAAAATATCTGTAAATTTATTATTTACAAACAAGTTTATGAATCAAACATGCAATTGGAAATCAGTTACTAAATATATATATATATATTAATTTCATAGTAATAAGAGCAGTTACCAACAATTAACATAACGATTCAATCATAACGTAAGGCAATTTATTCAACTCGCGCGGTTATTGAAACCAAAGACTACGTAATAATGTTCATCGGTAACTAAAATATCGTCGTTAAATAATTATCAAAACATTTGTTGAAATTTTTACTAATAATAAAGCTGAAAGTCTCTCTGTCCGGAGGATGTCTGGATGTCTGGATGTCTGTGACGCGCATAGCGCCTAGACCGTTCGGCCGATTTTCATGAAATTTGGCACAAAGTTAGTTTGTAGCATGGGAGTGTGCACTTTGAAGCGATTTTTCGAAAATTCGATTTTGTTCTTTTTCTATTCCAATTTTAAGAAAAAAAATATCATAACATGGACGAGTAAATTACGAAATTATCATAACGTGGAACCGTAACATGGGCACAAGCCAATTGGCGAGATACGAAATTGTCATAACGTGGAACCGTAAGATGGGTACAAGCCAACTGGCGAGAAAATTCACCATACATTATTTGTAAATATGCAGGCGAACCAAAAGACCTTTTGATTTTTCTATTACGGCAAAGCCGTACGGGTATCACTAGTGTTAAATAATTCACTAATTGAATTAGGCAACTATCCATAAACAGCACAAAAATTTCTATTAATTTGTCTTTGTTACAATTTTAAACACTCGCCAAGTTTTACTACTTATTTCGGAGACATTGCGGATGAAAATGTTCAGCATCATTTTATGGTCGCCAAAAAAATCTCAGGATTTGGCGACAATATCTCTTTGACTAAAGCTAATAACAGACAGTTTTACAAAGTAGAGGGTGAGCAATATATCCAAGATATCCCAAAAAAATTACCACAAATTTGGTAAAATTTTAAAGCGCAGTACGATCCCACAATAATTTTAATTTCCCAAAATAACTGAAGTAAGTATAGTGGCATTACGGGCGACTACACTTTTTAAAACCGTTTGTATTTCAAAGATATATGGAGGAATATTTAAACTCTGTTTAGAAAAAATATATACATATATTAACTGATAAATCTTAATTTCATATTTCATAAATTCTTCAAATTTTTACATTCTAAAGGTCGTTTTTTCGTTTCTAACTATATACTATTTTGTTCTGTATACTTATTGCTATTTTAATTTTATGCGTAAAGAAGAAGCTCGATTTTTAATCACGTCAAAGCTGCGTGTTTTGAGTTCTTTCAGTTAAAACAGAAAACAGATGAAAGTAGCGATTGTTTCCCACAATTATTACTGACCCAGGCAATGACGGGTATTTTGCTAGTAAACAAATAAATTAAAAATGAGTTTCAATTTACTATGTTTTTAAAACCGATTTAAATGCAAAAAATAATTCATCAAAGCCTCTTGTAAATTGAAACCCCATGTAGATTCAGAACATCTTACAGATTGTCTATAAAATTCGCAATCGCGAATTTTTAATAGCCATTAAAACCTACGTTCAATTGGGGGGGGGGACATTTTAAGATGATAGAAATTTAACTCTATTGTGTCTTTTAGAGTTTTGTTTCAATTCAATGAAAATAAAAAATCATTCGATTCAATTTCATTGATGTTTGATTCTGCTTGATTCAATTCCATTCAAATATAATTGCTGTTCGTTCTGGTAAAAAATATGTATTTTCTTGAAAGGTATGAGAAGGTATATTAATTTATTAAACATCGTATCCTGCAAACTTTTCTCTTGCTTTATTAAAATTTCCTTTACTAGTAAAATTAGTTTTAGCTTCAACCTGATTTTCTGGGTCGTGGTAATGTGTAAAAGTACATAATCCGGATGCGACGAATAATATATTAATTACTGCCACATCGATCATTCGATACATCAACAAAAGTGTGAAAAATGAATCGTGCCCTATTTTTTCATTCTTAAAAATAAAGATGCAGCAAAATATTTGACTTTTTGCTAGTTAGATAACTCTGACCTACAAAAGTAAAGTTTACAGCAAGGAAAATGGCATAATTACTTGAAAAGAAAATTTTTCCATGCCTCACTGAAATACTTATCAATCTATATCTTTCGGAATACATTTAACGCTTTCGCCAGAGCATCCTTTCCTTGGTTCGTGAGCAAGTTCATTAAAGTAAAAGAGAAAAATATGTTTCAAGGAAAGTTTTGCTAATATAGCCATTGAACTCATTAAAGGATGCCATTTGGAGAAATATCATAAAAATGTTTTTTCATGATTTTGATATCCATTGTTTTTTTGGAGTAACTAGTTCTGAAACTACGTATCGCAATACGAAAGGATGAATTCCTTATTGCATTTGGCAGTGGCTGGATCTTTTACTTTAGTTTTAATAACGACGTTGATAGCCCTCATCCTGCTTTGCGGGTATACACGTGGAAGGGGCTAGAGGGTGTTGAAATATTAATTTTAAGTTTATTGATAATACGAAAAACAGTTTTCATTTGGCAACAGTTTACAATATTAATAGGTGCGTCGTCCAAGTTCCAAAGATGTTAGTTTGATAAAAGTGTAAAATGTTTTAGTTTATTCATGCTTTATTATATGTTTTCTTAAAATTGCAATTGCTAAAGTGGTTCAGTTTATTTCTGCTCTAAATAAGGTCATGAACTGATCTTAATAAGTTGTAATGCAAATAATTTCAACAGGTTATTTTGTATTAATTTCAGCAGAGGGTACCACAACAATATGGTTTGGGCTGCATATGAACAACCTTACTGCTGATTGGCTAACTCGTGAAAATGACATAGCTCTCCTGAAAAGCTTGTTATGCAAGTTCTAATTATTATTGTTTCATTTCGAAAGAAGAAGACATGTCTTCTTAACATTATATAAAGGGAGGAAGGGGGGATTAAAAAGCATTCAAATGGGAATTCAGAACTTCTGAGGAATGAAATTAGTTCAATCCGTTAGATGGGGAGGGGGGGGGGGGGGGGAAACATGGCTGACAGACACATTTTCACCGACTGATCACTCAGGAGTCCCAAAACTATTACAAGGACACTAGCTGAGCGGTAGTTGTTCATATGCATCCGGGCTGAGGAGACACCCCGGGATGAAAAAAATCTGATTATCAAACTTATGTTTGTGTACTTTATATGATTAGTTGGGGTTATAAGGGAAGCAGAATTTCAAAGTTTCAACTTTAGATCCTTCCCTTTCTTTGGGATAAATTGAGACTTGAAGTTTTGTGCATTGTGTCCGAGAATAAGACCGACTCTGAGATGAAACTGGGTTCGAAAAATTTGATTTATGACTGTCTGTCAGCGAATCAAATCATGTTTCCTTATACCCCAGGGTGTAAATGTACTCACCCCATTTATTTACCCGTGAGTTTAATTTAGGCAGGAAATCGCACTATAAACTGTCAGTACTACTAACTACTACCATTAGTACGTACTACTACTATCAGTAAAACTACATCACTACAATCACTATCAATTTAGAAGCTTAAGACGTTGGTTAAGAAGTTCTAAACCAACATTGATCGAAGTACATAGTTTTGTAAATAGCATACGACTCGCGGAATCATCCAAATGTAATTTGACATCATTTAAGAAGAAAAGTCATGCAAAACATTTCAATATGCACTGACTTCGTGTAAAATACGCACAAAGGTATAGGTAACATTAATATTTAATTTTCTAAAAAATAGGACGTCTACAAATGCTTCTGTTACAGTATTTAAGGGGTGTCAGGAAACACCCAAATTACACATCAAAAATAGCTGAGAAGGTTAAATTCTAAATATTCATAGTATTTGTCCACATGACACATACACACACACAAAAAAAAAAAAACGCTGTTGAAAACCTGTGACTGTATTTGTAGACCTGCTGGAGAGGAAAATGTTAGGATCATCAAACTTTAAAAAGAAACTTTTTCCACGAAGTCATCTTCAAACGATGATGATGCATACACAATTGTTTGGTAACACATTGAACTCTCCGGATTTTTTCTGTGTTCCCAAGTCTTCCCTCGCAACAGTTTAGTTTGAAAAATTACCGAGGGATAAAATAGTTTGTAAGATTCGGCGAGAAAAATAGAAAGGGAAATGAATAATTGCTATTGGGGATTTTCTAACGGCTTAAGGAAATGTTTTGTTCGGTTTTTAAAATAATCTTTCCATGTCTTTATAACGACAAATCGATTTTGATCAAGCTTATTTCCTTCAAAACAAATAACTGAGACATCTCACATCCTCTTCTTTTCTATACCTTCACAAAATACCATTCATCAAATCTATCACAGCAATAGGAATTAAATCAGCATGCTTCAATAGCTTAGCATCTTCCTCTCCCTCCCCCTCTCTCCTCAGTAGCTCGTTTATCAAGACATATATTTAGACTGAATCTCTTCACGGCGACGAATACATGGCTTTAATCTGTGGGGAAAAAAAGCTTAATCCCATGTATTATTTACTAGAGGCCCGTCCCGACCTAGCTCGGGTTAAAAAACTATCTATATTAAATAAATATTACAAAGGTACTATTTAATTGGAAAATTTATAGTCAGCAATATTTTTTTTCTTTCTCTTTTATGAGGTTTGAAATAAATTGATTTACCTCATTTCCAGATCAAGAGAAACCAACATATAATTCCCACTGAACAATACAATCTTCCCGTATGTAACGTTGCACTACGTAGGGTAACACCCCCAGTAATTGGCAGGTCGCCAGTAATTGGCACTTCTGACAAAAATGCCCTAAAATAAGATTTGTACCCAATATTTTAAAAGTAGAAGGCTATGTACCAACTGAACATACATTTACTTTAAAGATTTTAACTTCAATTCATGCTACTAAATGGTAGCAGTGCATAGGAAAGAGAAACTATTGGGGCTTGTGTCGAATCAGCTATTTTTGTTGCAAAAGCTTCTTATCTGGCATAAGGGAAGTATGCACATAAATTCATTAAAATATGACTTAAAATATATTTTAAATTTTGGTTGAGAAAAGTTTTGTTAAGTTGAAAGATGTTACTTTGATTGGGTAGAAGTAAATTTTTGTCTCTTTTTGGGTTTTTGAAAAAATGATGGATGCCATTTAGTGGTGCATCAGTTTTGCTAGTCCCCAGTAATTGCCACATGTGCTTATAGTCCCTAATGAGTTGTGAAATGTGTCACTAGTTTGATTTCTGATACTTTTGCAGCAACAATAATTATATGGGTTCTATTGTTGATTTGAATCCTGCAGAATCTAATGTTAAATTTTTTAAAGAAACAATAAAAAACAAATATTTTTGGGTATCATAGTCAGATATTGCGACTGTAGAGAACTGCTCCATTTTTATGGTCCCTTTGAACCATCGGATTAATGTTCCTTTTTATGTGAAAACAGCTATAATTTGTAAAATCAGAACTGCATGCCGACTGATGAAACAGCAATAATCTCGATATTTTTTCCATGTGACATTCCAAATTTTTATTTCTCTGAAATGCGTTTTTAACGTCAAGAGGTGTGATTTAACATTAATTTATGTGAAATTACCTACTTTAAATTAACATTAATTATGTTTCTGATGATGATGAACTTTGTATGCAATCTAAAAGTGGAAAATGGACTGATTTTCCAGTTCTGTTGACATGTGCCAATTACTGGATCCAAGGTGTCATACACTGGGGTATCAGGTGCCAATCACTGCTGATTTTGGTAACTTTTTGTACATATATTTTTATAAAAAATATCTATTCAAGCATTTTTGCTTTCAGTGAACTAAATTGATGCACAAATATGCATTCTTTGATACAAAAATATTTGCAAGTGAATTTTATTTTTCTAAGTAATGAAAACAGAGGTAAGTTCAAGGACGACCCCTTAAAGTGCCAATTACTGGGGTCGTTACCCTACATCGTATAGTTGTACGTTTGATGGTGGTCGTGGCATAAGAAATTTTTATTAGATATTGTAATCACTTAAATTGGAAAAGAAAATATACGGGGACCATGGGGATGAAAGGATTATGAGCCAACTGATAAGCTGCTGGTACTGTAAGAACAATAGTCGAAATCATATTATTCCGTAGTTAATTTCATTGGAGTTGAATTCCATTTAACACATTAGACAAATTAAATTTGCGCAATAAAATTATTAGGATATCTAATTTTATTTTAGACTAGTGGTAACCGCACGGCTTTGCTCGTAATAGAAAAATTAAAAGGTCTTTTGATTCGCCTGTACCTTTACAAATTATGTATGGTGAATTTTCTCGCCAATTGGCTTGTACCCATGTTACGGTTTCACGCATGATAATTTCGTACCTCGTGAATTGGCGAGATACGAAAACTTCATTACTTAGAAAAATAAAATTCTCTTGTGTACATGTCACGGTTCCACTTTATGATAATTTCATAATTTACTTGTCCGTCTTATGATATTTTTGTTCTTAAAAATGGAATAGAAAAAGAACCACATCGCTTCGAGGTGCACACCCCCACGCTACAAACTAACTTTGTGCCAAATTTCATGAAAATCGGCCTTACGGTCTAGGCGCTATGCGCGTAACAGAGATCCAGACATCCAGACATCCTCCGGACAGAGAGACTTTCAGCTTTATTATTAGTAATAAAGAAGCATGAGGAGAAGTCGAAAGGAGTACCTTATTAAAGAAATTGCCCGTTTTTTCTTTCTAAAGGTACGGAGCTTTTCTGGAGGATATATTCAAAGTAGTTTAAATGTGAAATGGTCAGTTTTTATGCCTCTAATTAAAGTCCCAGCAGTTCTGTAAAAAAACATCGTCTTCGTTAATTTTTTTATAGAGATTGAATTCATTAATTTTTTCCAGTTTCACCAGGTATACCGATCAACATTAATTTACGTTCCTGGTTTTCATGTAATATTCAGGTTTCAATAGAATTTTTTCGTTGATTCTCTGCGGCGGTGGCAAAGAAAAGCCCTCTGTTGAGTGTCCGCTTCATTCACAAATTTTGCTTTTAATTTCTGTATTGCTTGCAATTGAACGACAATAAAAGTATTTCTGCTGTCGCTTTCCTTGCACTATGTCGTCAAAGAGATCTTTTTTAAATGGCTACCCTGGCACTCTCCTTGCAATATGCCGTCAAAGAGATCTTTTTTTTAATGTTTGCCATAAAGCAATAGGGTTTAAAAGTTGACATGAAAGTTAAAATAGTTGTAAACTATTATCTGAGTTTAGAAGCAGAGTCAGAAAGTTGCATGTATAAACTAAGGTTAGTTTTCAAGATGTGTCGCCGTCTATAAGACCAAGTTCTTTATATGCTGCTTGATTGGTGTGCAGGATCTTTAAATTTTATCCAACTTTAAATATGTAGGACCACGAAAACATTCCAAACGAATTCTTATGTGACCGAATTCAAATTAGTTATTAGAATGAATATTGTATATTCTAATAAGAGGTGAGTCTTTTTCAATCCTGGGATGACTTTTAAGGTGTTGTGCTCGTTTTCTTTGGAAAATTTGCTTCTTTCATATGTCTCCTTTTTTTTTTTGCAATTTCCTTCTGGTAGGATATTTGTGAGCTATATTAGTTTATTAAACCCTTTTGAATGCTTAAATACCGACATCATGAAAAATAGTTCCGCATTTTTTTTTTTTTTTTTTTTTTTTAACCTCTTCTTTGTCCAATTTTTTCCTATCCACTGTTTTTTGTTCGTTGTTGTTTTAACTCTTAACTTTAAAAGTACGGTAATTGTGCGCAATTACTATTTCAGTTAATAATTTTCTAACTTAAATGTACTTTATTGAATACATACAAATTTACAACTTTCAGAAACACGATTATCATCTATGCACACTTCTTGAATTACGAAAAAAAAATTCCGAAGCGCGAATTGCAGTTATATTTCATTTAATTAAATTTTAAAGCTTAAACAATATGTCACTCCTAACAGTTTTCAATGTTCTACAATGCTACAAACCCAGTCTTTTGCAGCCTCAAATTCATGAAAAAGTTTTGGCGGTTCTCCTGCTGGTATCTTGAAATTTTTATCTTTCACATGGGCTCATCCCTCAGCCTTCAGTTTAAAGGGGGACCGTTAATCATTCTGACTTTGCGGATGCAGAGCAATCCGAGTTCGTTTTTACGTTTATTAAGTTTGCAACAGTGCTAAAAGTTTTCAAAGAAATGAAGAAGCACCTATTTTCCCCTACAACTGGTGCTATAAAATATAGAAATGACATTGCTGAGGACAGTAAAATCGATAGCAATGAAACATACATTTAACAATAACTTATGTTTATATGTAAATGTTTTTTTTTAATCATTCTCACTTTCCATAACCGAAATTATTCTTGCCAAAAAACCAGGGCTGCGGAGTCGGAAGGAAAATGGCCGACTCCTGTATTTTGAAACGCCCGACTCCGACTCCAACTCTGACTCCGGATTTTTTTAATTGTATTTTTTCAACTCCCTCTCTCCCTTCAGGGAAAGGGGGAAAACCTCTAAACAGAGATTGAAATATTAATTCTTTTTTATGAAAATTTCACATTTTGTTTTTTATTGTAAACTCATGACGTATACAACGTTAGAAATTCAATTTAAAAATAAAATTTTCCAATAGTTACGAGTTAAAAAGTGAGATCACTTAAAAACCCCTTTTAAAAAATTGAAAAGGAAAACCTGTAATTTGCCCCCTTTTAATGTTTAACAAATAGATATTGATCAAATCGTGTGCTTTTAATTTTTGAAAGCTGTAACTTGAGAGAAAAAAAAAAAAAAAAAGCTTTTTTTCTAAATCCAAATTCTTGAGAGGGGGTGGTTTACTCCGGTTGACACCTATCTGGTAGATGACACCCAAAAATAATTTCAGAGTTTATAAAAAAATATAAATATTTTAATGCTGAAAAATTTCGCGAATATATTTTAAATTATATTTCATCAATAAAATGTCAACGAAAATAGGGCACATATACGTCAGGAGCTATTTTTACACAAAATGCGACGGTATACAAATTTGTACGAATAGCTTTTACTATACCCTTATTTCTTCTTCGCCTAATTTTTAATTTAAATTTTATTGGCTGCTTTAGAATTAACCTTATTATGAAGATTTTAAGATTAACTGCAATAATTGAGTGTTGTAATCAAGAAATCATTTACATAATTTTGTTCCATACTTTTTAGTAAGAACCAAGCTTATAGAAATAGTCATAATAAAGAAAAAAAAACTTTAGATTATTTCATCGGATCTTTAAGATTCGTGCTTTCAGAACTTCTTTGAATTTGCCGATCACCCTTAAAAGTTTCAACCTTAGCTACGGGCCTCGACTTACTAATTTGTTACGTTTTCTTTCCTATTTTATAACTGAGATCGAACAAAACACTATATTTCTATTTTTATTTGAAAGTGATTACTTGAAAATGTTAGGCAACAAAACCGTTTGCTGACAGTTGCTATTTGTTAAGTTAAAAAGCAAGCAAACTAGGGGACGGCTACAGAAAGTTCGGTAAGCGCTCAAGCTAACTGATTGCCATAACGGCAGTTATTTTCTCATTAGTATCTTTTTATACATGTAATCGAACCAATTGGTATTCAGTTTTAAAAAAATACAAAGAGAGTCAGTAAAAAGGAAAGAAAAAAAGAAGCCCTGAGTCTGAGTCTGAGTCTGCATGTTTTCCAACGACTCCGACTCCGACTCCTTCACTCCAAAATCATTCCGACTCCGACTCCGACTCCACAGCCCTGCAAAAAACTAAAGAAAAGGAGAGCATGTACGTAGTAGAAAAAAAGCTTACTTGCAAAATCTATGGATTTCCTTTTCTGAAATTGTTCAGCTGCAAAAACAGTGATTTCTCTCGGTACAAATCAGCTTTTGCATAAAAATCAACAATCACTGTTAAATTTATCACTTATTGCTGTTAGTTTTAATGTATAACTCGTTTATAAGACTAAATCACTGCTACTTTTATGGCTTATTATTTTTGACTTCACAATACGATTCATTTATAAAAGAGTATATTACTGCTAATTTTACGGTTAAGTTTAGTTAATTTGTCGGGACAATTCAATTATAAGACAGTATATTGCTTCTAGTGTTATGGCTAATTACTGCTAATTTCGCAGGAAAGTTCAATTATAAGAGAGTTAATTTCTGCTAATTTAATTTATTATCGTTAATTTCACAGGGCAATTTATTAAAACACAGGATATTACCACTAATTTTGCAGTTTATTAGTGTGAATTTTATGATTTTAAACTGAAACCTCAACTGTAAAATCTAGGTACAAGTTTTTTTTTTTTTTTTTTTTTTTTTGCAGTGATAGAGTGTAATGAGATTTCAAAAAAAGTATTAAACATGGTTCGAATTTTGCAAACGTTTTGCTCAAAGTTTTTCCTTTGACGCTTACTGCATTATTGATGAAAAAAAATTTTCTGTTGATTTGATTGATAAAAATAAAATTGGCATGTTCGAGTGCAATGGGAAGTAATATTGATTCAAAACATTTATTTTCTTTCACGCTTATTCAAAACTTTAATTGTCATTGACAAACTGAAGCACTATTGAAGATATTTGCAATCCCAAAATTTTTTTTTTTTTGGATCAAGTGAGAACTTTTAAAAATTTGCTCTCCCCCCTTTTTTTGCCTGAATATATTTGAATTACTTTTTGATTAAAGCTGTAATTTTTATTGTTTTTTTTTAATTAAATTGCAGCACTTCTCTTTTTGAAAAATTAACAACTCAACTCAACGTAGGGGGGGGGGAGGTTTTTTTATATGCAGAATGTGTGTACGAAATTTGAAATTAATCGGTCAGTTGGTTTTAAAATGGGAGTTAACACATACTTTTAAAAAGTAGTTTTGAGAAAAATGCGTTTCAAGTTTTAGGAGGTAAAAAGCATTAATTCCAGCTCCATAGAGTACAGTCTCTGTAGTAGCTTCGGTCTCCTCGGCCTTTTCTTTTTTTGTTATTTAGATACATTATATTTAACTAACTTCAAGCAAGTAGCCCTGACTTTCGGAGCGTCGCAGCTGTCAAAACTGCTGCATTCTTTGACAGCTGTCAAAGCTACAGTTTGAAGGAGCGGAGAATGAATACTTGATAATTTGGAGAATTTTGTACGAAACGACTTGAAATTTTGGGAATATATTCTTGAAATGTTTAACTAAAAGACAAAAGAAAAAATCACTTTTTTGAAACTGCAAAACTCTACCCCCCCCCCTTTTAATAAACAATAAGTTAATTCGTGTTTTCATTTTTCACGTCTTGATTTGCGCTGTATTTTCATGAAAAGTAACTCCTGCGTAAAAAGGGGGGTCTACAGTAGCTATTAAATAGCGCACTTGAAACAACTTCGTAGGAGCATCGCTATTTTAACCATATATAACCACAACGTACAGTTTTTTTTTTTTTTTTAAATTATAAAGTGTTTGACTGTGCCATAGTATTTTTTTGCAATGTATTTCTTCATTATTAAAAAACAAAAAACAAAAACAAATAAGATATTCAAAGAAGTAACTAATTTAAAAGTTTTTATTTTGTTCATATAACCAATCATAGTAGTTTACATAAATTTAAAAAAAGAACAATTACACAGACATGATGGCAACACACTGGAATGATTTCCTTTTACAATAGGAAAAACATTTACAAAATGCATAAAACAGTTAGTAAATAAAAATGTATAAAAGTACTTAAATACCACGTGACAAACATAAAAAAAAGTACAAATGAGAATAGCATTAAATTAACTGCTCAGCAGGTGAAAATGACAAAAGAGTAAGCATAAATTCGCAGCACAAATCCTGAGCTAGTAAAAGTCCACTGATTGATAATACTTGAACGATAATCAAAGATAACTATTATGAAACAATTATAAGTCATAATAAAATCTTAATGAGTTTATATGCTATTTTATAAAATGATTTTATTTAGATTTGAGGGTTGTGTTAAAAGGAGTTTGAGGACTGTATTTCAAATAGGTAAATATTCAAATCATTGGCTCCTTTATTATGCAAAGAGGCTTGAATGAGGATATGATCAAGGGATAACGATACGTCTTTGATATCATTGATAACAATTAGGAATAAGCTTCATCTACATGTTTTGAATGCTTTAATATTTTGAAAGTAATTATAGGTTTGAAAAGCTATTTTTGGAGGAAAAACTCAAAAGGGAAAAATCGATTAGTTGATCTGTGCTGCAAATATCATTTTCTTTGGCTTAGCCAAACGTACCAGCGGTTGGATCCATTCACGCTTAGTCTTTTTTTTTTCTTCCATAAAATTAAACATATTTAGATAATTAATTTTTGGTATGCATAACTGTGTAGTTTGTTTCTCATGATTACACAGATCGAAAGAGGTAAAATATTATGCCATTGCAATGAATAAGTGCCAGCTTATTTAGGTCAGTGTATTATTTTAATGTTAATATTTGACTAGGTTTTTGATCTATCTGTTTTTTAAAAAGCTAAAATTTGACATGCTTATAAGGACCCTTTTTTTTAAAAAAGAAAAAGCTGTGCTTCAAATCATTAAGTACGCTTTTCTTTATTGAACAAGAAAGCAAAATGAAAATGTATTCTGGCAACAGTTTAAAATCGTATGTCAATTAAAAATATAACTTTAAAGGATCAGTCTCAACTAACGAAAGTGTTTAGTAATTAAATGAACGTAAAACTGTCTTGTTTGAATGTCGACTAAAATTTCTAAAAGGAAAGAAATAAAAGGCTTTTCAATAGTTTACGTATTCTGACTGAATTGTTGATTCGGTCCTTGGAGTTGAGAGACAAGACTTTTACTCCAATGAGTGAAAACGCCTGCAATATGATAAACATGAAAGACAGCACAAATAAAATCTATGTACAAAAGAACTTTAGGACAACAAAGGCACATTAACATAACAAGTATAAAAACTTCAGAAAAGGGATCCAAACTATAAAAAATGCGTGTAAAATAAACCAATTATTGTCTTTTTTTTCAGCTAATAGTAAATTACGTTGTTCTCTTTTCTTCACATTTAATTTAAAAAATACTAATTTGGACTCTTCGAAATAGCGTTACATTGGAGAACTTCTTCATGAATAAGCATATTAGATTATGATATGCAATTTTTTTTTAAGGCTTAAGCTTTTCAAATACGCAATAAAATTTCTAAAAATAGTTCGATTTTAATGGAAAATTTCAAATGCAGTTTTTACAAATGTGCTTGTTAATGCCACCTTGTTACAAGAAATACAACAAACACTTCATTTACAATGGCTTTCACAGTGTGGATTACCATCAAGATTGGCATCTTCAACATGTGACTGGTGGACGGAATTGTTTTAGGAATGTTCTCGAGTTTCACACCCATCCGATTCCCCTGTTTCTACCATCGTTGTACGAGCCACCATTTTGCCAGTTAGAAGATTGTCCTTGGTGGTTTTTCGGCCACTGTACCCCACCAGAAGGTCCAGATGCACCATAATTAGTGGGCCACTGAACACCGGAACCTTGATTGCTATTCCATGGTTGAGTTTCAGAAGCAGCACCATACCCACCGCCATCTTCACCGCCATAGCTACCGCCGTAGCCTCCATTACTGCTACCCCCGTAGCCTCCATTACCGCCACCACCGTAGCCTCCACTACTGCTACCTCCATAACCTCCGATACTGCCACCGCCGTATCCTCCTCTATTGCCACCTCCGTAAGTTCCACTATCTCCTCCTCCTCCTCCTTGGCCGCCTTCGTTGTTTCCACCATATCCTCCTTCGTTGCCAGTGCTGTAGCGACCATCACTTGCTGCTCCATATTCGCCTTCACTTCCCCCATATCCACCATCGCCTCCTCCACCGTATCCGCCCTCACTTCCTCCTCCATATCCGCCTTCACTTCCAGCTCCATACCCACCCTCGCTTCCACCTCCATATCCACCCTCGCTTCCTCCGCCATATAAACTCTCACTTCCCCCTCCATATCCCCCCTCGCTACCTCCTCCATATCCACCCTCACTTCCTCCTCCATAGCCTCCTTCACTTCCGGTATCTCCTTTTCCGTATCCTTCTCCATCTCCAAAGTTTGCTGTTTGTTGTTGAGCACCTCTTCCGTAATTCGATTCCCATCCTTGTTCACTACCACCTTCATATCCGCTGTTCCATCCACCGCCTCCACCTCCATATGGACTTCCTTTGTCATTTCCACTGCTACCCTTGTTATCTGGGTACCATCCTTCTCCTGATTGTCCACCATAAGCGGGCTTCTTAATATAAACCCTGCAAAAGAGAATACAAATATCTAAAAAAATGTTAACTAAACAAGTTACAACACTCAAATTAGTTATGACTCTTTTATATAATATTGATTTTTTTTTCTTTTTACATAAAAATGCTTTTGATTCTTCGTCAGAATGACTAAATATAATCGCCGTAAGAATATATATATATATATATATATATATATATATATATATATATATATATTTCTTATTTTAACACTATATTTAAACATACTATTTTAGCTTAATACCTAAATAAAATATCCTCCAAAATCTTTTCCTAGAAAAAAGAATGCTGTTATTCCTAGTAGTATTATTGCTTTTGCAACCATAAGACTACGATTGCTGCAGTTGAAACTAAACGACTAATAGCCACTTGGAATACAGAGAATGTGTAAAAATATTCGATTTTAACCTCGAAAGAAGATATTTACATGAAGGGATTGGAACTCTTATTCCGTTCAAAGTAAGCTCATCCCAGTGATCCCCGGAAGTCTTCTTTGGAAGCATGTTCTAAGAATAATCCACCGTCACGTTTGGTATTGTTTCTTTTGCACCCGTAAAACAATCATTTTTAAGTGCATCCCTTAGTTTTGGAAATAAACATCTGTCTAATATTGCACGAACCTCCATATCCTCCAGTAATGACTCCTTGCGACTTCTGGTTGTTTTCCAAATTTGAGACGCCAATTAAATGCTTCAGTTTTGAGAGTGGAGAACAAATCATGTCGTATTCCCAGAAATCTTCTAAAATTGTTTTTAACAGTTGGAATATGAGGTGCGTAATTTGTGTTTGTTATGGCCTATTTCACGTCCCGGCAGTTGTATATTTTTCCGGGCGAAAATGTTTTTCAGATATGCTCTGTATAAGCTTAGAGAAATCGTGAACGTAATAATCTTAAGCAAAGGGTAGAGGGAACTACATTTCTTTGAAATAAAAATAAAGGTAAAAAAAGATCTGTGACCCACTTCCCCCAATTAACTCTAATTTGAATTACGAAACTTTGAATTCAAATTATGTTTTTCGCAATCACGAGTTGCGACAAGACCCTACTGATTAGAGTTATTGTTTCTAGAAATGGCTCCCCCCCCCCAAGCATGTCCCTCCTCCTGGGTGGTTACGTGTGTATAGTTGTGTGTGTAGGCTTACGTGTGTGCACGTAGGCGTGTGTATGTGTGTAAAGGCGTGCGCGGGTAGGCGACTGTGTATGCGCATGCGTGTGTAGGACATGGACGCCACCGCCCAGCAAAAGTGGATTCCGGGGCACAGTGCTCAGGACCAGCCGCGCCGCCGCCGGTGGACGGTGGTGCTGCAGGCCTGGTCCAAGCTGAAAAAGGAACCGGAACATCAAGGACTGTCAAGTGAGAACAATAAGCAATCGTGATTGCTCATTAAAACTTAATGAAATTAAACTAAAGGAACAAAATGCGCAAACTTTCCTAATTAAGTAATAGGTAATAGAACAAATGACATAATAGAGTTATATCATAGACATAAACAGACATAATAGAGTGTATCAGTATAATAGAATGTATTATTTCATTGACAAAAAGAAACGTGGTGTTGAGAGAAAAATTAGAGAAAGTCATCAAAATCAAGGTTTCAGCTTTTTTTGCTTGTGCTCAAAAATTTCATTATTTAGATTTCTGCCTCACAATTTGATGATGGCTATGACTCCACTAACGAAAAAGACATACTTTATTATTTTGAGGGAAATCATTTTTTTCTTTATAGGTCACAGGAGACAAGTCAGCGAAATTAAGAAGGAATAAAATGGAACTTATAAACAAATACAATCAGGTAAATGTCTTTTATATCATCCTTTTAAGGGTAAACTTCATATAACTTGAAATCCTAAATTTCTCTACCGAACAGAAGAAAAACATCACATTTTGTAGATTGATTAGGATGTGGGCATTGTTTTATGACAGCCACTTTATTTCTTTGTTTCTAAAAAGAAGGAAACAAAACCTTTTGTCCAATTATTTATTTTTAAAATATAATCAAAGTGAACGCGTTGACGTGGGTATCCACTCTATAAAATGTAAAAAAATGCTATTTTTCGTTCAGTTTCCTTTTTTTGAGCAATCACGAATTGATTGTTATCCTCTCTTGAGAAAGTTAATGTTGCTTTGATTTTTCGGGGTTATTTTTAATATTAATTTGGAGAGCAAAATCTTCATTGTCATAGCAACAAATCATCTGCAGTTTGATTTTATTACTTTTTCTTAAGGCTTAATTCAAGCAGATTTTACATTAAAAAATGAGATTACTGATTCTCATCGTTTAAGATTGATGAGAAATAAGAATAAATATGTTATACACTGTAAAACATATTTACAACAAGTGTACTGGTGGAAATCGGCCATAAAATCTTTATTATCGCATCTTAATCATAATCTTTTTTTTATGGATATGCCTCGTATTACCTATTCCAGAAAATTGCCAGTAGTAATATGAAGGGTGCAAATTTCTTGGCCATTTCCAGTCCATCCCATTTGTAGAAACTAGAAATCCAACGAGTAGAGTCCTATCGAAATTCGTGATTGCGAAAAACATGATGGGAATTTAAAACATTGAAATTCAAAAGAATGTTAGATGCTGGATATTCATTTTGGGATTTTTTAAAAAAATAAACTAGATTTTTAAAGTCAATGTGCGATTGACACATCGGGAAAATCATTGGAAACGAAAAATGCTTATAGCAAAATAGCTATCAAAATGTTTGCTCGTGGGAGGAAAGCACATCATAAACTGTCATAATAAGAAAGCAAACATGTCAGTCGCCACAATTTCAGTCCAAACAAAAAAAAAGTGAGACGAGGGGAGGAGGGGCATCCACTTGACATGAATCCAAACCTGCCGCGCATGCAGATTTCTCGCCTTCTAGATGGTACACTTCCATCTTTCTTCACCTTATCCACTGACCCGGTGATCTATCTCCAGAGATAAAAACAAAGGAGAAACGAATCCAAAGAAGATAAGATGCTATCCTGAGGCCGCATCCATGGTCATGGGCAACAAGAGAGAGAGAGAGGCGGAAGTTCATCGACATACATACAAGCTGAGGAACTCTCAGGCAAGCTAGGTCACTCTGATTAGGGGCATGTCGACTGGATTCCCGGCAGCTGAGAATTTTCGACGCTTGTTTCGTCGGGGGATTTTCACTACAGATTAAGTTACCTGAGAAAATCGGGATAAAATCTCTACGACGCCGACAGCAGTCGGTGACGAATGCCTGTTTTTCACGCTGGATTGATTCTGGCAGCCAATGAAGAGCTCAGTCAGTCCAACTTCAATCAGTGTTCGAAAATATCATATTTTCGAAAATATCGAAAATATCCGATATTTTGATATATATCGGATATTTTCAATCAGCACAAACTAATATCTTCAAAATAGTAAATGCATCTTCAAATCATTCTTAAATTATTATTATAATATGTAGATTTAAAATTAAGGTTTCTTTCATTATTCATATCTAATATTTCATTTTACATTTTTGTCAATTTTAATTCACTTAGCATTAGCTGTTTTACTCATTTGTCTTCTGTTAGCTACTTTTACACAGATGTATGGTTCAGAAATAAACAATATGCAATAGTGAGGAGCGCAGTCATAAGACATTTTATTTTTTTCCAACCAATGTTTAATATTTAATTAGGTACTTTTAATATGAATTAAAATTGCTATATTACTAATAATATTTTATGAATATAAAATAAAAAGAGAATATATTATTTTGTTATATTAATGATATATTAATACAAAACATAGTACATGACTTTTTGGTTATTTTTAATAATAAATGAGCAATATTACACTGATTAATATAATTTTTGCATTGAAAATACCATAGTTGGAAAAATAAATATTGAAAATATCAAAATATCATGATATTTTCAAAATAAATATCGGATATATATCTACTGATACATATCGGCGAACCCAGATTTCAATGTCTTAGAAAACTTTTAACATGCATTTTAAAAGTAATCTCTATGCGTATTCATCAAAAATAAATATTAATACATGTATTTGTTTTTGAAGGCAAATATGTGAAGGCAGATGTGAAATCTAACAATGGTTTCCTGTTAAATATAAGCTCTAATTTGTAAATTATGTCCGTTACTATTATAAACCATATACCCTAGTTCATAGTTGACGATCTAGCATAGTACATCTTCGGTCTATTCTTCATTTTAAGCAAAAATGAAAAGCTTTTCAAATCTTCAAAATCATTTTTAATTATTAAAAGCCAGAATAGCGTTGTCTCTAAAGCGTAGTATTATCTTTTCTAGTTATACCTACACAGATGTATAAATATATAACTGTGGGAATTCTAGCTCGCGCACTCCAGTGAGTATGTGTGAGTGTTAAGGAAAAGGAAGTCAAAAAATTATTAAATGCAAAACATTATTTTAATTCAAATAATATTGTAATGTATCAGTTTTTAAAATAAAAAAAATGCGTTTGAGAGGTATTCTACATTAGTTTTAGTTTTTTAATCTCTTTGCAATAACTTTTAACATAAGCTGTTAATTTTTATTAAATTATCTTTTTGACTGAAAAGTATGCCTACTACACTATTTTACTTTAATTTTTATAAATAAATGAGTTTCACATAAGTTTGAGATCTCAAATAAACTACGTTCCTTACCATCCCTTATCTCTCTCATTAAATTTCTTTGCTGAAGCTGATGATCTTATTAAATAATTACTTAGCTGACACTTTGTTTACAATCAATATTGTAGGAATAATTTGAATTGATAAAAAGTCACTGAACTATATAAGTTAAATTTATGATTTGAACTTCGTTCCTGAAGATTTAAGACCACGCTGTTTTACAAAAACATATTGTACTAAGCCGTATTACAGTACTATCAAGCTAACTAAATAATAATGTAAGGAAAAAAAGATTAACTCAAATTAAGTTGAAAACTGTATGCACCTAAAATTGCATTCCCAATCAAGAACTTTCCATTTCGCAAATTTGATCTGTAACTTGTATAAGAACATAAAAATGCGGAGCCATTACTAGAAGCACACAAACAAATTATATGTAACACAATTTCATTTGCAGGAAGTTCGAGAGCGTGCATGACTAAATAGGCTGAAACCGAAAAGCTAAAACAGCAACCTAATCTTTCAAGTTCAAAACATTGCCTGAAGCATTTATTTATGTTTTTTAAAATCGCATTCGAGTTGGAACTAGGTGTTAACGATCTTTCACTTCTTTTCCTCTTATGTTCTCCAGTCGGGAAACGTGATGTCTGCAGAGAAACTGCTCTGGCACATATCCATTGTCTTATTAGCGTATCCAGTGACTCTTTTTCACGATCCCGAGAAATGGCCAAGGTCGAAAGTTTTTCCTCCTCGATCTCTCGGGGTCAGTTTCGAATCCGTTTTGATTGAGTATTCAAATAATGGAACAAGCCCACACAACGCATTCGAATCGAAAATTGGGATGAAGAAAGAAATGAAGATCGATTGTGGAACGTCCCGATATTTATTGTTACTCGTGCGGATTAAATTTCTTGTTATATTGTTATTCTAAACAATATGAAACTGATCCTCTTTCTTGACATGCTGTGTTTGCTCAATAGCGGTTGGTTGAATTTTAATATGTACATCATCCACGATTCTTTGATATATTTGTTCATTCGAACAATTTATTTACTCTACTTTGTTATCGATGAGGAAAACAAGAAGTTCCTTCGCAACTAAGCGAATAGAATCTAATACATTAGTTCCCCCCCCCCCCTGATTTTTCTAAAGTTCTAAGTTACTTCAGATGCTTTTCTAGCTTGGGTATAAACTGACTAGTAAATGTACAATCACTTTTTTTTCGTTAAAAATATAGGTATTTTTTAGTCGTATTAAAAATAAATTGAATTTTTTTTAGCATCTTGTACCGTTTTTTTTATAAAAACATTAACTCCCAATTTTGGCAGCAAGTGATGATGTAAACTGCTTCCTTCACTTGGCATATATATATACTAGCAGAACCCGGCAGACGTTGTCCTGCCTATAGATACATATTTTATCTCCATATGGTGGGTGTGTTGGCATTAAAACGTTGGTAATTCATTCATTTAATTTTCAAGCACAAAGGTATTTATTCTTTAATATTTCAGACTGTTAACTATGTAATCGAACGAACTTTGAGTAAAAGTAATCTTTTATTCTCATCTAGCTTAAGGCAAGTGGATATACAATATTTTTGGTTTTCTGATTCGGTGTATAAATGTATAGAAAATTTAGTGTTCCTACTCTGGAGCAAGCCACATATAGCTGTCCATGCGAAAAACATGGATTCGCTAAATGTAGTCCGGCAACGCGCAGCGACTGCCCCTGAGCTTTGTTGATCGTTATTGCGAAAGCAAGGCGCACAGGAAATTGTAGTCGTTTGAAAGTGAAGGGCAAATCAGTAGGAATCATAGGAATGCGCGGAACCAGCACATCTTCACCCTTGCATTTACCATTAATTATTGTTGCTTCAATCACGTTCGGCATCAGTTTTTTCACGGAAAGTCTGGTTCCATTGCATAACTTTGGCGTGTTGAGATTTCGTAGAAGCAATATTGGTGAACCGATTTTTAGCCTAAGTTTGTGGGGTGGAACTCCAGGTGGTTCCAATGAATTGAGAAACTCCACTGGATAATTAACAGCTTGATCTTCTTCTATGACTGTATCAATGGATTCGTATTCCATAATTGCACCAGTAAGTTTCAACTGAATCATGTTATTGATTCGATTGACGTCATCATTCTTTGGGGCTAAGATAGCACGTTCGCAAAGCCAATCGTGATTCCTGAAATTGTTTATAATGTTCGGGAAAACGTTTTTCTCAAGATCTTCTATTGATGACTGTAGTTGGCAGAAGTTCGGTGGGAACGATATCTCCTGTGTTGCTGGATCAACAGGAAGTTTGCCGTCGCCCATGTCCAAAAGTTGTTTGGCAAACGTTGCTGCAAAATCATCTCTAAGTAAATGCACACGCATATTAGTCGACAGTGTAATTTTCTTCACATGTCTCCAGAGAGCTGAATTTTTCAGGCATGCTGCCAGTTCGTCTGCTGGTGTTGATCTTGGCATAACGGGCAAAGTTTGACGGAAATCACCCGCGAGAAGTACTACAGTTCCACCCATCGGACGCTGATCGTTTCGGAAATCTCGCAAAGTACGGTCAAGCGCCTCAAGTCCTTTTTTATGGGCCATGGTAAATTCATCCCAAATAATGAGTCGGCATGTTTTCAGCACAGTTGCCATTCCAGATGTTTTTCCAATATTGCAAAGGGGGTGTGCAGCTAGGTTTAAATTCAACGGCAGCTTAAGAGCCGAATGCGCAGTGCGTCCTCCATCGAGAAGTGTTGCTGCAATTCCCGATGACGCCAAAGCCAATGCAATATCATTCTTCATTCGGATTTCAGCGAGTACCAAATTGAGTAAAAATGTTTTTCCTGTGCCTCCTGGTGCATCAAGGAAAAGGATTCCCCCATTTCCACTTCGCACATGCTCCATAACTGTGACGTACGCGAGTCGTTGATCATTTGTCAGTAGCTTTTTCTGAGTCTCAACATTAATTTGCAACGCGTTGACGTCATACTGTTTTTCTCGCAATACGTCACTATCGACTACATTGATGCTAGTACGTCTAGGAGAAAATAGCCCTAGTTGATTTAGGTTTTTTTTGCTAATTGAGATACACGTATCTTCGAGTGATATTAGTGCTGCATTGAAAATGTCTTCTGAATACTGTATATCCAGGTTGCAGTCTCTGCGTGCTTGAAGCAGTATGTCTTCGCTCATACTCTCTTTGTGTTTCTCCCAAAGATCTTTCGGACCTGAAGGAGCACAGGTTGTCAAAATAATGGCAAAAAGAGTTCGAATTTGGTCAGCACGCCGTGTTTCAGAGGCTTCTGTTAATGCATTGTCCCAGTGATGATCATTTTCAAGCATTCCAAGTTTTAAACAAACTTCTCTATATGTCTGATACTCTTGACCATCTATGGTTTTGATTGCTTGGAACGATGTTGGTCCTTTGATCACGTGAAGCAGCATTCGTAAATAGTAGCATGCACCATGATTTGGGTGAACAGTATACACGCGGCCCAACGTGCCAGTAGAAAATATTCCAGATATCGAAGAATGTCTTGCACCTCGTTTTCTTCTGCTAAACGTTTTTGTTGATTGGTTCCAAGTGTAATACTGCGGGACTTCGTGATAAAGCAATGTTTTAGCGAATTCATCAGTTGAACACAGTTGGAAAAAAGCGGTCAATGTTGTGTTCGGTGGACTTGCAGCTCTCTGGTGTGCATTCTCTTCCGTAAAGTAGACTCGTTGACCATTTTCCAAGTGAACACTGAGATGCACAACAGCAGGAAACCTTTCATGAATGTCAAAACCAAATATTCGCCAAACAGCTTCGTTACTGCTTATATAACGTCCCATTTGAAATTGGTCGACTTGCATTGGGATTTGCAAGCCCGAAAACTGCCATATCACTACCTTTATTCACATATTTACATATGTATTTAATTAACTTCACTGAATTGCAGGACTCTACATTGATATGCGCGTTGAATGATTTTGAAAGCAAAGGAGAATAAGGCACAATCCATTTGTTATTAATTTCTATATCAAAGTTATTGATTTTGATAGTTATTGTATACCCTCCGTCATCAGGTTTTCGTCGTCTGTACAGCGGATAACCATCGCCACCGGTTTGTGTTTCTTTTAACAGCTGACGTGGATAATTTTTGGTGCATCTACCGTCTTTCATGCATGGCGAATGAGGGTTGTGGGGCCCACATGGGCCATGTATCATATTCTTTTTGATAATTTCAAATAGCTCAGGATCTTCTTCTGGGTTTGGTAGTTCAGCACTAATGAAGTCGTCGATTTGAGTTGGAACAATTTTTTCCACCAACCAAATTAAGACATGAGCGTGTGGTAAACCTCTCTTCTGCCATTCAACCGAATACATCCAACAGCGAGTTTCTCCATATATATGATTTTTAGTGATGATATTCATGAAGCGGATCAATTTTTGCTTAAAAACTCTCGCAATGACATCATGTCGATGAGACGATTGCTGGCCAGGCAGAAGTAAGTCTTTTATTTCAACCCAAGATGGGTTACATGTGAACGTTATAAATAGATCTGGGCGTCCATATGTACGAACATATGTTAAAGCATCCTGAGCATATTCGTGCATATGCCTTGAACTTCCAGTATACGTTGCCGGAAGTATAACCATTTGTACAATGTCAGCAACTTTTTTTTTCATTCGCGATGGTATCGCGTAAATGAATGTACTCTTCGGCTCGGAGCTTCGATTGATTGTAGCGAATGTAATCGAGTCGTTCACTTTCGACTTTGGCGTACATATCAACGATGAATTGTTGAAAAAGCTGCCGACAGTTCAGGATATGATTGGATTGTTTTGCGCGAATCATTATACGGTATGCATAAAAATCCATAGAACTAACTTTTTTCGTTGTGGTAGCACCAGTGGTGGGATTTGTTTCATACAATTCAAAATGATATCCGTCTTCTCCTCGAGGAAACAGAATTGGATATTGAAGTGCATCGTACGATCGGTGTGTTTCAGCAACACGTTGCTTCGTTTGATCTCGTTTGCAGAAAGACGATATCTCGCCTTGTAATCTCTGTTCCGACGACTACAGCTGCTACTTCAGGTGCCATCGGAGCATTAAATCTCCTTTCATGCTCATTGGACGGCCTTTTATCTGCCCTGATAATTACTTTGAAATCGTCGTATCTCACACCATCCAATGCAGATTTAAAATCTCTGATCAAGCTGTTGTGTTCGTGGAATAACTCTCGTAAATCAGCAATAATATTGCGATCTGTAGCAGCACTTAATGTACATCGTCGGTCAATTTCGGTCTCTACATTATCCATAAAATAAATTTGTAAAAATTTGGGATTTTCCTCTGGCATTGGAAGAAGGGAACCAATTTGATGATAGACCTGGCCTTGTACTTTAAATGTGGGAATGAAATTATTATATCGTACAATATTTGTAGCTCCAAATGATGTCATTTGAAAGCACGAGTTATATTTACGAATATGTTGTAGAAAGTGTTTCGACTCCCGTGTAATTCCAGTCGAGTAGGTTAGAAGTGGCTCTGGTGGTTCAGCAAGCGGTGGCAAATTTACTTTGCCATTGGAGCAACACATACCAGGAGTCTCTTTTTGAAATTTCAAAGCGCGACAATGTACGCAAATTGTAGACATTGGACCAATGACAACATCGCGATGCATTTTGTAATCAAAGTCCTTGTCGTAGTTAAATGCCGCTTTCTTGAGATCTATTCTAGTTTTTGTTTAAGAGTGCCGTGCGTCTCGCTCTTCTGGGGATGCAGCAGCTCTTGAAGTAGAAACTCTAACTCTCAGGTCTTCCAGCCTTGCGTTTTTCTCTTCAGATGTTTCAATAGCTCTTGAAGCGGAAGCTCTGATCCGTTCACTTTCCAGGCGTGCCTCTCTCTCTTCAAATGTTTCCGCAACTCTGCTCGCAGAGATTTGCAATGCTTTTCTAGAGTATCTACCAATGCTTGCTTTTTTACGGGGCATTTCAAATGATAATTTACTAATTAGAAGCTAATTTTTCTTTAAAATAGTAAAACGATATTTTTTAACGTTCGAAGATACAAATGCTTACTTCTCAAAGAAATATTAAAGTCACTTTGAGGACGAAACTAAGCTTGACAACAATGGCGGACACATTGAAATTTTTAATCTTAAGGATGATAATAATGCGTAAATTAAAAAAAAAAACTGAAAAAATATATCAAATCGAAAAAGTAATATATCATTTTGAAGTGAAAAAAATGCCAGAAGAATGGTTGCTCTCTAGTAATCGGATGGCATGACTTTTAGGAGATATTCGTCTATACGTATAACCATCTGAAAATTTACTAACAACATATCTCTTACGAAAAAGCGAGTTCCATAAATTTTGAAAATATCAACAACAGAACGTGCAAGAAAATAATTACATTTTTGGCAAGGCTGAAATCAATTTGAGTGTCCCATTCAGCGTTGAATTTATACCATTCCGGACGGCATTAAAATAATTTTCAATATTGCTGCATATTATGAAAAACAATACGGGTGTAAAGTCAAGTATTTTTAAATAAGACTAAGCTACTATACTTTTTAAACACACAAAACGTTCAAAATCTGGATACTTATGAAGTGGAAAAAAGTTCAGATTTGAGTTAGAATGAGGGTTTCAGTTTTAAAATATCGTCAACAGTCCCTCTAAAAATATCTCTCTGAATAAGGAAAGTAGTCATCCCCCCCCCCTTCGGAATAAGAAAAATTTTCAAAATAACATCAACATTCTGTTTTTGGTTTTGGTTTATCCCCAGTTTTGCCGACACTTCAAACTTCCTTCCGCCTTTAATATTTTAATATATCAAAAGGTATGATTAAATCAGAAAACGGGGGAAGGGGGACGAAATGTCGGCTAAACTGGGAAGACACCTTTTTTTAACCCCAGCTGAATAGGCACAATAGCTTCAAAAAAATTCCCTTTTCAATGAATTCTCGAAACGTTATCTTAGAATATCGACTTCAGTCCCTCAAAATCAACATCAGCATAAACCATTCTGAAATAACGATAACGGCTCATCTAAAAATCTCCATTACATTAAAATTAATAGTAAAAATCTTCATTAATACAACCAAAATCCATGTCTTCGGTCGGCTAACAAAAATTAAAACGGTCTGTTAGTAATTTTCGTCAAAAAGATATTGTCGCCAAATCATGAGATACTTCTAGTCACCATAACATGGAGCTAAACATTTTCATCCAAAATGTTTCCAAAATGAATAGTAAAATTTGGCGATTCTTTGAAAATGTGCAAAAAGAAAAATTTATGGAAGTTTTTGTGCTCTTTAATGGATTTGTTTAATTTAGTTTATGGTGAATTATTTTACATCTCGAAAAAAGTTTTAAAGATTCTTTTAATGGCGATATTTTGTTTACATGGTGAAAGCTGAAAAACATTGACTTCAAAAACAGCGACAGTTGAAAAAATTGCACAAATGAATTCGCATAAGCTACTGAAATCTTTGCAAAGAGTTTGGCGAGATTTATACTGGTAGATTGGATCATGAGTCTGATCAGCACAAATAATAAAAATATAACAATAATTTCATTAAAGTTCCATTTAAATGGAAAATAGTCAGCCAAATCCTTTTATTATCAGCCAATCTTGTGAAAAAACGTTGATTTAAGATTTGACTTGAGAAAAGCCTCGAACAGTCACACGAAACGCAAAAATATTGAAGAGTACAACAATTCTAGCTATCAACTGAGAGTTGAGATGATACACTAAATAATGAATTGGGTTGAGGAGAGCCTTCGAACATGGAACGAAAAAAGCTCATATCTCGTTTTTCATACAACTTAGAACTTTCTAACAGATGCCATCTTCAGCAGAAAAATAAGCGCTTTCGATGGACACATAATTTTAAAATGTGCACGTATTTTTTCGCCGTCATATTGGGGCATTTATGCGAAAATTTGGACAAATTAGAATAAAAAAGGAACTATCAATCGGATTTTTTTCGAACTGGTCTACAAACCTGCTCAGTACCAAAAAGAACAAACGGTGAAAGTTTCACCCAAATCTGCCGGGTAGTTTCTGAGATCTTAGGGAACAAATTTACCAAACTCCATTTTTATATATATAGATAAAGTGTGTGTGTGTGTACACCAAGGATTAAATAGAAGAACTATATTTCTAAAAGATGAAATGGCAGGTGGGAAGGATATTTTGGTGCTTTAACTTTTAGTGTTTAATATTTTGAATGGAAAAAAAATTAATAAAAATAATATTGCAACATTTTAAGATTTCAAATTCCCTTTCCCCATGAATGTACATTTTTATTTAAAATAATCTAAAGCGTCAAAATATGTTAGATACAATTTTCGAATTTCAAAGCGTAAAATACGCTTGTAGCGTCGTAGAAATACGTCTCCTATACATATTCTAGTTTCATTAGAGATGTAAAGATAAATCATCAATAGAATATTTTACACTTTTAGAAATAACTAGAACTGAAATTCATTTACATATGTACAGCGAAATAAAAGTATTTAAAAAACGAGCTGATGTGTGCATCACATGACTTCCTTTTACACCAATTTAATGCTATTTCCCTATTATTGCAATTTTAATGGGATTCTCTCTCTAACTCTTTAAATATCACTAGCAATGGCCACATTGAAAGCAGATTTAAAAAAAAAAAAAAAAAAAAAAATCGCCAAATTTTTCGCCAAGTTGGCGACAAAACTTGGCAACCAAAAGACTGGCGATATATCGCCAAGTGACCGCCAAATTATAACACCACTTGAGTTTGCATCGAAATTAACAATGATTTCCCCCCAAAAAGGTGCAAAAGACCCCTTTAGAAACACCCGAATGCAACCAAAATAGGAGGTGCACAACTAGACCCCACTACGAGTCTATGTACCAAATTTCAACTTTCTAGGACATACCATTTTTGAGTTATGCGAGATACATACGCACATACGCACATACGCACATACGCACATACACACATACGCACATACATACAGACGTCACGAGAAAAGTCGTTGTAATTACCTCGGTGATGGTCAAAATGGATATTTCGCGTGTCTATACATTCTTAGGCACTTTTCCGCATGTGGTCGAATCGAAAAAAAACCTCAACATTCATTTGGGGGTGAGCAAAATGGAAATTAAGGGCGATTTTTGAGTGAAAATTTTTTCGCGAATACAATACTTCCTTTTTTGTAAAAGGAAGTAAAAAGAAAAGAAAGAAAAAAAAATGATTATAAAATGCATTGAATCCGCACAAGGCTTTCAATACGAAAACAATCGAATTGTATCACACATATTTCATGCTTTTGATTGTTTTCTTGAAATGGCATCGTACAGATTAAGCACAAATCAAATTACTGTTATCTAAGTAGGCGGGATGAAAAGTTAAAAGCATGCTCATTGCTCATTTAACTGGAACAATGAAGAAACATGAGCCTTTAGGATACACTCAGATTTAGCTTGTTAATTTATTTGCTTTTCCGCCAACTAGGTGAGATTTCTTCCACGCTTCATAAGATCTAAAGAGTAATGAAATGTACTTTTGCTTTAAATATGTTAAATGGAAAAAAAAGTCTTTTTTTTTTTAAATTTTCATTTCAAAAGTGTGTCAAAACTTTGAAGTAAGTTGCCAAGTTGTATGCGGTAAATAATGTATTTGGTTGCAGCGATGGTTTTAAATTTGAATGATATTAAATAATTGAAAACATTCATTGAATGCTTTGAAAGTAAAACTTCGTAGGATTATGTACTTGCAAATATTTGTACACTACTATTTAAAAGTGACATTGCGTTTTAATATTACAATAATGAATCTCATATTATTTTTTAAACCAGAAAACATAAGTACAAAAATTTTTACTCAAGCTGAACTCAATTTATTAGCACATTCCAACGCATTGTAGTTACGTAATTTGTATCAAAGGTAATAAAACGCAATGATTAAAAAAAATAGTAATAGTAAAAATAAGTGACTGCCCTTTTACCTACGCATTGTATCCACAGGGTGCAACAAAAAGAATGTTCTAATTTTTAGCGAAATAAAATAAAACAATGTTGAAGAAAAGGTTAGATCGTAGAATGGTACACTTTATTCTCTTTCTATTTACCAAATTCAGAAAATTACATCAGCTTTCTGCCTTTCTCCCAAAGTTTCTTATGATTTGCGAACCATCTTAGGTTGACGCTCTCACAGTTGTCATACCTAAGGGTCTTGCAAACGAGGGGATGAATATAAACTTGTTTTTACTTCCTTTTACAAAAAAGGAAGTATTGTATTCGCGAAAAAAATTTCACTCAAAAATCGGCCTTAATTTCCATTTTTCTCAACCCCGAATGAATGTTGAGTTTTTTTTTTTTTCGACTCGATCACACGTGGATATATGCCTAGGAACGTACAGACACCCGAAATATTCATTTTGACGAGCCCCGAGTTAATTAGAACGAATTTTCTCGTGACGTCCGTATGTACGTATGTATGTGCGAATGTGCGTATGTATGTGCGAATGTGTGTATGTATCTCGCATAACTCAAAAACGGTATGTTCTAGAAAGTTGAAATTTGGTACGTAGACTCCTAGTGAGGTCTAGTTGTGCACCTTTCCTTTTGGTTGCATTCGAATGTTTTTAAAAGGGTCTTTTGCTCCTTTTTGGGGGGAAATCATTGTTAATTTCGATGTAAACTCAAGTGGTGTTATAATTTGTCCGACACTTGGCGATATATCGCCAGTCTTTTCGTCGCCTAATTTCGTCGCCAACTTGGCGAGAAATTTGGCTATTTTTTTTATTTTCAAATCTGGTTTCAATTTGGCCACTGTTGGTGATATTTAGGGAGTAAACAATTGAATCACATTCAAATTGCCAATAATGGGGAAATTACATTAAATTAGAGTAAAAGAAAGTCATGTGATGCACACATCTGCTCGTTTCATAACAAAATTGAAAACATGATTCTCATTGAAAACATTTAAATCGAGGACGCTGAATCCGACAGTGAGGGTCTAATTTTTCACATCTTTCCCGTTATCGAGAGACATCGATTGAGATTTAGCATATGGATGCCTCACTTGCCAAATGGACTAACTCCATGAAACAAAAAGTAGAGAATAGTTATGAAGAAGATGGTGTTATATTTATAGGAGTAAATAGGCCCTCGTGTTACATTTTCTGCCATCACATGATCAGAAATGTACTGAACCAAAACTTCAATATAAATTCGCCCACTGAGCATTGATAAAGCACTATTAATGCAAAAATGAGGATTTTTTTTAAAAAGCGGAGTTAATCGATTTGGCAATTGAGGCATCCATATAATGGTAGATTTTAATAGCAGAAGTCTCGGTAGTTAGCTATACAACGCTTACGATACTTTTCGGCAGTCATTGGTGGACTGTACTCAAAAACAGAGTACAGTAGAACCTCTGTTACCCGTCTCTAGTTTATAAGGACTTCCGAATTATTAGGATCAAATTTTATCTTAAATTTTATTTTTCACATAGATAATTTTTAATTATGATAGATAAGAACTTAACTAAAAGTACGCTGTACATTCGTTTTTTATTTCGATTAAATATTCAGCTACTGCGTCGATTGTAGAATGAATTACACAATCTAACAAACATAACTGCAGATGAACAATAATCATAATGCTGAGAATTGAATGAGTTTCGCTCAAACGACACACGTGTGTAAACCAAAAGAGAGTGTGCAGATTCTTTGTTGAGGAATTATGTGAAACATTACTTTTATATTTTTTAATGTCTTTTAAACAATGCTAGGTAATTTTCTGGGGAAATTTGGTTTTCGCGTAAAGAATGGAAAGTCTACTTATTAATGGATTTGCTTTGCATATTATCCATACTACGCGAATCATCCGAATTATCACCGGTTCCAGTGAGCCCGGATAAAAGAGGTTGCACTATATGTTTTCAATTCGTGGATTAAATCTGGTTCCATGCATGAAGTAGTCCCAATATAGTTCTAACATTCAAAAGGGCTCGAACATTTTACAGATCTTGTCCGATACACCGAGACCTATGTGCACATTACAGTCGAGTCCCGACTTACGCGAGGGATACGTTCCAAGACTCTTCGCGTAAGTTGAAATTTCGCTTTGTAGAAAACGGTATGTATACAAATTTTTTGATCAATGGCAGGGAAAGACATAAAATAAAACTACATGGCACGTACATCACTTATACTTAATGTCGTGCTACCGTCGACGTACTTTTTACTTAAGCATCTTTACAAACTTTAGATGAAACAGTGGACTAAGGTGCCATATTATCTGATCAACTTTAATATTTAGAAAGAAAAAAGAAAGACGCCGAGTGGTTACTTGATGCACTAATAAAGCGATGCGTGGACTAGTATGGTGAAGGGAACTTTCGCTATCAGTGACGCAATAGGGATAAAATATGTTCACGAAATCAATATTTAGGACCCAATAACAAAACCGATATTTCCATCCAAAAAAAAAAAAAATCGTATTGCAGACGAGGAATTCGCGTTAGCCCTAAAATTCGCTACTCGGGAAAAACTCGAGTTATAGCCATTTCGCGTAAGTGGAATCGCGTTGTAGCGGGAGTCGACTGTATTTACGATGCAGTGCATGTATTAAAGCATGTAGGCTATTTTCTATGAAAATTTCGAAAGACTGCAGGGTTATCTTTTTTTTATTAGAAAGTAAGTCTTAGCTCTAGACCAGAGGTTCCCAACCTTTTTGAACCCATCGCCCCCTTTAGAGATTGACCGAACTCCATCGCCCCTCCCCTTTTCTTCCTTTGAAAAACCAGAATTTGACGCTAGTGAACATCGATATTATTGAAAACAAATAAAACTTGCATTGAAACACTATTTTAAATTTTTACCAGTTAATTTCTGCCTTCAAATAAAAATGAAAATTTTCTCTTTTTTTTAAATTCATGGGGTAGAGTAAGATAATAAAACAGCTTTCCCTCTCTCTCTCTCTCTTATAAAATAGTTCTTATTTGATAATTAACTTTTTTGATCAAATGGATGAATAAATAGAAGAACGAATAAATAAATGAATAGTTGATAAAGCAATAAACGAATAAATCAATAAAATAATTAATCGATATATGAGAACAAATAAATAAGTGAATAAAATGGTGAATTAATAGGAAAATAATTGAATGACTGAATAAACAAGTGAATAACTGAATAAACAAGTGAATTATAAAATGAAGGAATGTATAAGTAAATTTATTAAAGATCTTTAATAAATGATTGAACAAGTAAACGAAAAGAACTATTTCACTTTGCCAGCATGCACAAGACTAATTGTACAAAATATTTAAAATACAAATAAGCTTAATACTAAATAAATAAAAATTGCATAGTACATTAGTAAACCTCAATTAGTATTTAAAATGTTAATAACAAAAAAAAATTATCATTTTAAAACTACAAAAATAATTTTTCCCTTACTACAAAATATTACAATATGAGTATGAATTTTTGAAAATTTCCTATATTACCATATGCTTTGATCTTCAGAGATAACTTTCTCCTCACTGAAGTGAAAAACTACTACATGGTTAAAATATTACCAGATGATTGGTGTTAAAAGTAGAGTAAATATTAACCGTTTCTCTTTCCCCCACATTCATATGATAAATCAGTGACATTCAATTCCTCTTAAGTTGAAATAAAAAAAAATAAAAACACCTTTCATTACGTTTTTTTTCTATATAGTTTTATTCTTTTCCAAACTAACTATTTTTTAATACTAAAATTTAAAAAAAAAAGACGATGAAAATGGAAAACTTGGCAACGAATAATGAAATACTTTTTCGAGGAGGAAGCTCCTGAACTTTAATTGGTTTCTTTTTAAAAGTTTGATTTCTTGCGTAAACTCTAAATAATCGATTTCTCAAACGTTTTAAATACCGCTATTTACCGGCTTTTTATTATCATTTCGTCTTCAAAATGCTCATCGCCCATTCAAATTTATCGCCCCCAGGTTCGGAACACTTCCAGGCTATTTATTTTATGAAAATTACTGACTTTCAATCATTTTGAAATACGTCATGAAAATCATTTGGATTTTGCCAAATAAAATGTAATAAGTAACCGAACTAAAACTGTATTATAAAATGTAGTCTGCGTTGCAGTGACAGTTGTTAGACTCAATATTCAAAAAATTAAATAAATAAATTTGGTTCGTATGTTGGTACGTTAATATGCCTGGAAAAAAATTGCAATATACGGGACTGGGTGTTTGAAAAAGAACTCCCTTTCCTTGAAATGACGTAACAGTAAAACCGTGTGAGATAGAAAGGTTAAACAAGTTGTATATGTTGCAGCAGCGCAATGGAATTTTTTAACCACCGCTTTTCAGAAATAGTTCAAAAATTCTGGGAGCGCTGTAGTCAAATGTTTTTTAATTGATGTATGAAAGTGCTTTTTGAAGAGGTCAAATCATACTGCGATGGGTTCGATATAGCCACCTTTCATAGCAGTATTGCGACCATTCGATTGTATAATGTTACAGTTGTGAAAAGTAGCCATATCGTTCGATCTGGACAATGAGATTTGACCTCTCAGATGTTCAATTTTCCAACTATTTTTAAAAACCGGTGAATAAAAAATTACAAACCTGCTGGTGAAACATGCCACTTGTTTCCCCCATCTATCTCACACGGTTTTGCTGTTAAGTCATTTCAAAGTAGGGAAGATCTTTCTCATGAACCAATTAAAAAAACATTTGACTGCTCTGCTCTCTGAATATTTGAACAATTTTTGAAAACCGGTGTATAAAATTTTCCACAGCGTTGGCACAACGTACAACTTGTTTCACCTTTCTATCTCACACAGTTTTGCATCAAAGGTTTTGCTTTGAATGAAGGTGAGGTTTTGCTCACATGTCATTTCAAAGTAGAGGAGTTCAATCTCAAACACCCTGTACATTGTTTTAAGTTTCATCACAAATATGATGCTTTGATAGGCTAATCTGAAGCAGATTTGTTTCCAGAAGGATAACGTTATGGAACTGGGTGAAAAAAAATCGGTTTATGTATTATATATGGAGTTACAGAAGAGTCTTTTAGAGATGAAATTACAAAATGTATTAAAACTCTCGGTAGTTCAAGTAGTTAATTTTAATTAAATTTTTACGTTTCCGTGAACTGCAAAATTTACATGAAAAGTTCGTTTAACCCGAGATTGACATACCCACCTCTTTGCATTCAATCAAATTTCTCCCCACTTTTTTTTTGGAAGTGGACGATTCCTTGAGTCGCTGACCCATAGGTCGTAACCTTGAAGGGGTAGAAACGGTTCGGACATTCTAAAATTACTTTCTTTGGAATTGACTTCAACGGGTATATCATACCCTGCGCGAGTATTTCTGCTACAGTTCTGAACTAAAGCATACGCAATGCTTCCAAGATACTTAAAATTAAAACTAGGATCTAGTGAAGACATTGCATCCCCTGCTAAAAAAGCAAAGTAAACTTACAAAAGCTGCACTGAAAGCCCCAATATAAAAGACAAAAACCAAATTTGTGTGTGAAAAATGTGACAAAAACATTTGCAAACCCGTTCGTCTTGGTCGTGCGAGCAATCTCGGGTCAAAAAAGGGTAAAATTTTACAAATCTTTATTAAAAAAAACAGTTCAATGGTTCCAGCAATTGAGCCTGTGCTTTCAATTTTGAGAAGAAATTTCAGATTAACAATTTTTAAAAACATTTTATTTTAGGCTTTCTTTGAAAAGTAAGGGGTGGGGGGGATAAATGAACATTTTCAGCGCTGGCCAAACCGCTCCTAACAAGTTTGCAGTACTAATTATAGTGATATGTTTGAACATCATTTTACGTTTAATTTTCTCTCTTTAGGGATAGATTATAAAAGACCCAAGGGTCCCAAAATTATCTTTTGCCTTATAATTACGAGTATCTTTCTTAATATCTTACTAATACTCATGGATTAAAACTTTTAAAATTTTCAATTACAGTCGTGCCCGCTTGAAGGAAAGTTTTATTTTGAGAACTTATGACCATGACGTTATAGCTTCAATTCTCGTTTACATTTTACTGTGAATTATTTAACTCTTAATATCGAAATTACTGCTATAACGAAATGCTTATTTGGTCCCTACATTATAAATGAGAGCACCTATATAATTATTAAAACTAAGGCTTGGATTCTTAGGTTTTCATCTATTTCCCGTGCTGTATAATTGCTTTGTAACCATTTCTATTACATTTTACGCTTGCTAGTGGAGGCATTTCACAGATCCACTATTAAGCAATTTAAATTTTATAGGATCAAAATTCAACAAAATGATTTTCTACCAAAAATTTCCAAAATCATTTATTTTAATTGTCTTTACTTTCGTGGTATATTCATAATATTTTTTTATATTAGGAAACTACAGAATAATTTCATCGTGAAAAAAAGCGTAACTGCTATAGCGCCAGTTAGACATGAACATTAAATGCTTAGAACAGTAATATGAAGATATTTATGATTTAGAAATTTTATTCGTACACCAACATCATCTTTACTAATAATAAAGCTGAAAGTCTCTCTGTCTGTCAGGATCTCCGTGACGCGCATAGCGCCTAGACCGTTCGGCCAATTTTCATGAAATTTGGTACAGAATTAGTTTGTAGCATGCGGGTAGCACCTCGAAGCGGTTTTTCGAAAATTCGATTTTGTTCTTTTTCTATTTCAATTTTAAGAACATTTTCCGAAGCAAAATTATCATAAGATGGACGAGTAAATTACAAAGTTATCATAACGTGGAACCGTAACATGGGCATGCCAATTGACGAGAAATTCATCATACATTATTTGTAAATATCCAGGCGAACCAAAGACCTTTTAATTTTCTACTACGGGAAAAGCCGTGCGGGTGCCACTAGTATTCAATAAAATATACAAGTACTAATCTTATGCTCAAAAAAGGCGGGGGGAGGGTGGAATGTTGCCTTATAAAAGTATGTTACAAGACCACAGAAAATCATTCACACCTTAAAATTTAGGCTTGTATGTTTAATGTAATATGGAATTCAATAACAAGGAAAGGAGACAGTAAAGACTTTTTCTCTATACAATTTTAGCAAAATAATGTTTTAAGTTAAATTTGTTTTGTGTGTGAATTACGCTTGTATTCAATAACACAATAGCTGAATCTCTTGTACTTTTACACACACACAAAAAAAGGGGTAATGATAAATAATAAAAGTTTATTTCATTTACACGAAAACCTTCTAGTCAAAAAGCAAACTTTAGTTTCTATATATTTGAAGGCGTTATTTCCCTCCAACAAATAATGATTATATTCTATCCGATAAGACAATGACAAAAAGAAATAGCGATGGGGAAAAGCGTGTCGATTCCATTTCCGATGCAAAAGTCTCAGAAAACGCATCAGAAGATTCATGCACCACTTAATACATGATAAGATAAGAAGAAATTCTTATGTAAGTAGTTTATTTAATAATATACTGCACCATGAGAACGGACAAAGCTTTTCATTCAATTGGAAAAATCACCGTTCCATTTTGTGATCATTTCAGTCATTTATCGATTGTGACAGTTAATTTAATTAATGCACTGTACTACTTTTCGCGATTCTTAAAAAAAAATTAAAAAACGAAGAGTTTACTCTTTGCTCGTATTTTTTATTTTCACCTCTTCAATTCTCATTTTCTTAATAATTTCTCTCATTTTTCTAAGAAAATATATCAACTCGTCTTTGCTCCGAATTCGGGATCAGAGGTTTCAGGCTTCTATGTTCGAGGTCATAAAGACCCACCGAGTGTAGTACAGTTGACTTCCGCTACAACGCGATTCGACTTACGCGAAATGGCTATAACGCGAATTTTTCACGAGCAACGAATTTTAGAGATAACGCTAATTCCTCTCTCGTAACATGAAAATATTTAGAAAGGAATCGTGGTGTTGAACGTGTGCTTCGTTATTGACTACTAAATATTGGTTTCGTGAACTTCAAGCTTTGTTAGTGTGTATAAATAACCACTCCACATTTTTCATTTCTTTTTTAAATTCCAAATACAAAAGCGATGAAATATTGAGTCACTTAAGCACGCTGTTTCATCTAAAGATTGAAGATGGAATGAAAAAGAAAAATTTCGTGATAATTTAAGAAAAAGTACAGATTCTTGATACGTTTGAATAACTAAAAAGTGAATCGAAGGAAGCACGACATTTAGATATGAGTAAATCTTCCATAAGTACAACTAAAAGTTAAGAAAAGGTAATCCATAAAAGTCCAGAGAAATTAGTTTTAATATATCGGGTGAGTGCAAAAGTTCGTGTGGAGTTTGTGAAAGAAAGTCATACAGTGATTAGGCAAGCAAAACTCTTTATTTAATCAAAGATATATTCTCCATCGTTGTGTATAATCTTCTTCCAACGTTTTGGCAGCATACGGATTGCAGGATCATAAAAACTGCGTGGTTTAGATTCGAAGAACGAAGGCACGACGTTTTGTAAGGCATTCAAAGAGTCAAGTTTTTTTTCCATTTAAATGATTTTGCAATGACCGGAATAAGTGATAATCCTATGGTGCGATATCAGGAGAATACGGTGGATGAGTTAGGACATCCCATTTCAGGCTGTTCAGTTTGCGTAGCGTCTCTCTTGAAACGTGTGGCCTAGCGTTCTCTTGATAAAAGACTACGCCTTTGCGATTTGACAAACTCGAACGTTTCTGTTTGATTTCTCGGTTCAGATTAGTTAATTGACGACAGTACTTGTCCGAATCAATCGTTTGGCCGGCGGGGAGAAACTCAAAATAAATTATACCCTTGCAATCCCACCAAACACAGAGCATCACCTTCATCGGGTGCAAACTGTCCTTTGCCATTGCGTCACCATGTTCACCTGCCTGTTTCCATGTTCGTTTGCGCTGAACGTTGTTGTACAGTACCCATTTTTCATCGCCCGTCACTAATCGATCCAAAAACTGCTCGTTTTTGAGCCGCCCGAGTAAAGATACGGCAGCAGAAATTCGCTGGATTTTGTTGTTCTCGGTCAACAAATGGATCACCCATATATCGAGCTTTAAATCAAATCCAATTTTTTTTAAACGCCGAAAAGCGGTTGATCGGTCAACGTTAAGTGCTGCAGCAACTTTCTCTGTTGAAATTCGCGGAGTATTCTAAACTAAAGAACGCAAAACGTCGTCATCAATGTCGGAAGGTCGACCTGAGGGTGGCTCGTCTTCCAGCTTAAAATCTCCGCAACGAAATTTTGCAAACCATTTTTCCACAGTTCGTTTAGCTGGTGCTTGATCTTGATAAACATCTTGAATGTTTTTTACGGCTGCTGCAACGTTCATTCCCTTCCGAAACTCGTGAAGTATATCATGCCGTAAATGCACTTTATCAACACTCATTTTAAAAGTAATCTTTCTCGAAGCAGTTTGTATCTGCACAAATTATTTTGATTGGAATGAAAGCTGCACACGTCATCTTTCCAACGATCTGACTTACGTAGATAGTGGTATTAATGACAACACGTTACGCCCGTTCTAACGCCATCTATTGCAACTCCGCACGAACTTTTGCACTCACCCAATATTAAGTTTGCAGAGTAGTGTCTAAGCAAATTACAAAACAGTATGAATTTGGAAGCTGCTCTTGTATTGTGTACTTTAAAGACCCCGGAAGAGGGGTGGTACCACAAATGTAAACGTTATAAAAGTAAAGGCGAAGCTTCAAAAATATATTAGAAATAAAGCTCTGAGATTGCGCGGCATAAATCATTTTCAATTTTTAAGATATAAATATAGATATATTTACACTGTACAGTGCTATTATAGTGCAGCGCTTTATTATTACTACATATTGAACGTACCGTACGGTTTTGTTTTATTTCTTTCTTTCCCACTGATTATTGGTTTTGTGCATCCAACAGTATTTTATGTTGAATAAAACAGCTTTTTAAAAAATACAGTAAAAATTCTGCTCTATATGTAAGAAACTGTAATATATAGTTAAAAAATGGTCTAAAACAGTTTGAAGGGTGTTTAAAAGGGTCTAAAATAATTGGGCATGTTAATAAAAAAATTCGTATACACACACTTTTCCACAACGCGAAATTTCAACTTACACGATGGGTCTAGGAACGCATACCTCGCGTAAGTCGGGACTTGACTGTATGCGAGAAACGTGCTTGTTAAATGTATAGCGGGAAAGTCCTGTGATCGAAATGGAGCAGTCTAACACGAATACGGGAAACTGGAGAAATATTCTTTCCCCTTCAATCTCATGTTCAAAATGTGGAAGAGGAGAAAACTTATTGCGCCATTTCTAAATGCGAAAACCATTTACCACCATTCAGTTAGGACAGTAGAAGTGTCTTCTAGGAGCTCCTTCACAAATGGCGGAGGGGGGGGGGCGTAATAACAGAAAATTAAAAGTTCCTCTACAGTTGTGAACAATCAAATAAATAACAATAGAAAAATGTGTATTTTGACTGATATGAATATCGCAAAAACAAAATGCGAGAAAATATCCATTAATAAACACCCCATTGCATTTTTCTTTTTTCTCAAAATAATAGTTAAAAAGTGATTGCAAGAACTGTTAATTTTACCTTTATTGAAATAGTTGCACTTTTCCGTTTAACTATGTTTCTCATTTTTCTTTTACAAAATAGAAATCTTTCATAGCTAAACCGAAATCGCATTTACTAATGTATGTGTCAAAAATCGGAATTCTTTTAAATTCTGTGTAGTACCATACCAAATACAGGAAATTGTGAAAGAAATAGAGCGAGTAACTACTCTACTTTCAGCAAAATTCCCCTTTTCATATTTCAATACTAAAAACTTTCTTTACACTTGATTTAAAGTTTTAACATTTTTAAGTATAAAATGCTTACGAAAAGCTAATGTGGCTTATTTGGTTACATTCGGTCCATCCTTATTTGGTCCATAGAAAATAATATTAGGCGTTGTATGTTTCAGCGTTATTTTAAAAATTAGCAAAAACAGATTTCTTGGATGTTTGGACATAAAACATCCTCTTAAAGTAAAAATGAAAAATGATGAAAACAACTTTAATAAGAAATAAATTTAGCAAATTTATGACTTTTTTTCCTTGTTTTTTGTAATCTGAATATTGCTTGAAATGCATTGTAAATTTAATTACTATTCAAAAAGTGTTTTTGATGTTCAATCTTGTCTCATATGAAATACGTTTTTCTTTTGATAAACAAATATTTATTTGTCTCGTTTCGTTTGAAGCATCCATTTTTTATTAGCAAAATTTGCCATACATATAGTTCTTTTTCATTTCGCGACGAAAATGTCAGTCTTTTTTATACATTAACAATCAAAACTGACGAAAATGCTCGCAGCTATTTCCATATTTGCCAATTTTCTACTTGTCCCAATCTGTTACCGCTATGTAATAATGTATCATCATCTTTGATTTACATTCAGTTTCGATCAGTGCACTCCTTTAGAGCTTGAATACGCCACTTCGCAATGATTTTAGGAACTAGGCAAACAGGTAAAATATTTTTGCGAGGACAGGGAAGATGTCTTATTTAACAGGTCATATCTCACATAAGTAAGTGGGTTGTCTTGGTTTTACCTCTTTTAACCATCATTGTACTACAGCGCCGTCTATAGTTTTTTTGAATTACGAATTTATTATTGTCTGCAATATTTTATATTTCAATGAATTATTTCATTTATTTATCGGAGATTTAAAGTTACAACATTTATGAAGAACCCACATTTGAATGCTGTAAAAGTTTCTGCAGAGTTAAAATGAAAATTTTACATTTAATTTTCATGTAAAATTGTTCACCAAGTTCTCTGATTAGCTGGATTAAATGGGACCTCTTCAAGCAAAAATTTTCTTGGTCGTGAGAAAAACAGAAAGCTTAGGCTTTTAGTCGCAAAATCAATGATAAATAAGCTCAAAACGGTTTGGGATTACACCTTACTTATAGACAAATATGAATTTAACATTTTTGGTTAAATTGTTGTTTAATTGTAAATAGAAGAAAAAACAGGAACTTAATCTTAACAACTTAGTTGGATCAGATAATCATGACGGTGAAGGTGTTCTTGTGTGAGGGTGCATATCAGCATCAGGACTTGGTAGTTTAGAATTTTTTGATGAAATAATGCACTATGCTGTTCATTTAAATATTTTAAAAACCAATTTTAAACTCATTATCCAAAAATTTGGTTATCGGAAAGAAATTTGTTTTTCATCAAGATAACGATGAGAAGCATGCGGTTTTCAACGCTTGCGTCTAGTGTCTTGAAAATTGTCGTAGAGTTTAGAAAATTCTCCCTCAATCTCCAGGTTTGAACTTAATATAACATATTTAGAGATATCTGGAGGTTAGATTACGAAAATACGGCTTTAAAACAAAAACAGAGCTAGAAACAGTAAGACTCGAAGTGTGGTTGAACACTTACTCAGAAATTACGCAAAAAAAAAAGAAAGAAAAAAATAATGAAATCTATTCCCAGACGTTTAAAAGGTGTTGTTGATACTGCATGATATTCTACTAAATAATAACTTAATAAAAAGTTAGATTATGCAATAATATATAGACATTTTTTAAAGTGTACTTAGACTTTTGTGAGATAAAAGTTCCGGCACTTTTTGGTTTTTGATTTAAAAAAAATAAGTTTTAATATTAAAAAAAATTCATGAAGTTTTGTTAAAAATTAATCACAAATCTTATAAATAAATACCTATTCTGAAATATTAATTCTAACCAATTGGATAGGGGCCTATTTCATTGAAAGTCCTAGGTGTAAGAACACTTTTGGGAGCTACTGTATACGAGTATAATTGCCTATGCCTTCGCACCTGTAACTTCAATCTAGCGAACTGTATTCCAAACAAGATTAGGGTCAAGTCGGGTAAAGTGGGGGCAGATTGAAAAACACTCGTTTTCTCTTTTTTAATTAAACCATGAAGATTTTTATATTATTATTATTATTATTATTTTTTGGAAATAGATTGAGGTTATAGCAAGTATTTTGCTTTTGTTTAAAATACTGGCAACAAGTTAAATGACAGAAAAATGTTTGTTTATATTCGTTCTATGCGAAATGTATTTAATGTTACTAATAAACTTCTTTCTGAAATCCTTATTAAAAGGCGCATGCTATAATTTTTAGCACAGATTTCAGTTGGATTATTAGGAGAACAGATCTGAATAAAAAGGTAACAATACATTTGAAAATCCTACTTAGAATGAAATGCTTCAAGGTGGGGTAAATTGGCGATTTAGGCTTAGCAAAGTGCTGTCTGACGCTGATTCTTTTTGTCTTTGACTTTACGTTTGTGAACGCTTCTTTTGTAATAGAATGACTAAAGAAAACTCTTCTCATTTTTAATATGCTTAGAATGTAATTTTAACATTAAAATGTCAATTTCTCGTTCATTTTTTTCTAGTTTAAAATGAAAAAAAAAAAAAAAACATCCGGCATCCATCCTTTTAATTTCGTGTGAATTTTGACGAATTGAATTTAAATGGTGCTTTGCTCAATCATGAATTGCGATAGGGCCCTTCCTATCCGCTGAGTTGCTCGTTTGTACAAATGGAGTGGAATGGAAATGAAGAAGAAATTAGCTCTAGTCCAGAGGTTCCCAACCGGTGGTTCGCGAACCCCCAGGGGTTCGCGAGGTACAGGAAGGGGGTTCGCGAAAATTTCGGTGCAATGGCGGATTTTTCCTAGTTTGGTAAAAAATTATAAAATATTCAATTTGCACACATAGTTACTAAATTTTTTTTTTAATTTGAAAACGCGCCAGACTCTTGTATTAAGCTCAAAAAAAAAAAAAAAATCTTTCAGCGGTTTTATAATCTTGGTTAAAAAGAAATTTTCTCATTTTTTTTTTTTCGATAGACAACAAAAAGAGATATCCTTCCTTCTTTATTGCGAGGCGCCATGCAGAAACCTTGTATTAAGCTGTGGCGGGGATCACGATGACCTTAAAAAAGCGCCATCGCGTGGAGTCAAACAATATACATAATATACATATGTCGAAAAAAATAAAGAATTCTCAAACAATGCATCATAGGGGTATTATTTCTAATCTGGTTGAAATATAACTCGGGAATTTCCGTCGAATTCAGTCATCGAATAACAGACATGACAGCAAAAGGCTCCAAACTTAAAATTTATTACTGGATTTTACCCATCTGTTCGTTTTCAAAAATATATAACATCAGCATGCTCATAGTTCTGGGGAAATAGTTGTTAACAGACGTATTTAGAGATACTTTAGAGATGCTTGAAAACAAGTGATTTTGTTTGCAATTGGTTTTGCTACGTGAACTTGCTACTCTGTTTGTGAAGTTATAATCGTGTTGGTAATTTTTATGATTTAATAACTTTCTGCTGTTATGGATCGATGGTTGAAAACTGGTAGTTTGGTTGAGCGACAAATGGACAAGCAGTCAATCGATCAACCCTCAACATCAGCAGTAACTTTCGAATCAACACAGGATATTGAAATAGATAGCTGTAATGAACTGCCGCCTCCCCCAACTAAACAGAAAAGTGAACTAGGGGAGAAAAAAGGAAAAAAGCGAAAATATGACAGTGACTATTTACAAATGGGCTTTTATTTTACTGGAGAAGAGTCTGAACCTAGACCGCTTTGTCTTCTCTGCAACGAAGTTCTAGCGAACAGCAGTTTGCAACCGTCACTTCTGAGAAGACACCTCGAAACAAAGCATCCGACACACAAGGACAAACCTATCGAATATTTTAAAAGAAAATTGGAATATAATAAAAAGTGTAGCGTCTCTACGTTCCTGTTAGAATCCAACGAAGATAGTAAAATGGCCCTTGAAGCTTCATATCGAGTCAGTTATAGAATTGCAAGATCTGGACAGTCACATACAATTGCAGAAAATTTAATTGGACCGTGTGCTAAAGATATTGCCAAGTGTATGCTGGGAGAAAAGTCAGCAAAAAAAATTGACCTGGTTCCGCTATCAAACAACACAGTATCACGCAGAATTACTGATTTGGCAAGTAATGTGGAGAAAGAACTTGTGAATAGAATAAAAGAGAATAATTTTGCGATCCAGCTTGATGAGTCGATTGATGTAGCAAACGCTGCAATATTACTTGTCTATGTTAGGTATATTTTTAACGATACAATTAAAGATGTACTATTTGCAAAACCTTTGAAAACCAACACAACTGGAGAAGCAATTTTCGAACTGGTCAACAGTTACTTTGAAGAAAATGGAATAGATTGGTCTTTGTGTGTGGGTGTGTGCACGGATGGTGCAAAATCAATGACAGGAAAATTTGTTGGCTTTGTGGTGCTAGTAAAGAAGATCAACGAGAAAATTGAATGGACTCATTGCTGCATTCATAGACAAGTATTAGCATGTAAGCGTATTCCCGCAGAATTATCCGCTACTTTGAATGATGCGGTAAAAATTGTAAATTTCATAAAATCACGTGCCACAAACTGCCGTCTATTTCACGCGCTTTGTGAGGAATTGAGAAGCCTTCATGTTACTTTACTTCTTCACACAGAAGTTAGATGGCTTTCCCGTGGCAAAATTTTGACACGCTTATTTGAATTGAAGTCAGAAGTCCAAGCATTTTTTGTTGATTATCCATTTCACTTGTCCACTTGCATATTCGATCCTCTTTGGATGCAAAGGCTTGCATATTTAGCTGACATCTTTTCAAAATTAAATGAATTAAATCTATGCTTGCAAGGTGCAGTTGTTAATATTTTCGTTGTATATGATAAAATTGAAGCTATGGTAAAAAAATTTAATTTCTGGATCCAATGCCTGGAAATGGGTGAGTTTTCTTGTTTCACTTCTCTTAGTAGTTTTTTATCAGAAAACTCAATGAAACTTGATGAAAGCGTTAAAAGAAATGTATGTGAACATCTGCAACATCTTGAACTAACTTTTGACGAGTATTTTCCTAATAGGCGTAACGTCCCTCTCTCAAACAACTGGATACGCAATCCTTTTGAAGGAAATCCATGCTTAGAGAACACCCTGACATTACCTGAAAAGGAAATGCTCATCGAGTTATCCTGTGATAATTCATTGAAAACTACCTTTAAAGAGCTCTCGTTAATTGACTTCTGGCTCAGTGTAAGAAATGACTATACCGTTTTGTCCAAAAAAGCAATTCGAATTTTATTACCATTTTGTACAACATATCTGTGCGAGAAAGGATTTTCCTCCTATACTTATCTCAAAGATAAATACCGAAGCAGATTGAATGCAGAGCCTGATTTAAGACTCAAACTGTCAGACATTGAACCAAACTTTCAGTTTCTTTGTTCCGTCAAACAGCCACAATTATCGCATTAAGGATTTTTTCCCCAATTTAAAGTATGCTTAAAAAAAAATAGTTGGTTTATAAAACTTCTTGTTTATAATTTTTCTTGTAGATGTAGTTTTAACTTTTTATTAATTTTTGCACTTAATGATATTTTACAATTATATTTTTGTTTATTGCAATCAAATGCTGCAAAAAATGGAAAGCAAACATGCTGTTTTTTTTATTGTTTCTTACATGTTACTAATTTCAACATCAGGGGGTTCGCGAACTTTTTTGCCTTTTCCAAGGGGTTCGCGAAGAGAAAAAGGTTGGGAACCGCTGCTCTAGTCATATTATGACTAGAAATTTTCTAGGTCGAGGCATATCCATAAAAAAAGAAATGAGAAATATGATGCAGTAATAAAGATATAGATATTATGGCCAATTTGAACTCATGCATTTATTATTAGGATTATATTGAGAGTGTATACCGTATGGTATTTTTATTTATTATCAATCTTGAATCATGGGAACTAGCAATTTGTCAGTTTTGTATTTAGATGAATTTTTGCTGTTTAAATTCAACTCTATAGGTGCTTTTCTTGAGGGGGGAGCGTGATTTTACACAAACAAAAAGTTTTCAATGTCTAATCTACTTGAGTTGAATGAGCGCCAACGGGGGTCGATTTGTAACTATTATGTCAACGAAAATATGTCTCCCTAAGTAAGTATTAAAAACAACGATCTAGACTTATTCTCGCCCTCAGGGTAATCTGAAAAATCAAACGAACATCAAAATCGGCCAAGTGAGAATGAATAGCAATACCTTTAATCCACTCATTTCAAAAATTATGAAACTGATAAGTGAAATCTCGCCAAGATACATCAGGTTATTTCCTATGATAAACAAATTCTTGGCTAAATTTTTCAGCCAGTAATTTATATTTTTCTAGCAATACAGATTTTACGTAGTCATAACTGGTCGTTAATTCTTCGGTTTCTTGAGCGATAATTTTCACTATGTTAAGCGAAAGTAATCCCGTTAAAAATGTTACAAAGTCATCTTTATTGACTCGTTTTGCTTGGCACTGAAATAATGGTAAATGTGCATTAAAATCATTTTCATTAGCATCAAAAGAGTTCATTAGTTTTTAGGAGATCGTTGGTTCTTTCCGTATAAAATGAGCTCGTCATACTTTTTTGACGGTTAAAAGTCTCAGCTTTTACTTTTTATACATCGAATTCTGAATGTTCTTTCTTGACAGCAGATTTTTCATTCTGTTCTGCGATACTATTCTCAAGAATATTTTTTGCCTGCTGTCCATTCTAATTAGACGCTGTAGTAATAAGATTAGTCAAATCAATTATTTTTTAATTAGGTGGAGGTGAAAATCCTGATTGTTCAGCTAATGTTATTAAATTATCCTTTCGAGTTTTGGTTTTAAAAAAAATCGTATTGATTCAAAATCACTCAGAACAATATAATTAAAAAATGTTTTCTCAGTCTTTCAGTAGATATTTATGATATTGCGGATGATAATTTGAATGATGATTTACGTATATATAAATTAAACACATATCATAAACTTCCCATGCGCACAACATGTCTATGTTTTACCCCAAAGGAGACAAGTGGAACAGAATGTTTTACCTCTTTCGTATATCGCAGCAAGGTAGCGTATTAGAGCTTTACAGTTTGCGAATGAAGCCATATTTTGTTGTTTGAAAATATTTTGAAAAATTAACTAGAGATTAAAAGTATCTTTCAGAGAAAAATCAATACTGCTGGACGTTTGAACAGACTAACAAAATTTTCGAAGTCTTTTTCAGAATCAATATACAGCGCAGCACGTTCATCTTTTTCTTCTCTTATTTGTTTTGTTTTCTTTCTTTTTTTTTCACACCTTATGAAACGAAATCAGGTCGTCTTTTCCCCCCCTACTCAGTATGCCAGTATACGTCCGATTTTGATACGCCATTAATTCGCCCCTTTCGGCGCGTCTCGATCGATTGCATAGCGCGGGAAAAACACGTGAAGCATCCGGAAACCTGGGGAACAAGTCTTTGCCACACGTGGGTGACGCTGCGAGACATAAAGCAATTTGTAAATAAACGCGTTCCGCTTTCAAGCATCTAAACTCTTTTCGTCTTGGGAGAAGCAGTCGAATGATAAACTAACTTTGGTGACAAAAACAAACATTGGCAGATTGACACAAAAGCTAAAAAGTTTTTCTTTTTCATTCTCGTATTTTGACGCGTTATTATACAATTTTTATTTAAAAAAAATAATTTAAAAACAGAGGGCAGTCATGGGGCTGGCCGAAAGAAGCTATACTTTTATTGAATGACATAAGCTTATAATATTGAAATTAATGAAGTTGAATTGATAAACTTAACTACATCAACTAAAATTTATTAATTTGATGTTTCAACATTATAAGTTTGTGTTATTCAATAAAAACATAACGTCTGCCGTCCAGTCCCACCTCTGCCCTTTCAAAAAAAATAAAATAAAGAACATATCACTCTCCCGCGTGGACTTGAACTATCAAACTTCGCGCTAGCTTGATTGCTCTACGGAGGTTTCACTGCGCATGAATTGTTAAACGGTTTAATATATAAACGAAGTTCTGCACTTGCGCATCGAAGGTAGCAGGTGGAACGCTTTTTATGTCCTTTTTACTTCATTTTACAAAAAAGGAAGTATTGTATTCGCGAAAAAAATTTCACTCAAAAATCGACTTTAATTTCTATTTTAATCACCCGCGAATGAATATTGAGTTTTTTTTTCGAGTCGACCAGATGTGGATAAGTGCCTAAGAACGTATAGACACGCAAAATATCCGTAATGACGATTCCCGAGTTAATTACAACGAAATTTCTCGTGACGTCGATATGAACGTATGTATGTATGTGCGTATGTGCGTATGTATGTCGCATAACTCAAGAACGGCATGTCCTAGAAAGTTGAAATTTGGTACGAAGACTCCTGGTGGAGTTTAGTTGTGCACCTCCCCTTTTGGTTGCATTCGGGTGTTTCTAAAGGGGTCTTTTGCCCCTATTTGGGGGGAAATCATTGTTAATTTCGATGTAAAGTCAAGTGGTGTTATAATTTGTCGGACACATGGCGATATATCGCCAGTCTTTTGGTCGTCAAGTTTTTGTCGCCAACTTGGCGACAAATTTGGCGATTTATTTTAAAAATCTGTTTTAATTTGGCCACTGTTGCTGATATTTAGAGAGTAAACTATTGAATCACATTAAAATTGCTAGTAATGGGGAAATGTCATTAAATTGGAGTAAAAGGAAGTCATGTGATGCACACATCAGCTCATTTCTCAGTTCACTCCGGCTGCCATCCTTCCTTAGAAAGCATAGTTTCAAAATATAGTCATCTCGATAACTCAAAGTCCTAAGGGACTGGGTAAAACGTTCGAGTTGTTGGTAAAGTTTGATCACGAAAAGAAGTCGGATGACCTTGAAGGAAAACATTTGTATCATTTGTAATAGGTAGAATCTGCCAGAATGCACTGAATAGTAAGAGGCATGGTCTCGCTAATCCTATCTATTCCAAAATAATAGCGTATTCATTACAAATGGTACAAATGATGTTTTTGCTTCAAGGTCATTCGCCTTTTTTTTCGTGGTCAGGTTCGAGTTATAAGAAGTTTCCACAACAATCTTAAGAGTTTGGGACCCAATGAAAACTTTGATTAAAATGAGTATATTTGAGTTGTAAGCTTCGAGTTATCGATATTCGACTCTATTTTTTTCAACTTTGAAAGCACAGTTCGAAAATTATTATTACATCAGAGATGAACCCTGTATGACTACAGTGTTAATTTAATTACCTTAAGAAAATTGTCTTTCAGTTTACGATTTATGCAGCAATTTGTCCCGTTTGATCATAACCATTAATTGAGGAATATTCAATGCATTAAAGAATTTAAGCTAAAGCAACGGTTCTCAACCGGGGTCTACGCGCACCTTTCTGGGATTCACGAAACTCTGTAAGGGGCGCCGGTTAGTTGCGAAAGCATTTGCAAAATTTTAACGGTAATGGTAGGATTTAATTGGGACATACTTTTGAGCGATCCTGAATGAACAGAATAATAGCTATTGTTTCTTAATTAACTTCTGGACTCGTATTGAAAAAGAACACAAGAACTAGTAAATACTGCTTCTGTGAAGTACGTTCTAGTATTTACGGCAACTTAGTTCGGCGAAAAAGAATTTTCCAGTTTAGCTCACAATCTTTCAGAATAACTTTCGGTCACAATTTCTCTACTTTTACCTACCCTACTTCTATTTTAGTAGGTATGTAACATATGTATTAAACGAAAGTAAAACTCCTAAAGTATAATGTAGTTATCCAAAATTAAGAAATAAATATTAAAACCATTTAAAACAAATAATTAACCTTGCTTAAAGTTACCCTGATAATCAGGATAATTTAATCCACGTGAAAGATCTGCTAAAAGTTTAGTTATTCAAATATAAGTTTGGAAGTTGCGGAACTTTAAATCGGAGAAACGAAACTTAAAGCATTTGAAATGTGTGCATCACAAGTAGCAGGTAAACTTCATTTAAAGATCCACAACTCAAAAAAAAAAAAAAAATCTTTTTCTGACTAACAAATCACACTCGAAGTTAAGTATATTCACTAGGTCCAACAAATTCTTAACTTTCTGGCCGTATTGATTTGTACAGAAATAAAATTGTAAGGAAAAGTTTAGTCCACGCTGTTACATACGTGATTGTCGAATCACTCATCCGATAGTTTCCGTGAAATTAAATAATTATGTAACCTAGCAATATACCCCCTCCACCCCAATCAAGAAAAATGGATATGAAGACAGAGGATGTCAAATCTTGGTTCAGATTATGCGATTTCGCTTCAATTTTTACGTTGAGAAATGACTCTAGCTTTTCTGTAACAGGATATATGCACAGCTTGGAAAAACGTTAATGTTGAGGGCAGGGGCAAAAGGTATTTGTCTCATTTACTTTTGTTTGCATTGTAAAAACTAAAATTCCGTTACGTAAATATGTTTTAAGCACTTGAAAAACGAAGGTGTCTTAAGCAAGCTAAACTATATTTCGATATCACAGCGTCCCTCCCACACACTATGCAGATTTATAACATTTAGTGATTTCTTGCGAGAACGAGTTTCTAAACTTCCTTCAAACAAGAGAAAAGATAGATTTGTCTCGTTCTGGAGACACTACTTTAATCAGATGGCATTTCTCACAAATGAGGCAGGAATTAGAATGCATCACTGATGATGATTGAGATTCCTTGACGAGTCAACTACTAAGTATGTTTGTTCCACTTGCTAATTCATTAAAGGGCTTAACTTTCGTGCTGCTGCTATATAGTTTAAGGAAAGTGATTTGTTCTCTAAAAATACTTTTTTCAAAGGGCTTCAATCAAAAGAAACATCTAAAATAAAACTGAAACAAGTCTGTAAAATAGCCGATAAATTCAACAATCCTAACGTCGACTAACCGAATATCCAACGAATCGAACTAAGCAAGGACCATGCAGTTAGGTTATAGTTAAATGATGCTATCAAGCATTACTTTTGAGGAAATTAGGTGCATAGACTGTATTGTGTCTAAGTTAAACATTATTAAAGATTCGGAGTATATAATAATGGAATTTGTTTTTAACTACTTTCATAAGGTTCTCCATTCTTTCTTAAATAGCTACTTCTAAAAAAATCAAGCCACATAGCATTTACTCTGTCATCTATTAATAAAACCCTAGTCATAACCAGCTGATGTGTGCATCACATGACTTCCTTTTACGCCAGTTTAATGATAATAGTGCCTTGGAGTAAGCAAAGAAATACTTTAAATTTTTATTCCTCAAGTTCGTTGCGAACCGAAGTAAAAACACGTTTTATACAGATTAATTTTTCAAACATGGGGCATTTTAATGTGATTCAATAGTTAACTCTCTAAATACTGCCAGTAATGGCCGAAATGAAACCAGATTTAAATGGAAAAAATAAACGCCAAATTTGTCGCCAAAATTCGGCGACAAAAAGCTAGTGTTTGCCAAATTACAACACTACATGAGTTTGCATTGAAATTAACGATGATTTTCCTCCAAAAGGTGAAAAAGACCTCCTTTGGAATATCCAAATGCAACCAAAAGGAGAGGTGAACAACTAGACCCCACTAGAAATCTACGTACCAAATTTCAACATTCTAGGATATTCCGTTTTTTAGTTATGCGAGATACATACGCACATACACACATACGCACATTAATACGTACATAAGGACATCACGAGAAAACTCGTTCTAATTATCTCAAGGATCGTCAAAATGGATTTTTCGGGTGTCTATACGTTCTTAGGCATTTATCCACGTGTAGTCGGGTTAAAAAAAAAACTCAATATTCATTCGGGTGCGAGCAAAATGGAAATTAAGTCGATTTTTCGGTGGAATTTTTTTCGCGCGAATACAATACTTCCTTTACTTCATAAAAAGAAGTAAAAAATAAACAAATTTATTATTATTATTTTTTACGTGCTGAGTTTTTTAAAGGTAAACGACAGCATTGAGATTATTGATAGTGAAGGGTGGGGAGCGGGGTCATTCCCTCTTTTTGGTAGTTATATCTTAAACAAAATTAATCATGAATTTTCTCTATTACAGATTGTCGTTTTTTGAGCAAACACATGATAAAATAACACAACTAATAAATTGTAACGTTATTCATAAGCCAGAAAAACAAAAGATAACGGAGCACTTACGGAACTGGTACTTCTATTTTTTTCTTCACGATGATTTGTTTGTAGACAGGCACTTTCACAGGATAATGGAACGGCTTTGGCACTTTAATCACTTTATGAACCGGTACGGGTATATACTTTGGTACTTTTACAGGTACAGGCACTGGCACCGGTTTCGGTACGGGTACGGGCTTGTAGATGGGCACAGCTTCTGTCTTCAGCACTGGGAACGGTACACCAATAGGTACAGGCTTCGGTACAGCAATGATCTTGGGTACAGGAATAGCCTTTGGAACGTTCACAATCTTCGGTATTGTTTTAACGACTGGTACCCTAAAGGGAACTGGCACGTGATGCGGCACATGAATTGGCTTTGGAATTGGTATGTACTTGGGCACCGGGTACGGTTTCGGAACCGCTATTTTGTGATAAACAGGTACTTCTTTATGTACTACCTTTATAATAGGTTCCGGCTGAGGGTAGTTCTTAGCATTAGCTATCGTCCATATTTCCACCAAAACACATAGGAAGAGAATCGGAGAAAACTTCATGGTCACGAAGTCTGGAATGAAAATAAACAGAAATTTTACTGAAAGTTGTACAAAAAATTTTATGACACCATTACTAACTGGTAACTTATATTAACTATTCTGGCATAAGGCATTTATAATTTAAGTTATTTAGTTTTAACCTACTTATATGGTAGATTTTAATTGACAGAGAGGTACAGCGAAGGGGTTCACCCCCACCATATCTCTTCATTTTAACCAATATTTCCAATCATAATTATGTGGTTTATGTATATGTAAGAACTGTTAAGCAAAGACCTATTCCCTCTCCCAAATGTAAATTCTCGTTGTGCTAGTGAACAGGCATAAGTCATTGAAACTTGCTGTTCACGTTATATTGGAAAATCAGAAAATAGATTTGTAGTAAGAAAACTAGTTCAAATTTTTACCACCGGGCAAAAAGGGGGTGCATGGAGAAAAAAATGACAATCTGGAATGACAATCTGGGAAAGAAACACTTTATGACAGAAATTGTGTGATGTGCTTTATACTTGCTTTAATCACAAGTTCAAAGCCTGTTTTAAGCATATCATGAAAGGTACCTCTTCCAATTGCATCCAATTCACGGCCAAATTTGCAATTGGTAAAAAAGCTGAGGAATTCTCAAACGTAAAAAAAAAATTTAAACTACTTTTTTCTTGTTGTATTTTTCCTTCGGTTTATATAACGTATATCAAGTTTCAACAGCATACGTTTATTAGAGTGAGGTCTACGTATGTTTAAACAGGGTTGTTTCAACCACCCTGTACTTGATAACTAAAGCACTCGACGGTCATAGATCATGTGAGTAGTCAAGGTAATAAAAAATATTGTTTAGGAGAAAAATAGAATATTTGATTATTAACTATAATGGATAGATTTCAAAGCATAGTAACCACTTGTAGAGCATATTTGGTCATTTTTTTACATTCTCAAAAAATACTGTATGTTGTTACTGTTGTTGTTGCTTATCCTCCAGTAGTCTGACGAAGTCAGACGAGGTCCATCAGACCGTTGACCCTGAGAAAATCGAGGACCAGAAGGGGAGATGAATAAATGTCCTCTCTAGAAAGTCCCAAACAGTCGAGTATATGTTTAGGAGAGGCCTGCTCAGTTTTACATTTAGTGCAGACCTCGTAGATTTTATTGCCCTCGAAAAACGAGAGACCATTTATGTGCCTCTCGCTAGTCTTGAGATTGCAGTTCTAGAAGCTCTGTCACAATTGATGGTCAAGAAAGAGCCTGCTTTTTCACTTGCGTACCAGTGATGGCAGGGAGGAATCCTCCACGCATTCGAGATTTCAGTATTTATTCTGGACTGATGTTCAAGATAGGTGAGTGATAAAGAGGAAGGACAGTCGTGGTTGCAGCCCTCCTTGGCCAGTTTTTCCACTTTCTCATTACCAAAAAGTCTACTTGAGAAGGAATCCATTGAAAATAAATTTCATGGTACTCGGAAATGAGCTGAAAGATAGAAATACTGGTTTTTGATCTGTAGCAATCCAGTTGCATAGGTGCTGAAGTGAGTTCCTACTGTCCGAAAGGATCCCAGAGATTTCCAAAATCATTGTCATCAAGAACAGTTTCAAAACCTCGCTCAATTGCAATTAATTCACTTTTGAAGACCGATGATGAATTAGAGTTACAAAAGCAGAAAGACTCCCCCCCCCCCGGTTTCTCCCAAGTCAGACAGGCCGTAGGGTAGGTGCTAGACGAAAAAGAACACCAAACCCGAGTCAAGACGGACTTCTTCCTATATGGCGCTCAAATCCCTGGATAACAGAAGCCGCATCTTACCTCCTCCTCCTCATACTGTATGTTCATGAACGAGTAGAATTTAAACTAAACCTTATTAGTACTGAAAGATACAAAAAAGAATGGGAAGACTGTGTATACATTCAACACGAACACACAGGTTTTTTTTTTATATGTCTCTAGATAATAAGCTAAATTGATAGGACCTTATTTATAATGATATTTAAATCTCTTGACATAAAAGAGAAATGTAAAATGCAATTATTTATATTTTAAACACATTTATTGACTGAAATACATTTACTTTTAATATACTGAGTTTATCGAGATTACAATAAGTATCGGTTTTAATCAAAATTTCTAATTTATTTGGACAAACTCGAGTAGAATGTCACCTTACCCCTCTAAGTCGGGTTCGAATTCCGCCCTCGGTAGCAGAAGAGGGGGGGGGTGCTCATGAGAGCACAGGGCACATGTGAGCATTGTATGACGTTTCCTTTTCCCGAGAAAAGGAAGAATGGAAAAGTAAAAGCGAACACGAAAATCGTGTTGCGTGTGTTCATCGCGCAAGCATCTTCAAATGATCAGGGGGTGAACAGTAGACTTTCTGTCAAAAATGCCTCAAGTAGGCTCATATTGAGTATCTGGTAATCGAAAAAATTCTTCTATTTTACTTGAAAGTGCAAATAAATGGCTTTTCAAATGCGTGATTTTTTTTCTAGTCCTATTTTTGTGCTACTTTATAATAGAATACATATCGTGTAAACAAACCTTTTCACGATTTCTTAGAAAATGAATAGGTAAAATTTTACTATGTTAAACTTTCAAACTCAAATGGTCCATACTCCCAAAATCTTGATGCTCAATATTCCCACACCAGAGATTTCCCGTACCTATCATCATGTAGACTTACCAGGGGAGGTAGATCTCTGCGGGAAATCCTTAAAAAAGAGCAACTCTTGATCCCTATGTCGAAGCATTGCCTACTCCTCTTTTTTATTGAACTGTTGAATTTTAACATACATATGACTGCTATTATACAGAACGAATTTAAAACGCAGAGTTAGGTTAATTATACTTAATAATGCTTTTTTTTCCATAAGCGTTAGTTGTAAATGACAAAAACTAAAGGTACACTATATTTGGTGCGTTAACCCTTTAGCTGCACGCGGCCCACAAAAGCGAGAGGTGATCTGCATGCGATTTTCCCCAATTTCCCTAAAATTCAACAGTTTTCTATTTATACGAAAAGTTGTAAATGCTCAGCGATAATCTTAAAAAAATGTGAAACTTAGCCTAAGGTTAAAATGTTTCAAAGATATCGTCACTTGTATTTCCTTTTGACAATCTCTCATACTAGCTACATCAGACTAGCAGCCATAAAATTATCCAATTTGTTCTTTAAGTGATTTGAAGAAATCTAGGTGAAAATGAATGTGTAACTAGGTTATGCAAATATACTTGAAGTGCAACGAACTGCTTCTCGTAAATGGTTTCAATTAGATAGATGAGAGTTTCATGTTCTTGAACTACTTGACTTTAGTCGGTGGCCTTCTGGCAATATGGACACTTTTTCCGTGAAACTGCACCATAGAATATCAAAGACCGTCGGGTGTGTTTACAAGTACTTTTCTTTTCCAGGCTAATTATCGGAAGGACCGAAGCGAACATCCTCAGCAAGGCAAAAAAGCATAAAGAGCGGCAAAGAACGCAGGGCACCCGTTTTCCGCTAGAATGCCTCGTCAAAAAAGAATGTGGGTCATTTATGATCGAAGGGGAACAAAATTCACAAAGGGAACAAAAAGAGTTTCGTTCCAAACGCCTGCGCTTTTTGTTTCTTGCAAGAAAATTCCCGCCAATTCCATGCACCCCAAAAAAATTATTCCCTTTCCTCAAAAGTGAAAAGTTTTACGCGGGAGTTATCCTCATATATATAATAGCCAATGATCGAGTACTGCTCACATCATTAACAATGAAACTCGAGCCACGGTATGATCATTTAATTATATATTTTGGTAATGTTTAAAATGCAGGAAAGGGCTTTACTGTGAAAAGGCCGAACTGGATCCGGCAACTTAACTGTTTTACTGGTAAGACTGTGTCATTTAAGGGGAATGAAGAAACGAAAAAGTTGTCAACAATGAACGCTATCTACTGGAGTTTAGGGTTCATCCACTGGAATTAGGGTTAGAATTTCAACCATCAAAATATCACCAAACTGGCAATTGCTTCGTTCAAATGCAGAAGCAACTTTCACCCGTCGTACCTTGACGGGCGACTTTCTAGTATTTGTATACCAACCTCGTTTATCATGACTAGCTGGGACCAAAGGCAATCTGAATCAGTGAAATTCTGGATAATCCGGGTAATGTGGGTAATAAGCAAAATTCATTACAGCAAAAAACGATGCTTTGTAACAAAGGATCGTTTCTCACAAACACTTTATCATTTATAGTTCAGCTACAATGGTGTCGGATTGGCACTCCGAAGTAAGCCTTGTTGTTTATTAGATTACTATAATTTATTACACGCTCTATGCAGGAGTTGTACAATTAATCAAAATGGAAAGCGAATGTTTGGTGCAGTTTAAGTCCCGTCTTTGCTATCATAATTTAGAATTATTATTTACGCGAATATATTTTTTTAACTCTACAGATTTGATCCGGATAAACGGAAGTCGGTTAAACGAGCTTCTAAGATACTTTTAAATTGTAGCACTATGCACTGAACTTACATTCATCATAAATGCTGGAAATTGAGATACCCACGAAAAATTTGTGACTTTGTGTGCACCAAAAAAATTATGTTTAGTGCTGCTCTGATTAGTTGAGCTGTGACCTTGACAATGGTTAGGGCCATCCACAAATCTGTACCTCAGAGCCAGACTAGCGTTAGTCCAAAAATTGCGATTTTCAGTTTATTAGTACATTGTATGTAGAATTCTATTCCGCATCGAGCCATATGAACGTTACTGTTAAAAAAAAATAATAATAATAAACTCCTTTTTGTAATTATTTATGAGAGTTAAAAGAACGCGAGTCCCATACTTTGTATGCACCACACAAACATTTTCCCTCTGTCCTGTAAAGTAGCGATTATGTGACTCACGCTTGCATGGCTCTGAAATACCGTAAACGCTGGCTACTTTGGCCCTAGGGTCCTTCTTTGGTCCAAAGTGAGAAAAAGATACATCTTTCTCTTAGTTTAGAGGCGATGTATTCCTGTTTTCATCTTTTCCCTCGAATTAATGAAATTTATGTCTCAAAAAGGTTAGTTAACATTCTTTCGCCAAGTTAAGCCGCCCCAGGTGGCATAAAGGAGGCGAAACCTCCAAAGAGTCCCGCCCCATTGTACGTTGTGCTTCGGTACTTAAGGGGAACAGAGACATGCACCAACCAGCAGTAGGTGGCTAATTTACGTAGTCACCCTGACGGCTATTTCAAGTTTTAAAATATGACGGTACAGTTTAAATAGAGCAGTTTTGGTTCCAAGTTACTTAATGATTGACTGTATTGTTTTCGTATAAGTTTAAAAATTGAAGAACCCGTCGGGTTAACTTATTGCACAAACTGCTTTTGTTTAGTTTGTGTTCCATGATTGTCTATTAAAGAGTCATAACTGATCTTTAAGAAAGGTTATTTAGCGCGAAATAAAGTTATCCAGTTTAAACAAATACGCAACTGCATAAACACTGCACATTGTAATACTTTTAATTGGTATGTAAACGAAAATGAACTCATTTTCGAACTTTTCTTTTATGTTCTTGTGACGCATTCAGTAGTGACGAATGACTATAGCAAAGAAAATATAAAATCAATTGAGCCAACTTACAGTAATTAGCTGGACCCAGTAAAGCTTTTCAAACGGTTATTTTAAGTAAGTAATCTTTTCATGCTCCCGAAGCAGTCCATCATAAGAGAAAATCATCTTTTCCCCCCCCCTCTCTCTCTGAAACGAGGAATCAATTATTGCACTGACACACATAACATGATAATGAGTGTGCCGTTTTTCTCTTCGCTGTTTTAAATTTTTATTTTGATCTTGATATCGGTTGCTAATGAGGTGAAAAGATACAGGTAAGAGGTCTTTTGAGGATGTGTAGTTTTTTTTTTTTTGCGAGGAACACAAAATGGGAAAAAATACTACTCATTTTACAAAATTTATAAACGCAGAAAGACGGATTAACTGTAAAAATAAACATTTAGAAGTAAAAATGCAGAATCGGACTTAGTAAGAATTTTTGAGATGTATGGGGGTCATTCCCCGGAGAACGGCTTTTTTGCCCTGCACGTGACGTTTCATATATTTCATTAAAAATATTAAATTAAAAGGGTAATGAAAAAAATTTTTTTGCTTACGAAATTAAAAACGTATTTGTAATTTCTAAAGCAAAAACTTTCTTCACTACTTGTTAAAATACTAATTAATTTTTATGAAACATACGAATTGTCACGTGCGGGGCAAAGTTGCTACTTTTTGAGGAATGACCAAACACATAATTTATTTCCAATGGTTTAACTATCATTACTCAACAAATGAGATATGTTTCTTTCACATTGGAGCCTTATTTTCAAAACTATTATTTGTTACTTCACTTTGCTACATCAACAGAGCAAGAATTTTAACTAATTCCTACAGCAAATTAAAAGAGGTCAACTTTTGATGTCCCGCACTCGTTGCATGCAAATATATTAAATTTTAACTAAAAAAATTAATAAAAGTATAACTGTATCAGAAGTATCTTTGTATCAAATGTAAAGATTAAAACATGTGCTAACTCCTGTTGAATTAAAATGTAAAGATCTATAACAAAATGTTGGTGAAAATGCAGAGTCTGATGGTCCCATACTTGACGGTGTATGGGACCATAATGTATACAGTATGAGCTAAAAAAAGTACGCAGTAAGACATGAAAAAAGAAAAAGACATGTAGAGGTATATTTTTATACCAGAAAAATGTACCTTTTTTTTATATAAATCTGAATTCTGAAATGGTACAAATGCCAGCGAATCGACATAACTGCAGAGTGGTATATATGCAATGTACATGCAAGAATGCAACATGCATATAAGCTTAACTTAAGCTAACCGTTTTTGATAATTATTTTTAGTTTCTGGTGCGTAGTCATATTGTTTACGATTATGTAAATACCATACAGGATTATGTAATCAATTACGTGACCAGTAAGTAAGAGCTTAAATTATAAATAAAACAAAATAACAACCAAATCCAAGTATAAAATAAAACTTACTAAATTTTTTCTTTACTTCATTTATGAGTTATCTTCATTTATGAGTTCTTAAGCTTTTTCATTAGATTTAAACAAATACTAATTTGAAACTTATTTAAGGACAGATTGCTTGGTAAGTTAATACTGTTTCATGATCCCCTGAAATATCTAAAACAGTTCAAACAAATCCTTAAACCAGCGGTATTAATAATTATTCAAAAGTATTAAAAGGTAGTGACTAATTAAGGATGGAGATGGTAGTTAATGCTGCCTGAATCAATGAAGAGTAACTTCAGTATGAATGAAAGATTTTAAAGAAAAGCTATGTACACACACAGATCCTTTTAGACTGAAGACCTTGTCTATTGGAAAGGGCATTCCCTTAAAAAAAGCGCTGAATGTAGAAGACGTATCTTTGATGTACCGCACTGGACCCATTTTCACGACCGCAGAAAGGAACACTCCACAAAAATCCGCAATCGCAAATACAAATCCTTCAAAAAATCATAAACAAAAGCATCCCTTCTAAGAAATTATAAGTGATATGGGCGCAGTGATGTTGTTGTTCGCCATTGATATTCAAGTCTGATATTTCAGTAAAACATATCAACAAATACGCTGCAAAAAAAAAAAAAAAAAGCCTTACTATTAAAAAAAAATCCTCTAGCAAAATACGAGTATGTTTCCCTAAAGGTTTCTACAATCGATACAGCTTCTTGAGTAACGTTGTCAATGTTACTACAAAAAAAGTTGTATCATTAAAAGAAACCTTTATGGGAATCCAGGTTCCTAAAGATTTTCTTGAAGCACCTATTGCAGTTTTCTTTTTTCTTTCTTTTTTTTTTTTTTTTTTGTTTATTTAACTGTGTTTGTGAAACGACTATTTGGTGGACTTATAAACTTGCGCGTTTTATATCTTCTCGAGAAAGTTACTTTTATGAAATGGTTTTTGAAATTTCAAAACCTCAAAAAGGATTTACTTGTGACATTCTAGGTGTACGCAACGAATTTTCTACCGCTCATTTTAAGACAAGATTGAAAAGTATTTTAGAAAGATATAAAAACTAGGACATATGATTATAATTAACCTTTCTCTGGAGGGCCATTTGTCCTGCTCGTAAAAGGAAATATATTTCACTAAAAAATGATAGTTAAAAAAAAATATTTTGCTTGAAAAATCACATACGCTTGTCATTTTTTAAGCAACAAAAGTTTGTCACATTGCCATTTAAAATTATTATTTATAATGAAATACATTAACTTTCACTTGCGGGACGAAATGTTTTTCCGTGGAATGTCCCTTTATGTGTACCATTAAGGAGTTTTGTTTTCTTATTCTGAATCAAGAAATAAACTTAAAATTCCGTACTGATATTTTTTTTTCATGTTTTCCATTTCGCAATCAACTTTCGTCCACAAGGAAATTCAGATAATCATTACTTTTGTAAATATCCTGCGCGCAAATCAGTTTCGAAATGAAATTGAGCAACTTAACTTAGTGGAAAATATTTCATTCACAGAGAGATGCTGATCGAGAAAAATATTTACCCCCAAGCTTATCAATAGAGATAAAAATATCATTTTAGATAGCTAAAAAAATCTTCAATCTTTTTAAAGGTCTTTGACACTTGATGACACTTCTTTGTTTTTGCTTTAGAAGAGAGAGGTTACAAATAAAAAAAACTCGAGTACGAATAATTGCGCATGCGCATCTTTATTATATAAAGCTGAAAATACTGTCGCTAAGGCTCATTCCGGGAATTATTTTGTTTGTGTTTGTTGAACGACTTTCTGATGAAAAATGATTACAGATGCGTTATTTTGTATTTGTTTTCCAAGACGCCACATCAGGGGCGTAGTTTAGTGATTTCGTTCGATTGTCATTGAACAATCAGTTCGACATTTGGATATTTATCAGCAACAACTTCAGTTCAATTGGCTACTCTTATTAGTAAGTAAAAATTGTTTTAGCATTAATTGTATCTTTAAAATCAGTTCTATAGTTCTTTGAAATTTTGAAAGACATTGCAATTGAAAATAGCTTTATCTTTCAAGCACCAAATTTTTATTCAACACTGTTTTGGGAAAATTATTTAAGTGAGAATTTTGAAAACTAAATGGATACGTAGTAACTTAGAATACATTAGACTTCAAAATGTCTTAAGATTCACCTTAGGAATTGAAATCGTAATACTGCACCATATGAACTCGAAGCACATAATCAAAGCATTGACATGCTTTTGCACAGTATCGATTGATTTTTTAAATATTTTTACATAAGAAATAAGTTATAGTTCTGTTCAGAAACTGATCCTCCTAACATTTACTTCAGCATTGACAAATACTTGCAGTTTCATTGTTTGTTTAGACTTAATCGAGAACAAAATGTGCACCGTCATTAACGACCAGCTAAGGTTTCATTCATTTTTAGCTCCAAAGACCAAAGACGGGACTGTTAAATCTCAAATCAGAAATTTGTTACGGAAAATAGGTAAACTATTGATAGTTTAAAAATATATATCTCATTGCCGGTATCCGAAGGTAAATTGCTATGGCGGGGGGGGGGGGGGGGGGGCTCGCAAAATTTAGAACTTGAACTCTTTTGGGGGATTATTTTTCAATGTGGTAGGCAGTTTTTTGATATTTAATCTTTTAATACACTTAAAAACAGTGAATTATGAAATTTTACACAAAATAAACCCCTAAAATGTGATGTATTGTAAACGGCAGTTGTAAAAAAAAAGCATGATATTGTTTAAGGAAACCAGAATTAAAAAAAAAAAAATCACCAAAAAAATTTATTTTTATTTTTTATTTAAAAAAATAAAAGATATTTCCTCCTTTCCAAAAATATATAATGTGCTTTTTTTGATGCTTAGGTACACTTTACAGAAGTTTTACTATTAGTATACGTTTAAAATTTGGCACAATTGTTTTAAAGTACCAACATGCTTCTTGTAAACCTAAAAGTTTTAGAAATTTTGTTGAATATTTTTTGTAAGAACCCGTTTTGATGATGAAAATTCCGAACATTTTTAAATGCTCAGCTTTGAATTTTTTAAAAAAATTTTTTTTAAAAAATTCAACTGGTAAAAATTGATTAAAATGAGGTTATCAACATTAGTTGCACTATTTTAAAGATGCATATCCATTTTCAAGGTAAAATTTTATGTCATTTGTGAAAAAAGTGCACCTAACTGTATATCGATTGTTTTACTCTCGAAAAACTAAATCTTAGTTTAGGCAATGTTTAAAAATATTTTTCATCAAGTGAAAGTCTTAATTAACCCTAAAATGCTTCTAATAGTATCTAAAAACACTAGAAACCTTTTAATAATTATTTTGTAAAAAGATAGGCAGGTTTAAAAAGTAACCGCTTTTCCCCAATTTGTCGAGCCGGGAATGTCTTAGTCCCCTTAAAATGCAATTACATTTATGTTGTCCGAAAGTATGGTCATACCAAATGTCTATACACGAGAAAGACCTCCCATGAGTATGATGAAGCTCATTACTGCTTTCTTCATTTTTTCATAACCTCTCAACTTCAACTTTAGCATCAAAACTATTTTACCATACGATTCATACCATATGATCTTCTCGTTTCAACAATTCAGTGCGAGATATCTTTCGATACGCTGTGAGTTTTGATCGAAAATTAAGTGAAAAGTTCTGCTCTTTCTAAAAACTGCGGTGAATCTTAATACTTCCCATGTAGGACATGGGTTATAATATACTATTTAGCTCGGATGTTAAAGAATTTCTCTGTCTGGTCTTATTAAGTTAACTTTAAAAAATACTGTTTTGAAATGGATTTTTACGGAAAATGATTTCTTTTGATTTCACAACTTTTGTGAACTACTCAAATGCCTGTTTGAGTTCACTTTGTAGGATTGTCTCCGAAGTTCACATTGAAACGTTTTGTGTAGTGAGTGTCCTTAAAGGAATATTTTTCGAATTCAAGCAAAATAGTGACAGCCCGGTTATTACATCCAGAGACTGCAGTTTCTTCCTAGTTATGGACTCACAGTCTGGAATAATCAGTAACAACTTATAGCACACCCGAAAGAGACAGTAGCAAAATTTATTTTAGCTACCAGTTTGTTGATACTCTCAGATTCAATGAGATAGCATCTTCCTCCACTTCGGTTATTGACTATTCCAAACTGATAAGTCCATAACAGGAGTGCAGTCTCTGGATGTCCTAACCGGACTGCTTGTATATTGCATGTCGTTCTGTCTTAGTCTTGGCTTATGAACGGTAACTTACTACTTTGCAACTTGGTTCAAATTTTGGGAATGAATAGTAGACACAGAGTTCTAAATAAGGTCAAATTGTTCGATGTTTTCCCACGCAGTTAAATTTTTTTGTCAGTCATCTCACCTTCAGTAGTCCAAAAAACTTTTACTGCGTTCGTCCTGATATAAGGGCCGTAGCCAAGTCGGGCAGTACCCGTACTGTACCGAGATAATACTGAATTTGTCTTATTTCAATTTGCAATGTAAAAAATACGTCTCTCGCTTATGCATGATATGAGTTAAATATCTTTCCTCTACTAGTATGCGCAGATTTTGCTTTGGGGTAGGAAATTTTTGCCTGCACTAATTAGTGGCGAGAACTAGAATGATTTCTAAGAGCAAATCAAGTCCTCTTTTTATAATGTAATAATTCAGACCCCAAGGATTAAGGATAAAATACCATTGTAAACTATTAAATTTTGCTCAAAACTTATTTCTAATATAGATATAGTACAGTAAAAATAGGGGTCGGACCCAAGCATCCAAAAAAAAAAAAAAAAAAAAAAATGCTAAACCTGGTGCGAATTGTTTATTACCCTCCCAATAAGAACAGGTAAAAAGTCCCACCCCATTGTGCGTCGGGTTTTGGAATGGGGGGCATCTAAAAATTGCTGTTTTGGGTATTTTTCCAGAATTTTTAGAGTAAATTTAAAGTGAGAATATTATGTTTTACTAAATTAAAAGCATGACATTAAAGGTGTTTGACCTCCAAGAGGGATGACATAACCCACCAATGTTACAGAGCCCCCCTGTCCCCGTAAAACGAAGCAGTACTCCTAAATCCCCCTCCATACATTTCATATGGAAACATTATTTTATGCTAAGTTAGTTATAAATCGAGTATGTCCATCTTCCAAGATCGATGGTGCCTCTCCACCCAAAGCTACAGCACCCCCCCCCCCCCTCCGACAAATAAAATAAATCCTCACCCCCCCCCCTTTTATTTGAAGTAGAAGTATTATTTCATGCAAATCAAAAATGCATTAAATCGGGACTGTCCACCCCATAAGAACAATAGCCCACCTCCCAAAACGAAATTATATACTAAAATATTATCCTTCCCCCCCCACCCCCTCTGATGGTGCACATTTGATTAAATGGCCAGAAAAATTACGCTGAACTGTTTTTTGCTTTCAAATGATTTCTCCTAAGCTTGTAACAAAAAGTCTTCGTTATCAAGATGTTTTTTGGAATCTAGATCCTCAGCAAAATCGTTATTGTTGCAGCTATGTCTAACAAAGTTCGTGCATATAATTGAGCACTTCAGTCCACTTTCAGACTTTTCAAAGATTCATAAACCCCTCAGAACAAGCACAAGATATGAGGCGAAGAAAGTCTTCCAGAGCGGAAGGCTTGGCTGTTGTAATAGGACGCAGATTATATTTCTGTGGTGCTTTCAAAGCATTCATCAAAAATGACACTAGCTTTCCCATACTTACAAATTACCTATACACTGCATTGCTGGCATATTTCCTTGAAGCTTACAGATCATTACCAAAAATATGATCAAGCAGGTATCTTCCATCTATTACATATGAGGCAGTGGGAAGCAAAGGGATGCAAGTGACAAAATTAAAAATTTGGAGATAACCAGTACAAATGGTTGGTGGACCTCCCCTCTATCTTGAGGCAAGAGATGGTACTAGTAGACCTGGTAGTTGCTTGTATACAGCATGATTTAGAAAAGAAAATCAATGAAAGCCTACCTAGGACTTTTTTCTTTAAACGCGTTTTATTCAAAACTTGAAAATGTCCACTTACATCCCTTTGCTTCTCACTGCCTCATATATGACACCAGCTGTTCGTTCTGTGATGGTGGATGAACCTTCTGATTCAGATAATAGCACTTTAACGATACAAGATTTCTTTTCTTCTGAAACCAGATTCATCGAATATTGATGGAGGATCAGCGCATAACTCGTACCAGAAGTTTTTAACAATTTGTTATTCCATCTTTACTGTTCATACCATTCGGTGTAAAAGATGGTTTGGGCTTACACATCTTTACAGATAGTAACTACTCTCGTAACAGAAGCTAAAGACATAACTGTTTACCTCCTTTACAAAGAAATGCCACAAAACTGTTTGCCTTCAATATCCTTTGATGTTACTGCCCGAACGTTAAAGGTCTCATCGCAACTCACCTTATCATCAGCGAGCAATACCACTACCAACTTAAGAGGGAAGAAACTTCTGGGGGCTTTAGAAACGGATTGTGATTTCCAAACTGAGAGACAAAAAGGTGTAAATATTTAGCATTCTATTGTTGTATTGCTCATTGCTCTCATCAAGACTTGTTCTATCGTTGAATCACTACAGGTTCTGGACCACCTGAATTTCTCACTGCGTTAGATCGTTGGATAGCTGATGTTTTAGCTGATGTTTGATGTGATTAAATTTTTTTTTATCGCATAATGTACTCAAATGTTTGAGATAGTGTTGCAAGTATATGTCTGCATATTTAGCATAATTCACATAACCAGCTGCGTAAAAGAGAGGTAGCTCGGTGTTTGCAACTGAGAACCCCCACCGACTTAGAGAATTGCAGCATTGCCCGTCTCACTATTTGCAATTTCGGTTTGTCCCCCATTACGGCGATGGCAAAAGATTGTAGAATAGTTGAAGTTTGTTAATCAAGAAGAAGTAGGGAAACTTTGGTCAATTTGGACTTTTTTTATGCTGCACAAGAATTTTGTTTTCAGTGCTCTAAACAGTTTAATAACTCCATTCACAAATAATTTGGTTATTGAGCTCGCTTAGATCTTTTAGAATTATCATTCTGACATTACCATATCATTGTGTGACATTTGGTATTTCGGAAAAGTTTAAATCAGGGAAATTTTTTCGTGAACTTCACTGCAATAGTTGATTTTATAATGTAAATTCAGGGTCCCCCCCCCCAAAAGCGATGGCGCACCCCTTAAGTGTGACGGAATATCCATCCAGAATAAAAGCCCTCAAAAAAGAAAGAAATACCCCTTGAAAAAACTGCCTTTAAAATTCCAATGACGCAAAGCTGCTCCATGACCCCCCCCCCCCCCCAGCCTGTGCACCCCTGTTAGTTAGAATTTTTTTCTGTGAGAGTTTATTATTTTACTATTATAGAGTGGTTTCTGTGAGGTTTGAGAATTTTTTTAAAGTAATAGAAATTATTTTTATTTAAATAGAGGATTATTTCGTCCCCCCCCCCTACCCCCCAAAACCCGACGCGCAAAGTGCTGGGACTTTTTACCCCTTCTTACTGGAAGGGTAAGAAGTAATTTGCAACAGGTTTCTTTCTTTCTTTCTTTTTTTTTTTTTTTTTTTTTGGATGTTTGGGTTTGGCCATTTTTTGGCCTAATTGTACTGTATTATATTGAAACTCTGCCGTTGAAGTAAAGGAGTAAACTATTTTATTTATAAGCAGAAAGTTTGTCCCACAATGGTCACAAAGATGGAAAAGTTAACAAATGTAAGGGCCTATTTTATCTTGCTCTTCCTATAAAATCCAGTGCCCTATCTAGTATTTAGTCTTTGTTAAGTGCCTGCCAGAAATTCTGGACGAATGCGACTAACTCAGATCATTCAATTGTTTCTAACATTTTAAATGACCTTTATTCCAACTTGAACATTCAAAATTAAGAAAAAGAAAATATGCTTTTCTAAGGAATATCCGTAGCGTTTGATATAGTGAACAAAGGCATTGAGGTTCTGGCAGTGCTGTTTGTTAATGACTGTTAGTCTGACTGTTAATGTATATCACTCGCGCACGATAACGCCGATGACATACGATAACAGAGATAAAACTCTTGACAAAAATTCTTCAACTTACTGTGTATTCTTGTCCACATCATTGCAACGTTTTTGAATGTGTTTCTTTTTTAAGTCGGGAAATTTAGAATTTAAAATCTATACCATGAAAACCTGTGCGTGTGTCTTTGAGTACGTAACCCTCTCTCCTCCAGACTGTGAATATCTACCAGGTCAAGACTGGTAGGTTACTCGTATATGACAGACATCCAGGAGAAGCAATTCCTCCTTGTCACACTCATCTAAACCTTAAGGGTCCAGAGATAATAAAACCTTTTAAGGAGATAAGATGTGATTCAGTTCTGAGGTTGTCCTGAGGACATCCAGGGATTTCCTGACTCACTAAAAGCACTTAAAAGTATCAATATGAGCTACCGCAGGTGGCGAAACGGGGGTTTGGGAGCAAAGCCCTCTAATTTAGATTGAAAATCAAATTCAAACTAATGCAAAAAAATATTGATATTTTTTACCAACTTTTCATCGAAGCTTGCGGCAACAACGAGAAGATAAGTTTGAGCATCTCGTTTTTGATTTTTCTCCCGTATAAGTGGGGGAAAAGTAATTTGTGAAAAAAAAAAGCATTTTTGGAATCTACTCGCTATTTTATACTTAGTGCCATTTTCACAGCCTTTAAAAGCCATATTATGTTCTAATTTCCACCCCTCCTTCCTTTTTTTCACAATTTTTCTAAATTGGTAAAGCAGACTGCGTGGGACGATGGAAACAGGACATTGTGGTTATTTCTCTTTGGTTGAGTCTGTGCACGCGCACCGATGCTCATGCTGATAAAAATATCCTACAGCAACAATTAAAAGCGGCCGTTCTATTTGCAGTACGGCCATTTGTCTGCAAATAACTTAAGCTACTTGATTGCATTTTCGAATGCGGATGTTTGACAAGATCTATCGGCCCGCTTTAACGTACCGTTTCGAATGGCAGTTCAGCACCTCGTAAATTTTCGCGGTTCTGAGTGTTCGGCACACAAAATGCTTTCTGCGTATCATGCCATAAAAGCGTTCATGCTTCAGCTCCCGGTTTCGAAGAATTACGGTTGAGGATGAAAGATTCGACTCCTTAGAACCAATTTCCATGCTTAATAAAATATGGTTCATAAGAGAAATAAAGGATTATGTTTTTCTTTTTCTCTGTCATTGATGAGCGATTTCAAGGAATCCAACAGTGCAACCAAAAAATCAGTTCTACTGCTCGAATTTTATGTGGAATATCTTTGAAGTTCTATGATTTCATTGGGGCTTATATTTATTAAAGCTAACAATATTAAAGAGATATATGAAGCAGTGAAGAGCAAAGGAATGTAAGTGAACATTTTCAAGTTTTGAGTACAACGCGTTTCAGTTCAGGTCCTAGGTAGGCTATCATTAAAACGCTTTTATAACTAATGTTGTATAGCAGCACCTACTTGGGCTACTAGTACTAACTCTTGCCCTAAGACGAAGGAGCTGTTCCCCTCTTACTTGTACTATTTATCTCCAAATTTTTAATTTTGCCACTTACATCCCTTTGCTTCTCACTGCCTCATGTACAATTTGAATTAGAGTTTTTATCTTATCCTCATATATACAGCAGCCAATGATCGAATAACGCACTTGACGTCATCAACAATGAAACTCGCGCCACGGCATAAAAATTTGATAATATGGTTTGGTAACGTTTAACATGCAGGGAAAGACATTATTGTGACAAGGTTGAACTGGATCCGGTCACTTAACTGTTTTACTGGTAAGGCTGTGTCACTTCAGGGGAATGAAGAAACGAAAAAGCGGTCAACTATGAACGCTACATATTGGAGTTGGGGTTAAAATTTCAACTATCAAAAAATCATCAAACAGGCAGTCGCTTCGTTCAAATGTAGAAGCAATTTTCACCCGCTATATCTTGACGGGTGACTTTCTAGTATTACAATACGATGCAAAGCGAAAAAAAAGGGGGTGGAGAAGCGTTTGAATGTAGGGAGCTGTTAACCGGTTGAAAGCAAAAACAATGTTTCAAACGGCGAAAAAAAGAAAACGAGAAACTTTCAATACAGATATTGAGTGAATTGAGAATTAGCCATTCCACAAGAAAAAACCAGTAAATCAGAAAAACGCCATGCTTTAGGGCATATTGCAGAGTAAGCATATAAGAACCAAATAATAAACTGTGTAGTCACTGCCGAAAAGTTTTTTTTTTTTACATAATATGAGCAACTTTTGAAAATATTTTATTAATTATGAGCAAAATTTGTTCCAGCTATTTTAGCACAAAAGCGGTAAATGTAAAGTTTTATAAAATTACAATGTGCGAGAATCTACATTAAAACACAAGTTTTACAGAAGGCGTTCGTAAATTGTTTACAGGGGAAAATATTCTACGCGAAATGCATCAAAGCGAGAGTTAATTGCGATTGAACTTCTGGTACGGAAATCTATTTCAAACATATCGAAGAATCTAAATTTAAAACAAGTCCTCACTTAAGTTATTTGTAGGCTGCTGGAGAATCTCGTCAGTACTATCAAGACGGAGATCTTTGCATCTTTGCGTCTCGATTATCTTCGTTGCAGTAGTTAGGATCATTACGACACCATGTTCTTCGAAAGTATTAACCAGGGTTTTTTTTCCCCAGGTTCGATCGATGCAACGATACATGGAATTGAGCGACTTAACGTTTCGATTATCATCAATCCAATTTCACGTATATATTTTCCCTCCATTCCCCGAATTTAAAAATTTGGTTTTTAACTATCATAATTACAATACAGTAGAACTTCGTTTATTCGGCCCCTGTTTATCCGGATCTCCGCTTAATCTGATGTAATCTCTAAAATTTAAAAAAAGTTTTATGTTCACATAAATAATAATTTTAGTAGTTCCGATAGTTAAGCTATAAGTGCGCAAAACATTCTTTCACTTTGATTTAGTATATAACTTCTGCATAGATCGTGTGCTACATTAGAAGGTCATTCCTTACTATTTGACAGTGTAATGTCTCATACAACGCTTACTCTCAAAATATTTATTTTTTCATTTTAAAAATTCAGAAAAAAGGAAGTTTTCTATAATTTTTATCTGTCATGTGTATTTTTACAATGAAAAAAATGCAAATGTTTCGGGGTTTACAGTTACGCACGGCTCATTTCACATCCAGTTTCTGTAAAATGGCCATATAGTAATCTAACAAACATTATGATGTTCTTGGAGCAGGGTCGGACTGCCCCCCCCTCCCCCAAGAGGGCGATAGTCTTGACTCCCGGGGGGCGCAAAAGCTCAAGAAAAGAAGAAAAAAACTAAGACACACAAGTTTCAGGACACAGAAAGAAAACAAGCAAAAACGAAACAAAACTCGCACAGGATCGAAGGATCAGAAGAAAAAGAAAAAAGTCGCACACGTTCAAGGATACAAAAAAGGAAAAAAAAGTGAAGGTTGAGCGGGAGGGCGCATCGGGGCGCGGGGGGGGGGGGGGGAGGCGAAACAACGTTATGTAATTTTGCTGCAATAAAATGTTTTTTGCTGTAGTAAAAGGTGTGTCTGCTTACTTAAGAATTCGGCTGCCCATGTTACCCTGAATATCGGAATTTTTGTTTATCCGGTTTGCTTTTGATCCTAGTTTATCCAGATAAACGAGGTTTACTGAAAAAGGGACTACAGTGTGTCATTATATAAAGTACCGATTTTTTTTCCAAAATTATACTCAAAACGCAATGATTTGTATGTGTTGATGGTGTGACAGTACGGTCACACCCGCAACACGTGCAAATCATTTTTTAAATACTAAGAAACTTTTTCATAAAGTTGATACTTAATATTATGATTTGTAATGGTTCCTTATGTACAAATATATGCGAATTAAAAGCCAAAGCTTAAAATTTAGGGAATATAATTAAATTATATGCGTAAAAAATGTCTCGATGCCGGTGCAAATCATACAGGTAGTTATAGCCAGATATAGACCGGGAAGCCGGTTCCATTGGCAACTTACATCTAGTAGCGTTTACTTCAATGTTCGCTCATTCAATGGCGACCATTAGCTGTCGCAACGGAGTTATGCAACTAGTAAAACGACATCTATGGTGCGAATAGATTGGGCATTTAGTTTCTTTTGTCACTTGTTGAAACTTAAACATATGTAATTAACTTCACGTTTCGATGACCTTCTGAATATGTTTTGGCTTTAATGTTACCTTTTCATGAGAAACATTCTTTTCTAAACTTTTCTTCGGTTTCTAAAGCATGACAGAAAAATAAATGGGGGGACGCGTAGAATGAGTAGCCTACTTGTATGCGTACAAAATCCATCGTCTTTCTTCTTTGGATTTTAAATAGTTAATTTTTTACTAATAATTTAGGAAAATTTTTGGGGTTGTTAATAGTTTGGAATCCCCTAAATTAGATTCACTATTTAACGATGCAGTCAAAGTTGATATCGCAATGCGCAAAAATATTACCAAAACGGTTTCGTAAATTAAGTCCATGAGAAATATAAAGGGCCATACTTGACTGAATTGTCACGGCACGGCACCTGGATTCAGAAAAAAAAAAAAAAAAGATTTCCCGAATAAATTTCATTCAATCATGTGATCAATCACTCTGGTGCGAAATATCTAAACCTAGATCTTCTCTCAAATAAAATGGTCAGTTCTGATCTCGTTCATCGTCGATAGCTTAAAATAATTGAGGATTAACAAAAAGACAGAAGGACGCGATTTTTATTTTATTATTATTTTTTTTTAAGTGAGCTTATTTCGGCAATTTTTTGAAAGAATATTCAGTTCCGGTTAGTGTCCATTACATTCAACACAGATACTTCAAAAATAGATCAGTAGAAAATCTTTTAAAATATTTCTGGATGTTTGAATATTTGAATTCATATTTATGACTTGAAAGCTAACTTTTTTTTTGCTTACTGTAGTTAAATTTTACTTCATTTAGAATGCTGTGAAAAGTTTTCTACAAAACAAAATTTCATGTGAGGACAATTACAATTTTTTAAACTGTTATTTTATGTTTGGCGTATAATAAAATTTCTGCCGTTATTTAGAAGAGCAATAAATAAATTTTTAATCTATGATCTGCGATATTTAGGCTGAACAATAAATAGTTTTAATAGTAAAAATAAATGAAAAACCGAACAACAAATACGAAAGTCATAAACCAACAGAGAGCCAATAGGAACACAAATATTTTTGCAAATGTGTGCTTTATGACGTTGTTTATTTAAATTTTACTTGGAAGTATTACATTTTAAAGCATTAGATTTTGCGCAACCGAAACTGTAGCAATAAAAAAGCAAACAATTTTTTAGGTTTAATATTTAACTTTGTGAAATATAAATCTTGTGCCTTCTTGGGGCCCCTATGTTATAGGGGCCCTTCGCAATTGCAGCCGTTGAGCAATGATAATTTTACTATTGAAACCACATAACATGTGTTTTATTTGGTACAACTAAAAATTCCTTAAAACTGCAAAAACGAAATTTTTAGTTTCTTTCTTTTTTTAAAAAAATTTGGAAACATGATAGTTGACTCAACAAGTTTGTTAAGCTTGCTCTTTTTATGAATAACTCACTCAAAAATTTCATTTTGTGTATTGAAACATCACCTATAAATCAAAATAGTTTTTAATATATTTTTTGAATTTTTGTTTATGACTTTTAAAATATATGGACATTTTTCATTGATTATGTGACTGATTTTGCAATTCACAAAATGTCACACCTCAATAAGCACATTTCTTTCGAGCAGGAGAAAAAAAAACATCATCTATGTGTTTATCTGAGCTAAATTTAGCCATATTGAAACCTTGGTAAATTATGTACTGGTGGATACATTGAAAATATCGCCGTTTTCAACTTACTAAAGAACAAAGGGGTGTTCATAAATAAGGCAGTGAGAAGCAAAAAGATGTTGCCCAAATTGAAAATTTGGAGATAATCAATACAAATGGTAGGAAAACCTCTCTTCTGTTTTAGAGCAAGAGATGGTATTAGTAGCCCTGGTAGGGTGCTGCTATACAACATGATTTAGAAGAAAAAAAAAACAATGAAAGCCTACCTGGGATCTGAACTTCAAAAGCGTTTTACTCAAAACTTTAAAACGTCCACTTACATCACTATGCTCTTTTATCCTTTTTTTAAAACTTTTTAGCCCCCTCCCCTTCGTTAGTCACAAAGTCACTTCACCATACCCCTTCCTCCCTTGTCGCGTATCACGCTATTTTTTATTAATCTATTGAATTAAAAAAATGTGCGATGTCACATTTCTTGCTCCCCCTCCTCCTCTTGACGTAAATTGTCACAATTTCATGAACAGGGTCATAATTGGGGAGGGAGCCCCAAGGAGTGTAATCATCCATGGGGATCCCCAAAGATACTTAAGGTAAAAAAGTAAGGGAATTAAAGGCAAAGTGAAATATTTAAGGCAACGTAAATTGCTTAATAAAACACAAGCAAATCAAATGTTAAACAAATTGAAAATGTATTTTTAAAAGTACAGTACATTAAGAGCGCAATGTACTTTGTTATAGAACTTGTAACGAATGGTTATTATTTATGTTTGTTAGTAAATTTGTGCCTTGAAATGAGTGCGATTATTAGAATATTTTTCTTCTGAAATATTTTTCTATTTGATGAATAAAAATTGTTCCTCAAATGAATTAATGAATAAAAAATGAATAAAATAGTAATTAAAAATGAATGAATGTAAATGGATAAGTTTATGAATCAATATATTAATGATTTTGAAAATGAATTACTAAATAAATAAAATAAACTATTTCTCTTCTCCTAGCATACATTTAAGAAATTACACTAAACATTTAAAATGAAAACATGCCTAAAATTATATAATAAATACTGCATCAATTTGACTCAATTTATAATTGATACTTTAATAACAAAACCTTTCTCATTTCACTATTGCAAAAAATATTTTTTGTTTGCCATAAAGTATTGCATTGTGAGTATCCCTTTTTGAAAATGTCTTGTATTATTATACATATACCTTGATCTTTTGAGATGAATATTTTATAACTGGATTCAAATACATGCTAAATAATAAAACTTAAATATTGCTAGGTAGGTGGCGTAGCAAACTTAGTAAAATATTTTAACATATCTCTTTGCCTTTGCTATTTCATTAGCTCAAAATTCACTTATGTATCGCAGTTTTTTAAACCAGTGGTTTCCATTATGTGGGGCAAGCCTCTCTAGGGCAGTACCGGATCTGGGATTTTCTCGAGCCAGGGCAAATATTGAAAGTGCCGCCCCTACCGATCTTCATCTTTCTTCCCCCAAAATTTACTGCCCAGTTTGTATGTATGAATTGTAAATAATATAGTAAAAGTATTACTACCCATATTACAATACAATAATAAAATAAATAAGTTTTTGGAACATAAAAACTGTTTTATATAAAGTATAGTATTGCTTTGTCATCCCGTTAAATTCATTGTAACTTCAGGATACCATTTATAAAATTAGGTTATAAAGAAGTATGAGGGGGGGGGGGCAAAATATTTTTTTAATGAAAAAAGTAGGGTGTAGGTATAAAGGCTTGGTAACCACTGCTTTAAGCTATTGAATTTTTCATAGGTGAATTATTGTTATTACAGCTACAGTTGTGCTTAATGGGATAAATATAATTTAGAAAAAAAAATATTTTGTACATCCTGTCAAATAAATATATAAATATATATTTAACAATAGCAAAGAGAAACTTCAATTTTAAGGGCAAAATATGATTAGAAATGTATAATTTTCAAATACATAATGATTAAAACAATTTCCTGTGTTGTTGTAATTTTCATGCAAGTTTATAAGCAAAAAAAACAGTACATTTACGTTCCAATTGTCATAGTAAATACCAGAATATTTTTAAAAATACTAAGCACTTTTCATAACGCACTCAAAAGGACAAAACAACCTTTCTGGGTCAGAAAGGACAATTTAAGCATTACTGTAGTTTTCGAAAATTCCAAGAAAATAACACCACAAACGAAAAAAAGTGCGGCTCAAATCATGAAGAGAATTTCTTATCATTATCTAGCTTTCAATCATAACTTTGAGTGTTCAAACATGCATATTTCTCTTATTGGGGAAAGTTTGGTTTGAAATGACTAGAACCGCACTTTTCTTCGTTTGTAGTGTCATTTTCTTGGAATTTTCAAAAACTACAGGAATGCTTAAATTGTCCTTTCTGACCCAGAAAGGTTATTTTGTCCTTTTGAGTGCGTTATGATAAGTGCTTAGTATTTCTTAAAAAATTCTGTTACTTTATTCTTTTTTGTGTAAATGTATTTCAGAAATATAAGAATTTTACCATCACGAAACTTCACCTTATTTTAACGTATAAATGCTCGGTACTTAAAGGAAAAAAAAAACTATATTTGTGTATAAAACTTTAAGAAGTTAGCACTAATATTTAATCCTTGTTCCTCTTTAGGATTTATGCTTGCAAATTTCATCCTTGCTACAGATTAGCCTTGATTCAAAATTTTCATTATGATTACTTTTAACATTACCGTTGAAGGCAACAAAATTTGTAACAATAGGATTATATTTAAACATATAATAGGGAAATTACATGACATTTGCTATTTTCCATCTTAATCGAAATAATAATTTTATTTCAGAATTTTAATTTTTCAGGGTGAAGTTGTTCCTTAAGGAAAGCAAATCATTTCGTGAAACCCGGAAATCTCTAAGTGATCTAGTTGCTGAAATATAAGCAAAACCAGGCCTCAGATTACTCCGTGACAAACAGGCCAAGCATAATAAAAGTGCTTTAAAAATATCCAGATGGATCATAAGATCGCCGTAATAAAAAAAAAAAAAAAAAAACTATTAACCGCCTCTCAAATAAATACATCTATTAACTAAACATAAACTAAACAGAGACAAAACTAAGATTTAAAATGCAGTCTTTCGTTGTAAAATTTGAAAAATCAAGTCAGCAAAAGAAAGAAAAACAAAAACACAACACGCTAATTACGTTCTAAAACTCTAACTCAATATAATAAACAAAAACAAAAAGATGACCTCGTTCATGCATCGTGTATTAAAACTCAGTTTCATGAAAAAAAAATCCACCAAAACACACATTATTTCGAAATAAAATTGTAAGTTATAAGCAACCCCTAATTCATTAGATTGTTGTTCCTGTTTTAGTTTCTAAACATTATGAAAACAATTTTTTCTACTTATAATTTGTTTTTAATGCCTAGTAATGTAATCTCCTTCGGGTGTCTTCAGTGTTGAATTTTTCTCTTCGTGGTTTTATTGTTTCATTTGTAAATATTTTCGAACGATTACAGCTGAAAATAACTTTTTGATATAGAATCTCAATTGTAAATAATAACAAATACTCAAAGCACATTTTGAAGACTGCAAAAAATCTTTTCTAAATTGAAATAATGCTTTTCTATTTTCTACAATTCTTTAAATCATTCTCTGTTTCTCTTTAGTTTCGGATTTTTATAGATAAATGAAAACAAATCACCCATTTTGTGTATGCAGACAGATTACATTGTGTAATAAATTCCGAAGAGTCGTGATGATTTCTTTTTCATCGTTAAGTCCTTTGAAATACTTTTTGTAATAACTGTTCTCTACTTTATTGAACAATTCAATGAAAAGTATGAAAGTAAAAGTAATTATTTTATTTATTATTTTTTTAAATGATGCATCCTACAAAAGCCAAAACCTTGTAATGTTTTTTTAAAAATAAGTGAAAACTGTTTTTTTTTTTTTTGTGAAAATCTTTTTTGGTAGTCAGAGAAATAAATCCACGCTTTTTTCATCACTTGACCCGATGCCACACATTTTATGATAGATTAAGGCATGCCACAAGAATTCCACGGTGAAAAAAAAAACTGAAACCACTCACCTCCGAAAGAAATAATCTCCAACGTCAAAAAAAGAGCGAAAAAATCAACAAAACTCAAAGCACAGCTCTCTCCCTCCGAATATCAACCATATTCTATGAAGTCGAAAACCAGAAGTAGAACTTTAAATACGGAGGCAGCCATTGACCCATATAAAGAGCATCACTGGATAATCGAGCGCCATCTCTCGGGAAGATCCCAGACTGCAGGGTGCCTCTCCGATCGTACTGCACTTAACCTGCTGCCCTGAATGCCATAAGATAGGTATGCTGCTGCCATTTGACTAAAAGTATCAATAGAAAAAAATACTTTAGCTTTCCATAAAAGACCTGCAGCGACATTTTTTTCAGAGACTTTCTAAAATATAGCATCCACTGCTTCTCTAGATCACATGCATTTATCATTTTTATTCGCAATAGTCATGCAGGCAGCTGAGAGCCACAAAAAATCGATTTAAAACTATTGACTTCTCATTTTAATAGTTTGTTGGTATAAAATGGAAGAAACACTTCTAACAAAATTGTTTAGTATTTGACATTATTTTTCATATCAATGTACAGTACAATCTCATTATCCGAACTAACTGGGATCAAAGGCAATCCGGATTAATCCGGATAGTATGGGTATGGGTAATAAGCAAAGCAAATCATTAAATAAGCACACTTACCGTTCATAGCGACAAAAAAAAAAAAAGAAACAAACATATTTTGTAGCAAAATTTAACAGAATTGTTAAAAAGTATCAAAATAATTTTTCACATATTTTCTTAAAAAAGAGTTGGTCCGTTGTCTTCTGGTCAATATTCACTTTATCATTCTAGTTCAGCTGCAGTGGTGTTTGTTAGATTACAAAAATTTATTGTACAATCTATGCAGGAGCTGTACATTAAAAAAATATATATAAAGCGAATGTTTGGCATTTTATAAGAACATTTTATAAGAACGTGTTATAGTTTAAAATTATATAGATGTAAGCATATTTTTTAAACCACATAATAGAGAAGATAGGGGATAATAGGGAGATTTGGATAAACGAGAGTCGGATGAACGAGGCTCTACTGTACTTAAAACAGCTGTTTTTAAGCGAAGGGGGGAGGCTGCAACCCCTAAACGGAGCGCAGAAGAATTTTAAGAAAGACGTGGATACATGAAATAATAAAATGAAATACTTAAACTAAAATTCACCAAATATTTTCGTCACATATAAATGCTTTTGACATTATCGCCTTTTTTTTTAATTGTTTAGTTTAGTTTTCATTCTATATTTCTGTGGATATGAATTTTTAGCATTGGCATATATCATGCATGGTCCTGCATAATAGCGAGCTGTATGTTGAAATTGATCTCAGGTGTGCTTTCTCACAGTCAAAACCTCGTACACAAAAACTTGTGAAGTAAAGGATTAAGAGTGACAGAACTCATGTTGATGTGGTGAAAGTAACTGGCATCACTTCAAGCTGACCTAGATTTCTGAAATTATGTGTGTTTAGTCTTTTGATTTCATGGGGGGAGTGACCTTACATCAGTGTTCAAAGCGTATGGGGATGGGGAGAAGAACAGAAAAGTTTGAGAACCCCTGCTTTATAGTAACAAATAAATAATGCATAGTTTTAAATATATCCATGTTAAAAGTATTTTTTTAATGCATAGAAATTTCACACAATTATATTCTAAAGGATTCAATATTTTCGCTGGAATATGACCTCTCTTCTTTCATCGATTGATGAACAAAGCACCTATCAAAACAAGTTTGTCTTCAGGGTCCAATAACGGAATAGGTCAACCAGACAGTGGTCTAGCGCCCCTACTTTTTTAGGAGCCCAAAAAGGGCTACAGTTGTCATAGCCAACGGCTAAAATTGTTAGGTTTGAATACAGGGGGCTCCCGAAAAACGGGTTTTGCCTAAGGCCTTCCGATAACTTAATCGGGCCCTGTTTGGCCTTTTCCCCCTCCGTTCTCGCGTTCCGGTAAATGCGAATTTAGCACTGTAAAATTGGAATTCCAATATCTCTAAATATTTTCCCTTGAATGTCAAACTATGCTCCTCCCGTTATTCTTTTTAATTTCTAACTACACCGTTAAAAAATTTCTATTATGCTGAACGCAAATTTTGCTGTCTATGAAATCACACCGATAGTCAAATAATTGAAATAACTGTATATATTCCTACCTTCCAGTTGATTGGAACTTTCAAAAGAAGGGACACTCACTTCACAAGTTTCTGGCCTCTACGATAAATTAGTGGAAAAGTGTGGCTGCCGATTGCTTCAAATTTGGTTAGAAAGCATGTCAGGTCTTTCAGAAAATGACCATCCAACAAGCGGAAATATTCATGTAAAATTGATATTAATAGTTCTAAAATACTATTGGGGGGGGGGGGGGAGACATCCAGCATCCACAGCTCCCTGGTATTAATTTGAATTTTGACATCTAGGCATTCAAATTATTTTTTTCGCAATCGCGAATTGCGGTAGGACATTACTCGGTTTCTACAAATGAAATGGAATGTAATGGAAGTGAAAAAAAGAAATTCTCACCCGTCATATTATCACTGGTGATTTTTCTAGATTGGATAATGTGAAGGATACGGGAAAGATGTAATAATCGGCATGCTGAAAGAAAGATAAGATTATTATGGTCAATTTGCGTTCGTACACTTATCATAAAGATTATACTATTTACAGCGCATATACCGTCATAATACTTTTATTTCTTATCAATCTTAAATGAAGAATTAGCAATCTGGAAATTTTTTATTTAGATGAAGTTTTGCAATTTAACTTCATATTTATGGGTGATTTTAAAGGAAAAACGTGATTATATACACCAAAAAAAGAAAAAAGTTTTTAATGTAAAATCTGCTGGAGTTAATCCATGGAAAAAAATTAATGAATGAACGCAAACGGAAGACAACTTGTAGTCATGACGATGAAAATTAGTCTCTTTAAGCAAATATTGACAAGAAGTTCTGTCTAGAACTAAACAAGTCTACTTTCCCGTATATCAATATCGACTTTCTAGTATCTGATCAGTATTCTCAAAGCTAAATTCGTAAATTATTTCAAACATATTTTTTAAATATTTTAAGCTGATTTCGAGAAATAAAGTATGCCTTGCTCGTCTAAAGAAGTAGATACGTAAAAAATAAATAAAAGAACAAATAAAATAGCAGCACCTTTTAAACAAAGCAGTTAAATACATTTTTTTTCCATCAGAAAAAATTCTTCAACCGCTTTCAAAAAGGAAAAAAAAGAATTCAAATTAAATGCTCATTAAAATATTCATATCAAAAAAAAAAAATCGTTTGTTTTTCCCCTGTTGCTAAAACAATTTTTAAGAATGAATTAATGTACTTTCAAAAATAAATAAAAACAATAAAATATCAACTTAAAGAAATAATTTTCATTGTCGGAAAAAAAATCGTCTGCGCATGTCTTTATGTAGAAACATAAAGGACTCTGAATTTCTCCGCCAAAAACTGAATACATAAATTAAAACTTTAACTTGAAAACAAAGTCAAAACATATTTAAAACTATTATTTCACAGTAAAAACCATGGCTGTGGAGTCAGAGTCGAAGTCCATCTGATTTTGGGACATAAGAGTTAGATTCGAGAGCCGAAAGTTTTAAATTCAAAGACTCGGAGTTGAAATCGGTCATTTCCCCAAAAAGTCCGCAAGTCTACCAATATTTGCAGAGACGACGTGGGACTTATTATTTGATACGGGAGTTAGAGTCAGAGTCAAATATCTAAGAGTCGGAGTCGGCCAATTTTCCTCCGTGCATAAATTTTTGCCGAAGCTACGAACTCAGAATCAAAGTCGGGAAGTCGGAGTCCGAGTAATTTTCGGGCTCAGGAGTCCGAGTCAGGAGCGCCAAAATTGTCGGAGTCGGGAGTCGAGAGCTATTTCCAACAAAGTATGTTTGAATTAAATCCGCCTTTAAGTTCGGAATCTATATTGACTTTCAGTTTCCCCGTAGGTGCTAATGTTAAGAGATTTGAACTGTTCAAAATTGAACAAAAACTTGTTCAAATCAAAAAGATATTTTCGATACTTGTTTTTCATCAAAAGCTTTTCCCTACAAAGTTTGTTTGGAGCCACTTCGCCTTTATGTTCAAGATTTATTTTTGATTTGAATTTTCCCGTAGGCGCTAAGGTTGTTTTTTTTGAACTGTTCAAAATTGAACGAAAAATTGTTCAAATCAAAAAATGAATTATGGGAATGAGATGTCCTCGCCGAGATCTTTCGAACAAAAAAATAATTTGTTCGAATCGGACTATTCATTCAAAAGTTATTAGGGGGGGGGGGGGACCGACAGACGGACCGACAGACAGACCGACAGACATTTTTCCCCATCTCAATTCCCTACTTTCCAATTTTTAATTTTTAAATATTTATTTAACTATTTTATTTATTTTTGACTTTTTTTTGTTTTTCGCGATATTTTTAAGATGCATTAAGCCTTCTTTCATGCTTTTTTCTTCTTTCCTCTGACTTTTACTGGGAAAGTAGGCTAAAAACAACGAGCTGGACTTATTCGCGTCGTCATGGCAATCTGAAAAATCAAAGGAACATCAACTACGGTCAAGAGAGGATAATAAGCAATTTAGGATTGTTAAAAAAAAAAAAAAAAAAAAACTAAAAGAAAATATGAAATAAAACAAGTGCAATATTCTCCTTTCCTAAGAAACTTCAACGAGCAGTTAAGTTGTAGTGTGCATAGAACATCTCTAGACGGTCCTTCAAAATGTTTCGTACGGCAAATTGAACAGTCGTAAAAACGAAAATCAATGTTTGTAACACTCAAAATAATTGGAATCATTTTAGCTCTCTGACCTAGAAATCCATTCCTTTGGTCCTAATGAAGTCTAAAAATATCCATTCGGAGAACGTTATCATAACTAAAATTATAATTCTAACTTACTGACTCAGTGATTACGATAATTAATAAATTTTAAATTTAAGATAGAAAAATAAAACATGAAGGAAATAACCTACTGCGAACACATTAAAAGCGTATCCAAAATGTATGAATAACTAATTTTTATATCTATAACTTAAAAGAGTTAAAAGTGACAAACATTTCGCAATGTAAAATTTCATAAAATATTTCGAAGATCTAAAATTTGAAAAAAATACAATATGTTGAGAATTTTCAGAAAAAAATCACCTTTGAGAAAATTTAAAATATTATTCTATGGAACTAAAAAGCAAAAAAGATTTATTGGACAAATAAATTACAATTTTGTCAAGGTGAATTCTGAAATGGCTGATTGGCCAAACGGCTTTGGTGTAGGGCTACCAAAATTGCTCCGTCGCCAAGGTAAGGTAACGGTTTGCCAGAATGAAATATTTATCGCCGCGACCCCGGTTACCGTAATTCTACCTTTATCAGAGATCATTTTGAAGTTTGGTAGCCAAAAAAATTCAGGATAAGGACACCCTAACTACCTAACGGTATGAAATATACTTTACGACCTATTCTCATACCTATCAAAAATTTCATAAAATTCGGTCGAGCCGTTTGGAAGGAATTCAAACACAAACACTGTACTAGACGTTAAATCCCGGTTATCACAAATTTGCCATTTCCAGCTGCGCTTGCGCGCGGACTTTTTGGGCTTCCTCTTTTTAAGATTACGAGTTGGTTGTTTATGTTTAGGCTGAGCTAGAGTCCCAACAAATTAATGAATGCGATTAGAATATTTTCACGGTGATTTCGTGATAGATTATATGAAATTACGGATATGAGTAACTGATAATCTTTATAATCTAAAGAGAAAAATGACAGTTCAATATTTATTGGTTTGGAAATATATTTAACATAAACGTAAAACATGTCGTGTACTTCAAAAATGATTGAAATATGAGTACAGATATCCTTCTGTTGCGGATATTTTAAGTTAGGCGTAAACAGCTTAGTATTATACATTTTTACTTAGGATGAGGGTTCGACTTTGTATTAAAAGTGATGCTGCAATTCTAGTACGCTCTTCTGAGGTTAAAAATTTGGCCATGAAAAGGGCCTTTGTTTGATAGAAAAATCAGACTCCGAATCCATTAATAATTAAGACTCAAAATTCAATCTTTACCGAGGCTTAAAAACTAAATCAGAGAAAGCTTTGCGATTTCTAATTTTTATCTGTTGCTATCTCAAATTTATTAACAAATTTAAAATGTTTGTAATTAAATTTAGCAAAATTTTTGAAATCGGCTATTTGCAACTCCAACGCTCGAATACGCCCACCTTGCGGTGATTTACAAAATTATAGAAAAAGGTAAAACAATGCACTCCACGTGCAGGGCCGCGCCAAGCCTGATCGGCGCCGTCGTTCAAATGTCTTTTGAGTGCCTTTATGCTCTGGCGTTCGGGGAAAATATAGGCAACACTTGGAAAGAGGTTTTGTAAACAAATATATAATGGACAAAAATACGTTTGGAACTTAATTTATTTAAAAAATAATGTCTGAATATTTAGTTTCGGAATATGGTGTACGTTTTTACTTTATATCTCGAAATTATTTGGAGTTCAGCAGCTCCTCTGATATGCTAATAATGCATTTTGGAAAAAGAAAAATGTTTGCAACATCAAAGTTCACGCCACTGTGAGTATCTATCTAATCTCTAAGTGATAAATAATTAATAAAACAGTTATGCCTGTCAAAACATGACAACAGGAGCAGCGGCGCCACTAGAAAATAGTTTTAGGGGGGTACATTGAAAAAAAAATTCTTTTTAAAAATTTTTGAAATTTGTAGTTTTAAAAACGCATTTTTAGACGGTCTTTTGTGGTGTTATAGGAAAAAGCGGTACAAGGGGCTCCGCGAAAATTTGTAGAAGTTGAAGCTTTAAAACGCGATTATAGGCCATATTTATTGACGCTAGAAGGAGAATAGATGAGCTAGAGATGAAACTCTGGGATTCCACCCGATTTTTTTTTTTTTTGTAAAACAGATATAAATCAATTCCTCCTCTCCCCTCCAATTTTTTGAAGTTGAACTTCCAAAAATGCAATTGTAGACAACTTTGAAGATTTTTAAAGGAAAGGAGATTTTTGAGCTCCCGCCTGGAAAATTTTTCAAAATTAAAGCCTTAAAAACGTAAGCAGTACTCTATGATATTAGGAGAGTTCAGAGGCTATTTCCCTTACGTTTTACATAAGTCATGTTTTAAAAACCTAAATTTTAATGATATTAAAAGCAGGCGGTTCGGAGGCGCTTGCCCGAATGTTTTCTGAAATTGAAGTCTTAAAAACGCGATTATAAACCATATTTGGTAACATTAGGGCCGGAAATCTTTCGAAACTGAAGCTCCAAAAACGCAATTTTAGGTGATTATCGAACGCAGAATTTGAGATGCTCCGTAACGCTTTTGGCGACGGGAGAGGGAGAGAATAGGAGGAGTAGCTCTTTGAAGACAATCTTACTTTCAGACGAACTAGAAAAAAGAAAAATAATAAGGAAAAAAGAAAAAAAACGAAGGTCGGAGTAGCTGAACAGTTAGCTGTAACTACTGAAAATTTTAATTCAAAGATTTCTTTTTGAAAGAAACTTAAGTTTTTCCCCTACATCATTATTTTTTTCTTATCAAAATCACATCGTTTCCCTAAAAAGCGTTGTTTTTTCACTTCAATAATAAAGAATATTTTTGAAAAACATTCAACTCAGCATTCCGGAGGTGCATACATTATAATACAACATATTCACTGCAAGAACCAAAATGGGAAATAGCAAATTTCTTGATGCTCAACCTTGTGAAATTATATAGACATACCGAAATAGCATTTACGGCTCCACATATGAAGAAAAATGCTCATGTATGCATAAATTAGCATCATGTGTTTTCAGTGTAAAAGATTGCGCTTTTGAATAGCATGTTTGGACACAACAAGGGAATATTTTTCCTTTTAGAAAGGCAGCGAGTAGGATCGCTTGTTTTAATGAGCAGTATAATTTCACCATCACTCTTAGATATAATGAAAAGTTCAATTTTATTTTTTTGGTTGGAGGTTTTTTCCACTCATTTGGAGCATTTTTGATTCGTAGAGGTCTGCACCTTTTTGACTCTGGCGCCGTCGTGAGCCGCACGACCTTGCACATTGGGACGGCGCGGCCCTGTCCACGTGTGTCTGTTGGTGAACATAGGCAGGTTGTCACGAGTATTTATTAACGCATTCAATGTGTCTCAGATTGCTTTGAGCTACAGAAATTTTTTCGTCCTTTTATAGTATTCTCGAGCTTCTCAAAATAATGTTAGTTTTTCTTATTTCCTTCTAAAAAGTGAGTTGATCGTTAAATGGTGATAGCGTAAACACAAGAAAACTCTGGATTAACAAACTTGGATAACGTTATACCAGGTAAAATTTTTTATTGTTTTGTGTGAATTTGTAAGAATTCGGTTTTGTTTTTTTAAATGTTAAATTAATTTAACTAACCATATTTTACAGCAGCATTTAGTTGGAATGGACAGTATGCAAATATTTTCTTGAATAAATTATCGTAGAAACGAAATAAAAAATGTTTAACCCAGAAAGAATTTACTTTATTGCTTACATTCTCAGCTGAAAGGTTTCGCCAAATTTGTTTAGGGTTATAGTTTTAGTATTGTGCGAACAAAGAACCCTTGGCGAGATTTCGCATGTCAGTTAAACCATTTTTATTTTTTATCATGAATGGAATAAAAGGGTAGAAAGATTACAGAATTCGATAAGTGAAAAGAAATAATGGTAGATTAATTGAAAAGAAAACTACCAAATATATCCGTGAGAATTTTGTTAATGATTTGCATAGCATGACATAATTAAATCTTAACTCAGAAATTAGAAACATACGAAACAGAAAAATTTAAAATTAACCGATTCGGAAATTTGAGAAAAATAACTCAGCTACAAATGCAAAACAATTAGCGCTAGCCAAGCAAGGCAGAGAAGTATCATCTTCTTTTGATAATAATTCGTAATGTCATATATTCAAATTATCTAGCATTAATTGTTATTTCTGTCAGGTCACAATTATTATTCAGTTTTATCAAGAATTGATAAATATTGAATTCAACTTCGTGGAAATGGCTGCTTAGAACAACGAACTACGTAATTTGCATTAATTTTTGACGTTAAGTAATGTTTCTTGAATTCTCATTTCTTTCTACGTGGGCCAGAATATCCACAATACTTTGAAAATTAATTTAAAAAGAATAAAGCGAAAAAATCGTGCATACGAATAAAATTTACTAGGTTTATGAGAATTTTCTACGCTAAGGCATGCGTTTGTTTTACATTTTTCATCCGCCATTAGACAGTGGCTACAGTGCCCCCTATAGTTTGTTGGAGTTGCGAATGTCCGCGCGCAAGCGAAGTTGAAATGGCAAATTTGTGATAACCAGAATTTAATGTCCAGTCAAACACCGTAACATGAGATTTTTATGCATTAGATTTTTAAAAAAAAATTTTGCCATCTTCGGTTTGTCTACAAATGAAATGTTTGTAATTAATTTAAGCAAGGCTTTTAAATTGATTTTCAACAATAGCTTTTTACAATGATTTTCAGCAATAGTTTTTTCAATGATTTTCAACAATGGCTTTCACAATGATTTTCAACAATGGTTTTCACAATGATTTTCAACAATGGTTCAATAATGGTTTTTACAATGATTTTCAAAAAAAAAACTCTGGAAAGGGACACTCTGATTACCTAGCGATATGAAATATACTTTATGTCCTATTCTCATGCCTGCCAAATACACATAAAACATTTCATAAAAATCGGTCGAGCCGTTTCAGAGGAGTTCAAACACTAACACCGTGACAGGAGATCTTTATATATTAGACTAGCTGCGTTGCCCGGCTTTGCCCGGTCTATTTTGAAAACAAAAATTGTGTCAAGTGACGTATATTCAACAATTAGGCATAAATAAAAGAAAAAAAAATCATCATGCAAAATTTCCCCTCCAAACAATGACGACAGATATTAAACTACTTTTAAGAAATTAAAATAAAATGAGAAAGATGGATTTAAAAAGCGTAACCATGGAAACACAAAATAAAATAAGTTTCAGAATTGAAAATGAGAAAGATGCAAATAATGGATTCGAAAAGCGTTACCGTGGAAACGCAAAATAAAATGGTTAAAAACTTGAATAGAGAACAGATTTTTGAACTTCTTTTCATTCGCTTATAACTTTTTTTCTAATGGAGATAGAGGGTTAAACTTCCGACCATAGGTCGAGTTAGATCTGGAGTAAAAAAGGTAGCTTTTTTCAATGGTGACAAAAAGAAAACTGTAGGACAATTCCTTCACTTTTTATTGATAAATTTAATGAAGAAAGTAGTGCCTAAATTTCAGCTAAGCCTAAACAAATTCGAGTTAAAAACGTAAATAACTCCCGTCGCAGTTAAGTTAGAACGTTGGAACGAATTGCGTAGAACGCGGAAAATTCTACCCTTTCTAACGATATGTAATATTAGTATGTGCAAGTAATTCTCCATCCCCATATTCGGGAATTTATGAGAAAATTGGGCCTAAATTGGAATAAAAAAAGAACTATTCATCGAATTGTTTTCGAACTGGTCTGCAAACCTTCTCAGGACTTAAAGGAACAAATTGTGAAAATTTCAGTGAAATCGGCCGGGTAGTTCTCGAGTTTTGCGAGTTCAAACACACAGACGCTTTTTGGACACTTCATTTTATACTATGTAGAGATGTCCTATTCTCTCATGCCTACCAAATACACATAAAACATTTCTTAAAAATCGGTTGAATCGTTTCCGAGGAGTTAAAACACTAACACCGTGACAGGAGATTTTTATATATTAGATGTCCTATTCTCATGCCTACCAAATACACATAAAACATTTCATAAAAATCGGTCAAGTCGTTTCAGTGGAGTTCAAACACTAACACCGTGACAGAAGATTTTTATATGTTTTTCTTAACACGTAATTTAAACGATGCTCATTTGTTTTAAAGACTTATTCCAATAGAAATAAGTTGCACAACACGTGATTTAAACTGCTTTTGTTCACGTTAAACTAGGGTTGGCTTTCTTCCGGCAGAAACTGGTTATAACCGGTAAAAACCGGCAGAAATTGGCAAAAACTTAAAAGCGTCTCTAATACTCAAGTAATCACTAAATGATATTCGTTTGAGTAAAATAAAAAATTAAACTTCATTTCATCATTTAAAAAAATAAAATACTATACCAGTGCGCTTGATTTAGTTCGAAAAGGAACTTTCCAATTGTAGATGCTCGTAATATTTGGATTAATCTAACAAAGGATGAAAAATCATATGGGTGCTTAGGAAAGAGGAGTGACATAAAGAATTAAACAGGCATTACTGATTGTAATTTGCTTGCTTATATGCTTCATCTAAACTGCTTGTGATTGAAATTAATTTGTGCTTCAAGAAAAAAGTGCCAGAATTTTACTTGCCAATATTAACGTAGATTTTCTACCTAATATGTCACAGCTTTGCAAAAAAAATTAGACACATTTCTCAAAACTTATTTTTTCCCTCAAATTTTTACCATTACCCCAGTTACTAGTTGGTCCAGTTAAAAAAACAAATAGAGGAAAGTTTCACGAACATTGCTTGTCCCTTGATGCATTGCCTGCTAGCTCTTCTGTTTGAAGAATATTGTAAAATTTCTCATTTGTACATATTGAATTGAAAAGCTGTTTAGATTTTAGAAACCACCTTTTCCAAGGGGCAACTGCAGGATCCAAACAATGTAACATTTGATTTTGAATTGTGATAATATTTTAATTAAATTGTGCTTTGGTTAACAACTAATTATTTTCTCCATGCTTTTTCTATTGTATGTCAATAATTAATTTTTTGTCAAATTAATTTTTTTGAGTTTTCGCCAGTTTCTGCCGCAAATGTGGCAGAAAGTGGTTTTTGCCATGCCGGTTTTAACCGGTTTCTACCAGCGGTTTTAACCACTTCGGCAGAAACTTACCAACCCTGCGTGAAACAACACGCGATTCAAAAGCTGAATTTACTTTTTTCAAATATTTATTCCATTAGAAGCAAATTTAGATACTTTTTAACTGCAATTGAGCAAATAACAGTAATAAACAATACGAGCGCGATAAAATATTTACATCGCTGAAAATGCTTTGTTTTGAAAGTAAAATCATTTACGTCTGTTTTATTAATACGAAACAGCTTTTAAAATATTTTGAACTTATAAATTGACCTTTTTAATTCATCCATGCATGCATATTTGGTCTATTTTTTGCTCATAATTGCTTTCTATTTCATAAAGGTAGTCTTGTCCTCGCTTTATTTCCTGAATTTTAGTTGTCTTAGTGTTTTCCAGATTTAAATAACAGAGTTTGAACGTGTCTCAAAGACATAAACGTAAGTTTTGAAATTATACAGTCAAAAAATCTTTTAACGTGAATGTTCAATGTAATAAACAGGTTTAATTGTAAAATTTTGACCAAAGCAAATCCGCTTGCTAAATCATTGCTTCATGAAGTCACATTTTCTTTTATCAGTCTAATGTCAAAGTTTTTTCAACCTAATTGTTCAAAACTACCCTAAATTACTCATGCAGAAAATAAAGAAATACTGAACTATGTTTTGAAAATCGAGCTTTCAAACAAAAAATTGTCTGAAATCCGATAGGTCTTTAAAAAGTTGTTAGCGGTCTCAATTAATCGTAAAAATCTACACTATTTTCTTTTTAAAAACAGTTTATTAAATCACTGAAGTTCATCGTACTGTATTGTATTAGACTGAAAATCTCGGCTAAAAATAGTTCTGATTTTAAATTCTTCTGAAGGCAATATCCTTCTGTGCTGGGCTGTGGAGTTGGACTGAGTTTGGGGTGGAGCCGGAGTCGAGTGTCGAAGGTTTCAAATTCCAAAAGTCCGTGTCGATCATTTCCCTCAAAGTGTTCAACTCTACCAGTGCATGCGGAGTCAGAGTCAAGCTGATTTCGGGATAAAAAATCGAAGCCGGAGTCTCTTACAATTTCCGGAGTCGGTCATTTTCCCTTCGACTCCGTAGCCCTGCTTCTGTGTGTTTGTGCGTTGTACACTGCACAGTAAAGATATCCCACTTACAGACATGAAACTTGGTATACAATTTGTCTGATAGATGGGATGTTGCAATATGAAGCTCGTATTTTGAAATTTATTTTAGAAAAAATATATTTGATGTTTAATCCATGCTTAAGACTTTAGCGAGTTTGACATTAAAAAATGCGGTGTCCCTATAGTTCTGCCGACCCGAAATTTCCTTCCCTCCTTTTTTCAGTTTCAATCTTGCGTTTTGATGCATTTAAGGGGGAGGAAATTTTAAGTGTCTGCAAAATTGGGGTAGAACAAAAACGTTTCTAATTAACGTTTAAAAAAAGCTTCATATAAGTTAGAATAAATAATTTTCTTCGAAAATCTCATTTGTTTGAAATCGAGTTTTCATGAATTTACGAAGGTAAGTCGTTTTTTTCCAACGAATATTTTTTAACCAACTTCAAAAAACGAGGTTCAGAATTTGTCAGAAACTTTTTATGTATGTGCTCCAAAAACTTGAAGACGCATGGACCGATTTGAAAAATACTTTTTTTTTAAAGGGTATACTTCCCAGGTGGTCTCATGGTAATTTAGTGTGGGTCTGATGAGGGGTCCCGGAGAAATCAAAGACAACTCAAATTTCATACACGTTGTGGCCGCGAACATGACTTAAGTCAACGGTTGGAGCCGATACGTCACAGGTCACGTGGTTCTGCCGTGAACAGTGCATTTTCTCTGCGGAGAATTTGTCTTCGTCTTGAATGATATTTAATTATTGTGTGCGGCATTAAGATGATTAATTTTCACAGCACCGACTGTTAATTTTAATTATAGTATCACCAATGCAATTATTACTCACTAGCGCTTCCCGAACGGCTTTGCTCGTAGTAGGAAATTAAACGGTCATTTGGTTCGCTTGTATGTTTACAGGTAATTTCTGTTATGCATTCAGTAATATTTTTTTTTTTTTTTTCAGATTTCTAAATATATTTGGCAGAATTGAAAATTTGTCACTTACGACTACCAGTAGCTTAGCTTGTATTTCGTATTTTATTATAATTTTTTTAATTTTTTTTTATATATATATTTTTTAATTTCATTTTTTTAATTATTTATTTATTTATTTATTTATTTTTATGAAAAAAAAAGGCAAAAGAGAAAAAAATCATGATTTTATGTACTCTTGTCTTGTCATTGAATTTAACGCAGCATTTTCGGCTTCAGATTTTTCGAGATGTCTCTAAACAGTCGTCAAATGCTCACCATTCACGACGTCAGACATCACTTCCGCACCCTTACTTCCACGATTTTACCACCAATGAAAGAAGAAAATTTTCATTCATCATTGGGCCAAAATTAGTATAACTTTTAGATTTGTGAATTTAAAAAATGTTTGTTTTGCTTTTTCAATTTAAATTCATAAGAACAGTTTGGTTAAAAGGAAATACAATATTTGAAAACAATACATTCAGTTAATAATAAATCAACCACCAAACTGTAAGCTATATAACCTTTAAACAAAAGATAAAGTAAGCATTTGTTGTTGGAATTAACAGAAATTAAAAACGGTTTTATTTTATTGTAAAATATGTATTAACATTATAAATTAGAATCGGCAGTAATAAGCCGGTATCACACAATTAAATAAATTCCAAGTTTAGTTATAGTTCAACTATGTTTTAATAAATTTATAAAAATAAAACTAAGAAAAAAAAACAAATTTTGTTTCTTACAGAACTAAACAGAAGCTATGCAAAAGTTATAATTATTTTCAAGCTTAAAGCGCAAAATGATAAATTTTCCCAAAATTCAACATTTTAGAAAGAACATTGCAAAAGTATGCATTAGGCACACTTTATTTTAATGCTTTACTCAACATAAATAAACCATTTATCTTGAGAAAAAAAGGCAGGCGACTTTCATGTTGCAATAAAAGTGTTGCAATTTACTCATTTCGTCTCTAATCTCTACATTGTATAAAATGAAGTCTCCAAAAAGCGTCTGTGTGTTTGAAGACGCAAAACTCAAGAATTACCCGATCAATTTCGCTGAAATTTTTAGTTTGTTTCTAGCCCCGGGGGGTTCTAGCCCGGTTTAAGCCGGAAAAGGTTTGCAGACCAATTAGAAAAAATTCCGAATTTTAGTTCTTTTGTTTTTAGTCTAATTTAGGCCCAATTTTCACTTAAATTGCAGAATATGGGGGTGAAAAATTACCCGCACATTTTAATATTATATATTTTTGGAAAAGGAAACTTTTTTTTGCGTTCTGCGCAATTTATTCCAATTCTTTAAATTAATTATGGCGGGAGTTATTTGCGTTTAAGATTTGAATTTTTCAAGGTTTCAATGCACTTCAAGCACAACTTTCTTTATTAAAACTATCAGTAAAAAGTGAAAGAATAATCAAACAGTTTTCTTTTTGACACCATTGGAAAGAGTGAATTTTTTTACTCCAGTCGAAAAACAGTTAAAAGCGAATTAATTAATATTGAAAAATCTCTTCTGCACTCAATTTATGACCGTTTTATTTTGTGTTGCCATAGTAGCAATTTAAATCCTTTGTTTCTTTCTTATTTTAATATCTTGAAAGTATTTTGTTTTGTAGCAATTCACAACACTGCTATGTTAATTATAATAGAGAAAATGCCTCAGGGTGGGAGGAGGGGAGGGGGAAGTGCTAATATGGAAAAAAAATAATCTTTCTTTTTTTGTCAGCGTGGGGCGTTTTATTAATTTTTATAGTATAGCAGAGCAATGCGGGTACAGCTAGTACTAATAATAAAGCAGAAAGTTTTTTAGACGATCTGAATGGAAGTTTGTCTATCTGTTACGCACGTACGGACAAGATTTTTCGAATGATTTTTATGAAATTTGGCACAAAATTAGTTTGCAGCATGGGGATGAGAACTTCGAAGCGTGTTTTCGAAAATTCGTTTTTGTTCTTTTCTTTTTCCAGTTTTAAGCTCATTTTTCACATAAATTTGATAACATAGGAGAGAAATATTTAATTCACATTTTTAAAGATTAGATCATTCGAAAGCTAAAAATTTTCAGTTTAAAATGAAGTTTGTTCGTAGTTTTTATTTTCTCCCGCTCTGCAATTTATGTAACAGTTGGCTGCTTGCCATTGATGTTTCGTTGGAACGAAAAAGGTATAAGTAAGCTGATTTCATACGATCTATTTCTTCCTTTAAAGGAATGTAATTAGTACTTATTTTCAAAGAATATTTGAGGTTAAAAAAACTTAGCATTCTGTGCAAAACGTGAATTTGAATATGTGCTTAATCAATCATTAGATTACAATCATTAAAGAACTAATGCTAATCCTGCACAAAGGGTTATGAGAATTGCAGACAAGTGTTTTGATGTTACAATACCTTCTTAGTAAAAAAAAAAAAATAGTAAAGGGGTTATTGATGCAAAAACCTTCGAAAAGGGCATGTTCTTTTGCATTATATATTGTTCTTCATCAAAGACAATTAATTGCTCGTGCTCCCTCGAATGGTTAGTTTTTTTTATTATTTTTTATTTTCGAACATAAAACAGACTTTTTAATTTTGAAGCTTTTGAAAGAACTCCCAGCATCTCCAGCAAACATCAGCTCCTGCTGATTTTTTTTTGACGTTCTTCTGTCTTTCCACGTTTACTTTTGTCGCTTGATTCTTCGAAATCTTTTTGAATCTCGTCTGAAAAACGAGTTTTTCTTGCATACTTCTTTGAAATTATAGAAAAATCCCAATTTTGAAATTTATAAAAATTTTATGCAGACAAGAGTTTAACCGTTATTCAGAAATATTTGCAGTTTGTATGAAATAAGCCAGAAGAAACCGCTATTTTTTTTTACTTACTCCCTTTTCCATGTCAACGCATCAACTTTTGCTTGCCTTAAAATATTTTTTTGGGTCCTATATTTTTTTAATGACTTACGTTTTGCAAATTTGTCAATTTGATCGCTACGCAGCATAAAAACTTGACGTGATAGATTAAAACGAAACTGTCTTTGAGCTCATAGGTCAAAAATTAATCAATAACAAGTTACACATTTGAGACAACCAATTGCTGTTAAGGCGGTATTATCGCGACTATTCTTACATTTGACTTTTTTCGTTTATAGGAATACTTTTAACCATATATCAATTGTATTTATGTACAGAGTCTGACAAATCCAGAGTGCCAAAATAGTTCTTTTAGAGCAAGAATCTTTCAAAAACCGTGTTACTCTTCATCTTTACTAATAATAAAGCTGAAAGTCTGTCTGGATGTCCGGAGGATGTCTGTAGGATGTCTGGATCTCTGTGACGCGCATAGCGCCTAGACCGTTCGGCCGATTTTCATGAAATTTGGTACAAAGTTAGTTTGTAGCATGAGGATGTGCACCTCGAAGCGATTTTTCGAATATTTGATGTGGTTCTTTTCCTATTCCAATTTTAAGAACAAAATTATCATAAGATGGACGAGTAAATTAAGAAATTATCATAACGTGGAACCGTAACATGGGCACAAGCCAATTGGCGAGAAAATTCACCATACATTATTTGTAAATATACAGGCCAACCAAAAGACCTTTTAATTTTTCTATTATGGGCAAAGCAGTGCGGGTATCCCTAGTTTTCCTATAAACTCAAAAGAAATATTTCGTCTTGAAGCCAAAAAAAAAAAAAAATTTCTGCATCCTAAGATCTCTCTCTCTCTCTCTCTCTCTCTCTCTCTCTCTCTATATATATATATATATATATATATATATATATATATATATATATATATATATATATATATATCGTCGCCTCAGAGCAACACTCAGATATCTAATCCCAGAAATTGCACTAATATATTTTACTGTTGCTCTGAGGCGACGATATATATACGCAATGAAAATATGCTTCTGATTCGACTACACTTTAATTCCGTCGCAATGAACTTTAAGAGACCTCAAATTTTGTTCGTAGTAATGGAATTCAATCAATATAATGGAAATTAAATCGGGACAGAAAATTTATTTCAATGAAACTGATATTTTGTTGCACTGGCATTCGTTGCAACGGGATTGCACTGTATTTGTTAAGAGGTGCGCCAATGTGAAAAGGCAAATCAACAGTTTAGATCAGTGGTGCACAACTGAAGGTCCGTGAACTATATGTGACCCGCGGACTATACGTGGCCTATATGCGGCTCACCGTTTTCTTCTTACGTACAGAAAAACCACGATTATTATTCAAAATTTTGCAATTTAGAGAGAAATATTCCCGAAATGGTTTCTGAAAAAAAAAGTGCGAACTTCAAATTTATAAAATAACTAGCTTTTACCCGCGGCTTCGCTCACTTTGATGTAGTTTTTTACAATTGATTCAAGTTAATGGTCATTACAGGCAGAGGTCAAATAGTTACCAAAAAAATGTTTGTCTCTAGTTTCGCCGACATTTCAAATTGCCTGCCCCCTTAAATGTATCAAAAGGTATGATTAAAACTGAAAATTAGGGGGAAGGGGAGTAAATGAAATGTCGGCAAAACTGAAAAGACACCCAAAAATCACAAAAAATAAATCACGAAAACGTTCAGGAGATGTAAAGAAGTCAGTTTGGGTAATTCCCAAAAAATCCAATTCGAGTGAGATCAGCTATTCTTAAATAAAGTAAAACAGTTCCCTTATAATCCTGATCTCCGTCAAATACATAATATCCAGCGCTACCCCGGCAATCTAAGTTATTGTATAATGTATAACTTCTTACCGTAGAAATCGTCCCAAAATGAGGTCAACAATCACTACAAATTCTGATTCTAATAATGTCCGCTTAGAGTCAGAACATCAAACCTTTAAAATCCCCACCAGAAGAAAATCAACTGTTTCTAAATAACGTAAACGGTCCTGATTACAATACGAAAAAGTTCAGAGTAAAAATACCATTAAAATCAGAGTAAGCACAACAGTTTTTTTTTTTAAGTTCCCATTTAAATGAGGATAATAGCACGAAAAACTTCTCATTCCGCAAAGAGAAAAATTCCCAAAAGTCTCTATTAGAATGGTCTCTATCAGTGTTTTCAAATAACATTTCCCTCTGATGATCTCAGTTATGATTATTTCCAAAAATCTTCATCAGTCCAGGTCTCATAGGATAAAAAAACAAATAAAAAACAAAAACAAAATAAAAGAAAGAAAGAACAATATTCACCATTGTCGCCATTATAATAGGGGCATTAATTCCCCAAAATCCTAATTAGCATCATTAATTCTTAAATACCCACACAAAAAAAGAAAAAAGAAAATTAAAAGTTTCATAAAAGTTTTAAATAATTTGCCACTGCATTAAAGTAGTCGCCTGGTAAGACTGCAGATAAAAAATGGATTTGGCGGATTAATTTACGTTTTACTATTAGTTTTAATGTTATTTAAGAGCGTTGTTTCAGTAATTTGGCGGATTAATTTTAACTTCAATACCTCATAGTACTTAATGGTCTTTTTACCAAAATTAATTTGACGGAATTTTTACATTTTAATGTAACTTTTATAATGGCTGTAGCGCCAAAATTTTTGAACACTCGTTCCGAACACGTTATCATAACTCTGCCTATCAAATGAGTTTTAAAAATGTCATTTTGTTTAGTTTCATTTTATATTTCTTGTAATTAAAAGCAACGTTAAAATGTAAAATAATAAATCCTAATCCATTATTTATCGCCAAAGGACCACAGTATCATACATTCGGCAGATACTTGTCTAGTTTATGAAACTGCGTTAAATGCTTGGTTAATCTATATTCATAAGATATGATTTTTAATTCCGAACAGAAAATGCTATCTATACATAAAATAAAATAAGATGTTTGTGTGTGTGTGTGTGTGTGGCGCGCTTCCCGGGAAAACGGTAAGGCCTAGAAAGATGAAATTTGGTATACAGGTACAGTTTTTGCCGAAGACGTGCACCTCGGGCTTCGATTTTTGATATTTTGATTAGAAAAAAAATTATTTAATATTTTATGTGCTTTTTTGCACTTTTTAGTACTTTTTACCTCACAGACCCCGAACCAACCGCACCACACAAATATTTTTTGTACTATAGTGTAGAAAATTTAATTTTAAATATGATGAATAAAAAAATTTTGAAGATCGATCAATCTTTGTATTTTTTATGAATTTTTGAAAAAACCTTTAATTTTCATTTATTCCTGGATTTTATTTTTTCTAATATCATCCTGCGAGAAGAATCTAAGCCTCATTTCTAAAATTTAAGTTGGTAATAGTAAAAACATTTCGCTCTCTTCAGAAAAAAAAAGTTCTTAAAAATACGCAATAGTTATTTTTTTACAATTTTTTTAATGCTGAACACATTTGTCTTTTCATGCATCGGTCGAAAAAAGCGTTCTTTATTCTTTTATGCCTATGACGTCACTACTTGGATTTCGATTCGATATTTATGATGGAATCTTAATCGCAAGCAATGTTATTTTTTAAAATTATATAGCTTACTTCTACATTTCATGACGTGCTGACCACGTGTTGTGTTTCTCCGGCAGCACTTGCTTTTTTTCTTTCCTTTTTTTGTTTTATTTAGGGATTGCATTTATTTCCATTTATTTCTTTTTCCATCCCCCCCCTCCCCCAAGCTGCTCCTGTTGCTGTATCTCTCTATATTACGTTACATTTCATAGTTGTGCGAATTTAGCAGAATTTAGCTCAATAAAAACAGCAAGATTTTTTTTATCTTTGTCAAACGCTACTTTTTGCATACTACGGGGAATTTGAGCTTTTTTTTTTTTTCTGCTCTACTTAAATAAAAAAGCGGTTTTTTGAGTGATCTTTGTTTTTATTAGGAAATGGGCGGGGAGGTTAAAATAAATAGAGGTGGATAAGAAAATTTAGAGATAGATCGTAAAGGTAGATAGCCGCCGAAGGCGGCAATCTTGGCGTAAAAATGTGAATGGCACACATAAAAAAAATAGAGATGGATTGATTAACACTGCAGCCAAATTTATTTAAACAGCCGCCGAAGGCGGCAAACTTGAAGTAAAAAGGTAAATGACAAGTTAGCCAAACAGCCGCTGTAGGTGGCTGCTTGCACAGAAATACGAATGGCGTAAGAAGGCGAACCAGCTGGTCGCCGCAGGCGGCTAGTAAAGAATATGTTTTGATTGTATTTGGCCGTTTCTGGCGAAAAATAAATATTTCTTCGACGGTAACTGGGGGTAGGGGCAGACTCAATTTCATAACTTTATTTGGTTACCACCAGATAATTGTACGTAGCAAAAATACCGGGCGTTGCCTGGGTCTGTAATAATTATGAGAAACAATATCGCTACTTTTATTCATTCTCTGCTGTAACTGAAATAACTCAAAACACACCGCTTTGACGTGATTAAAAATAGAGCTTCTTCCTTACCCATAAAAGTAAAATGGCAATAAGTATGAAGAACAAAATAGTACTCTTTTAGAAACGAAAAAACGATATTTACGCATATACAAATTTGAGGAATTTCCAAAATATAAAATTAAACTTCACTTGTTTATTTTTTTTTTTTTTTTTTTTTTTTTTTAACATAGTCCAAAACCTTTTCTATATTGCTATTGAAGTACAAACTTTTAAGAAGTGTAGCTGCCCGTAATCCCTTACTGCGATTTAAAATGTTATTAAATTTGCATTAATCGTTTTGGGATACCTTAATGAGACTCTTCCTCTCTACTTTGTAAAACTGTGTGTTACAAATTTTCAACGAAGAGATAAGAGTCGCCAAATACAGAGATACTTCTGGTGATTATAAAATGATGCTACCCGAAATGTTTCCAATAAACAGTAAAAATTTGGCAGTTGTTTGAAATTGTGTGCAAAGACAAAGTAATGGAAGTTTTTGCGCTGTTTATGGATTTGCTTCGTTTAGTTGGCGAATTATTTTACGTGTTAACAAATTTAAAGAAAGAAATATTAAAGAAATAGCGATATTTGGTTACACAAAAACCGATTCCACAAAAAAAAAGTTTGGCAAGATTCCAGCTGATCGATTAAATGCCCAGACAAAACAAATAAATAAAAAAAAACCCATTAATTGCCTCAAAGTTGCATTAAAATGGAAAATAATCAGCCAAATACATGTATTATTTGCCAATCTTGTGCAAAAATCTTACTTCAAGTTTTGACTTGAGAAAAGCCTTGTATTGAACAGTCACGAAAAGCAAAGATAGTCAACAATACAATAATAGTCGTTATCGACAGGGAGTTGAGATGATACACTAAATATTGTATTGAGTTAAGGAAAGCCTTCGAACATGGAACTAAAAAGCTCATAACTCGTTTTTTATTCTACTTAGAAATTTCGAACCGGCGCCATCTTCAGCAGAAAAATTAGAGCTTTCGATGGACATATAATGTTAATGTGTGCAAGCATTTTTTTCATCCGCATATTAGAGAATTTAAACGAAAATTGTGTTTTATTGCCCCCCTAAGGGGTTTTGCCCCCATAACGGGACGAAAACTACCCTATGTGTTATTCTGATGCATAAGCTATATTATTGTAAAGTTTCATCAAAATCCATTCAGTAGTTTTTGCGTGAAAGAGTAACAAACATCCATACATCCAGACAAACTTTCGCATATATAATAGTAGTAAGATATAATAGTAGTAAGATACTTAAAGTAATAACAACACTTCTTGTTTTGTAGTTTTCTTCCCTTTTTCACGTTTTTCCCATGTTATAAAACTTTTACTCATTTTAAAATTTTGATACTTGTTCTGTTCTGGCCATCCAGACTTATCTTAATATATAAAAATCAATGTCCTGAGATAAAATATATATATATATATATATATATATATATATATATATATATCAACGCACAGCCGAAACCGCTGAAGCTTCAGACTTGAAATTTGGCAGGCATGTCCGCATGATTACAAAAGTAACCACTAAGAAAGGATTTTTCGAAATCTCAATTAGTTCGGGAGAAATTAATTAAAACCCCTTAATTTCTGCGAAATTAAAAACCTGTCATTGAATTCAAATCCCTTATTTTCGAAGGCTTTCCTCCATTCAAATCATTATTCAGTACTTCATCTCAACTTTTGGTCGATAGCGAACTATAAATTTGATATTGTTTTTGTTTCTCACGTGGTTCTTCGAGGCTTTTCTCAAGTCAAATCATAATGTTTCTGTCTATTGCTTTCATTTTTTAAAACTAGAAACGAAGTTTTTAAGAACATCATCACAGGCGGACTATCCTTTTGAATTTAGAAGAGTGCAGTTTAATATTAAAGTTTGCTTTGCAATAACCATTAATAAGTCACAAGGACAGACATTAAAAGTAGCTGGGACCGATTTAAGAGAAGACTTTTTTTCACACGGCCAATGTTATGTAGCTTGCTCCAAAGTCAGTTCATCAAGCAGCTTAATAATTTTAGCACCAGAAAAAAAAAAACTAAAAATGTTGTATCCAAAGAAGTTCTTGCTTAAACATAGGTACATCAATAAAATGTGGATGGCCTGTGTTTGCAAAGATAATCAATTCTTTAAAAGGATCGTTAATAACAGTTAAAGATCGGTTAAGGACAAAGGCATACATGTAAGGAGTCCAGGGGCCCCGAGATCCTCCCCAAATTAGAAAAAGTTATAGGTAATAAGTAATTATTATAGGGGATTTTCGAAACTAGGTGCACCAAGCACTGTTAACCCCTGCTAATTCCATTGCCCGAGCAATGCCGGGTACGGGAATGCTAGTCTGAATATAAGGTATGACCCTTGGATAACAAAATTTCGTGCATCACCGGTTTAAATAAACGAAGTATGTCATCTACAGATATTCATCTATAAAAATGCGTTTACATATGAGGTAGTGAGAAGCAAAGGGATGTAAGTGGCAAAATTAAAAATTTGAAGATAACCAGTACAAATGGTAGGTGAACCTCTCCTTTGTCTCGGGGCAAGATATAGTACTAGTAGCCCTGGTAGGTGCTGTTATAAAGCATGATTTAGAAAACTTTTCAATGAAAGCTTACCTAGGACCTTATCTTTAAACGCGTTTTACTCAAAACTTGGAAATATCTACTTACATCCCTTTGCTTCTCACTGCCTCATATGTTGTCATGCTTTAAAGGGTAGTGGAGGAGGTCATGATGTTGCCACCGTTTGTGATGAGAGGGAGGGGGTATCCAAGAAATGGACATGTTCCATTCACCATTTCAGTAAAAAAACTCATTTTTAGAACAGTGTTTAAGTAATATTGGGTGACGCGTTACAAGAGAAAGGGAGTGGATAAGATGAAATGTGTCACTTTATGGCAAAGGTTCGAAAAGGGTTAAACATGTTGAAAAAAGTGTGACAAGATTTATATATATGGACTGCCTAAAATCAACTATCAACCCTAATTTTACAAGTGAATGCAAAAAAATAATAATGTTATTTGAGATGAACTTAGAACATAAATGAATCACATGCATGAAATTATTCTGATTAATTATATTGAGTGAAAAAAAAGAAGGCAGCTCCGGCAGAAATGTTGTCTAAGTAAGATGGGCTTCCATTTTATCTTTCACGGAAACGATTTGTTAAAATCGTCGCCTCAGAGCAACAGTAAAGCACTAAACCTAAAAACAATAATAAAATATCCTACTGTTGTTTTGAGGCGACGAAATGTTGAATGCTACAGACCAGCGAGGATTGAGCGGAAAGTACAGCCTAGTAGCCTCCGTCGCCTTCAAATTAATGCAACACGAGTAGCCAACAAGTCGATCGGGGAAACGTTTTTAGTCAATTTTCCTAACGTACCGGACGATTTTTTTAATTGTCAAGTGCAATATTTTCAACATTACATTGAAATTTGCAGTTTTTGTGTTAGTTTGCTTTTATGTGCTGTTTTATATATTACATATATTAATACGTACTGCGCAAAACAATACGTTTTTAATAATTCATTCTCTAATCAGTCCTTACATATTCCTTATCCTCTAAACATTTTGTTGGAGTGTTTTTCTTGCAAAGACTTTCTGCATTTGGAAGTTTTTGATATAGTACTTCTTTTGAAATGATAAGGGGTAAAAATTTCAATTTTAATCGTGTGCATTGAAACAGAATTGATCTCATAAATTGTTGATTACTAAGTGATATTTCTACAAACTTGATCCTTAACTGAGATGCCAAATCTAGTATTAGCGTCGCAACAATGGCGATCTTTGACAAGATTCGCGGAGTCAAATATACTTTTGGCGCGAATGTTATCGACTGCAGTAGTCTGTACAACTATCTTTCCCGCATCGAATGTCGACGTGCTAAGAAGTAGCAATTCCCGATACTAGATCTAGTACCTCAAGTAATTCTCAATTTGCCAAATGGAATTTCACCGAATGATGATTATTTCGTCGGATAGAATCCTAAATTTTGCCGAATCATCAGACAAAATTTGACGAATAAGGAAACTTTTGGAAGGTCACAGTGACCCCTCGTGACCTCTCACCGGAGAGTTTCTGGTTTTAAAACTAAATCTGAATTTCCTGAGTGTATGTATTACAAAGGCTTCTCGTGATACGCGTCTTATCAGGCTCAGTCATTTCAATAAAAGTTGTAGTATGAAATCAATCAATCAATCAAACAAAAAACCCTGACAGACTCCAGTGACATTTGCTGGATTTTGTGGTATTTTTAACTATATAAACATCAGATCAGTATATTTTTTAAGATAATAGGTATTCGAAATTGAGTTCAAAAGTATTTGAGTAAATTAAAAGCGGATTTTTTCTTCCCGAAGAAAAGTGTTTGAAAAGATATTTTAGGTAAAAAGTGAAAAAATATTTAAAAAATTATTAAACAAAATCACATGAATATAAGCTGGGGAAGATCTTTATCTAGTTAAATCAATGTACTCTGTGTATGAAAAAAAAAATTTCTGATAAACTATTCCAACTTTTCGCAATGAAGCATTTTCAAAATTATTTGAGTAATGTAACTGCAAACCTTCAGTAAATATAGATAGGAGTAAGCATTTATTGCAATTTATACATTAAATAACAATTTCAAACGAGCCTTAAAAGAAGTTTTCTGTTTGAAAGCGTATGTGAATAAAATGTTATGGAAATACTGTTTTTTTTTTTTTTTTTTTTTGAGGGGTGGAGGGGGCGTAATTTTTGCTTCCAATTAATAAAAAACAAATATTGGAAATTTGGTTCTGAAAGGAAATTATGCGTAATATTATAAAATTAAACATTACATCTTATAGACGAAACCATACTGTCCATTAAACATAGGAACTATGCTCAATAATTTGTATCAAGGAAAAATATTTTTTAAGTTTTATTATGTAAAAGTTAATTACATATGCTTTATCAAGCACAATTGATGAATATATTTATCAGTTGAAACAGAATACAAATGAAAGTAGCGATTGTTTCTCATAATTATTACTGACCTAGGCAACGCCGGATATTTTTGCAAGTTGATAAATATATTTATAGAAACAGTCAAAAAGCTTTTAGTAAGTTTTTTCTTACTTTAAAGTTTAATTCAAAATTAGTTATTTTTTAAAGACATATTCTGAAAATGGTGAATAGCTCAATTTGATATCTTTATTTTTTTTCACACTACGAACTAATAAAATGCATAAAAAAAATGCATAGAAATACAATTATTTTAAAGAAAATTATGTAGAAAACATATCAAATAAAATTTTTATCATGAAACTGATCGTTAGTATCGATCATTATACATTACAATTTATATCATTTAGGAGTGCATTGTATGTTAAAGAACAAGAAATTTAAATCATTTAAAAGTACATTGAAACAATAATGAATTCACCAGGAAAAACATGCTTGTAAAAATTTCAAAAAGAAAAAGATGGCAGCTTGTAGCAAGTAAAAAAATAAAAACAAACCTGTTGAAAAGGTAAACTGTATGCAAATGCTTAAGCATTGTGAGGAAATTTAAAGGGGAGAAATTTCGCCACATAAATAAATTATGCCACAAGAAAAGTTCCACAAACTTTTAAATTATTTGCTAAAGATCAAATTTGAAAAAAGCCATTAGTTAGCATAAAAAGTGACATTAAAATGAAAAAAAATTAAAAAAATTAATTTGAATTCTTAAATTTTGAATTCAAATTATGTTTTTCGCAATCACGAGTTGCGACAGGACGCTACTCATTGATTACTACTCTACTCACTTGTTTCTAGACACGGCTCTTGTCCCTCCAAGTCTACCCTCCTGTTGAACGGAGACATGTGTATTAGTTATGTATGTGTAGGCTTTTGTGTGTGCGTAGACCTGTGTGTATACACGTTGGCATGTGAGTATGTGTGTGAGTGCGTATGTGTATGAGCGTGCGTGTGTCTAGGACATGAACGCCACCGACTAGGAGCGGCTACCGGAGGACGGAGCCATGCCTGCAGGTGGCGGTGGTGGTTGAAAAAGGCACGGAACATCAAAGACGGTCAAATGAGAACAATAAGCAATCGTGATTGCTCAAAAAAAAATCTATCGGAAAATTTTAAATTAAGCTATTTAGTAATCCGCCAAATCAAAACTAAACAGTATTAGGAAGCAACCACGTTACTGTGTACCACCCAAAGATCAATTAAAGTGTAAAATAATTCTCCAAATAAATATATCAATTAGTTAAAAAACAATAAAAGTTCCATCGAAGTATCAGAAGAACAAACATTGACGGCAGCAATTTTAGCAATAGAAAAGTGTTTTCTAATTTCACATGTACCACGAGGAGATAATTCCCCGATGATTTTAATGTGAATATTAAATGGCAATAAATTTAATGCTGTCAAATTTTGTGACGCCAAAGAAATACATATTTGTGCGTCACGATGCATTTCAAATCTTGGCGATTATTTTTCCTTTTATTTGTTGTCCCCGTATTTGGTTTTATTGTTGTCAAATATAGTTTTTTTAGCGGATTTTTTTATATTTTACTGAAACTTTTAATGTCGTTTCCTGGGTAGTTTCATTTACTGGGGAAGACTATTGAAACTTTTAATAAATATATAGGTAATAAAACTATATGTAATAAAACTTCAAATGCTTTCGATGATCTAATTTATTTATTTGTCGAAACAGTATGTTATTTTGTCTTTTTCGTGGATTTTCAATCAAAACAAAGTAAAATAAATCGCCAAATAAAAAACTATTTATTAAAATAATATGAGAAATCTTGTTAAAGTATTTTGCTAAATCAATTTTAATAATCAGCTGAATAAGTTAACCGAGTCGCAAACAAAAATTGAAAGTGTGTAAATATTGTAAAATTAGAAAAAGAAGCAAGCGTACAATGATGTAAGTTTTATTTTTCAACTTTCGCCGACGATGATGTAGGTGCAATTTTTCAGTTTTCTCCAAGGTAGAGAGAAAACTCACCAAGCCAAGCGACGTACCTATAACGAAATAATATCAAAAGAGAAAATATGTATTGCAGTCTTACCGATATTGTGAGAATGAAACGATTATTGTCGAAATATTGACGATTGCGCCATTAAATATCTTCTTTAAATATGCAGTAAAATACCATATAATTTATAAACAGCAAGGTTTCCTTCTTACACATTTTTTTTTAATTTAGAAGAAGAGTAATATTTGAACTCTTCTCGATATCAACTCACATTAAATGTCTCAAAAAATTTATACGTAATCCCTAGGCCCGACTTAGTAAAAGTGAGGTCCGAGCCCCACAATACTTTGGAGTCCCCTGTGCTTCAGGGATGCATTTTACCAGAAGTGAGCACCAATGAGAAATAGTTGAATCCTGAGTTGGGACCAGCTTTACTGAAAAGGGAATTTATTTTCCTTGACAAACAGACATGGTACGCAGTTCCAGCATCAATTCACCCTGTGCTACACATAGGTTAACCATATCAATGAAATTTTACGTTAAAGATTGAAAAAGCATCACTTTTTACAGCAGAAATAATACATTAACTATTATAAACAAATGATTTTTCCCGGTTATACTACAGCGCTTTCTTACGGGCAAGTCGGCGCCTTTGATCTTTTCAGTAATGACTGAGCCTGATAAGACGAGCATCGAGTGAAGCCATGGTATTACTAACTAGACTCGTTCGGCAAACTCTGATGCTCTTTATTCAAATTTTTATGGCAACGAACACTTTCTTTCCTTCTATTCCATCTCAACGAGGTTTTTGCTAGAATAAGGTTATGCTACAAGGCAAGGATGAACCGCAAAACGAAACTAACAGCGAAATGGAACATTAGCTCGGCAATGACCAAGCGGGAAACGGGCATCCAATGGTGATTAATGCAAGTGTTCCAATATCGCGCAGGCATTGGCAGTGACCTCAACCGATCTGAAATTTGTATCTGGGATTAATTGCTGCTGAGGAAGGGAAAGGGAACGCCATTTATGCGGTCCATTAAGGCATTTTTGTGATCATCCGATTAGCTCACAATGAATGCGGCACTTTTACTTCGTTTCAGACAAGTAGGTTAAAGGGGAATTAGTATGAAAATCAAACTTGAAAAGGAAACTGAAAACTTTCTTCGGAGAATGTATTGCGAATTCAATGGCGATGGTAGATTATAGCAATTAATGGAATTTCTCAGCTTTTTTTTACTCTCTCCGTCCCAAATTTATCTGCTACATCTGAATACTTTTGCATCTATTACTGATTCTGATGATTTTGAGATTTTGTTTGGACATTTTTAGTGATTTTAGGGTGCTTAAAGGCATGATCTTTTGTAGACCTAGTACAATCCCCGACATAGCATCCGTTCTTTCATGTGGCACCACTACCTGCGGATGCCATTAGCACGACAATTTTGACGTCCAGATTTCCCACTAAGTGAACACACGTGGACTCTCTTTGATGCAAAATCACACTTGGAAGTTAATTTTGCCGGGAGCACTCCAAGCCAAGCCCTCCAGAAATCTTTTGCATGGCGCTTAATTATACGACATGTCGATTTTCTGCATCTGGAAAATCCACCGACTGGAGTCGGATTCGAATCTACGTCTTTGAATGTAAGAGACCAGCGTCTAATTAATACAACACTCTCGTGTTGAACTATCAGAAAAGAACCTTTCGTCAGAATTTTCTCCTTCTTAAATCCGCACCAAATTAGTTTCAATGATCCAAATTCGAGATACAGCTTAGCCCCGCCTCATTTTGTAAGGGCTTAATACCAGTATACCAGAAATATAAGTTTGCTTTCCAAGGAATTAACGACTCATTAGCTTTAAAATTAGTTTTATGCGATTACTAGTAGAAGACCTTAGAAACCGAGGCGTGACTTAAAAGTGTGCGAACCCTGGATGTTTGAAACTCGTTGGTAAAGCTTTTTAACGCTAAATGTTGCGCATTAAGACGTTATTGATTTCCATTTGCTTCATTGGTACTGATTTAAGGAGGGAATGCTTTGGAAATAAAATGATGTTCGTTATAGTAGCATAGAAACCTAATAATTATCTTCAAAAAAAATCATAAGTTTCAATGTTTAGCAATAGCTAAATGTAGCAACTAGTTAGGAACACAATTTACGGTCAAATCTAGCAACTAATTTGTGACAGAAGGAGCAATTTCTAATTTCAATATTTTTTTTTTTTGGGGGGGGGGGGGGGGGTTGCCATGAGCGAAAAGTAATCGGGAGTTAAACTCATGAAATGTTCATTAAAGTCTATTGCATTATATAAAATTATTATGTGTTGAATGAAATTTGTTCTTATACTTCTATATCTTCAAAATGAAAGATTTCAGAGTCTTACGTTGAAATTAATCTTTGAGATTTTTTTTTTCTTTTTATATGGCTAGCTCTTTTAAATCAAGCAAACTCAAAAACGGTACAAGATTTTTGTTCGTAAAAGAAAGTCTACTTTTTCAAACCTCATAGCCTTATCATTTAAATTTATTTTTCCTGTTTTGTTTACTTATTTACCTTATTTTGCTTTCTTTTGTTTTAATTTGGTTTCCTTTTTAAGTATTTCTCATTAGTAATAGTCAAAATCTCTATTCATTCGTTCAATTTGTTTATTACACGATCGATTAGCCTCTAAACAGAAGAATACTGTTGAAAAAGTTATCTGGAGTGAAGGAGGAGAAACTTGAAACTAACTGTCAAGGAAATTTATTGAATTGTATGAAATGGGCTCACTACCAAACGGCACGACCTTGAGGTTCTCAGATTTGGACAAAATTTTAGATATAGGTCAATTCCCAATAGGTATGAGCCCAGTTGAAGCGGTTTGACTGCATAGGCTCTAGTTCGGCTGCAACGGTGGTTCAAAGTTGATAATTTGAACCCAGAAATGCAATGGAGTTTCTTTTAAAATTATTATTTTTATCCCCTTTTCTGCTACTGTACTGCGGTACGAGCCGTTTGCCTGCTTACCTTTGAGTTAATTACGTTGAATACTATTTTTTACTAAGCAGTTCTCAAATTAAAAAAACTACTTTTAATTTCAAAAACTTGAATGCCAAAATAACATAGTTACAGGATATTTATGGTTTGCTAATGCAACTAATTATTTTCGTTTTATATTAATCGGCAGCCAGCAAAAGGTATTTATCGTTCGCTAAGAAAATCATTTACTTTGACTGGATTTATCGTCTGCTAAAAAAGATATTTCACATTGATAAGCAAAAATGGGAGAGGAGAAAAAGCTCTGATCTATTGTGAATGGCACACAAAAAACAAAAATACAAGATCGTTTCGATTTTTCAAATCTTAGATAATGCCTATAAATAAATACGTGTTCTCCCTTACACTCAATTTACAAATAAAAGATGCCAAAGTTGTTTGGATATCGAACATAGTGTCAAAGTTTGAAACTCCAATGGAAATGCCATTGCATTTCTGGGGCCAAACTAGCAACGTTGGACCTACGTTGCAGCCAAACTAAGGCCTATGCGGTCAAATCGTTTACCTGGGCTCATATCTATTGGGAATGGACATATATCCAAAATTTTGTTCAAATCCGTGACCCTCAAGGTCGTGTCATTTGGTCGTCAGATTCAAAGTGCAAACATTTTTATTCTTTAGAAAGGTTTTATCAACTGTCACCAAAGCTATGAAGAAAACAATTACTTAATTACATGAAAGTATTCTAAAAAGTTTGTTAAGTGCATAAAATCTGCCCAATCCATCGATAGTGTAAAAATTTCAAAACAAAAGGAAAACCTTGCGTTCAACGTTTTGGAAATCAATTTATGTCAAATGTTTTCAAACATCGAAATATTCAAATCATTCACGATAATTTAAAAGCTATTTTCGTTCAAATGAATTTAATTCAGTACGATAAAACTATGTTCTCCTTCCATATTTTAAAACAAATTTTAATACATAATTTGCCAATGAATTTCTTATTTAAAAACCGGATCGTTATTTAATTATAAAAATTATCTACTGGTTATTCATGCATTCATTGCATTAGAATAAGTCCTTAATTAATTCCATAGATTAATTTATGCATACATCTGTCTCTCTTAAAAATTAAATCTGCAGATATGTTCCTCAGCGAAAGAAGTAACAAGAAGCAAAGAGGTGCAGTTTCCAAAAATAAAAGATTGAAGATAATCTATAGAAGCAGTGAAAGAAATCCTCAACTTTCTTAAGGGGACGGTGGACCTTGAAAGCTTTTTCTTTTATTTATTAATTTTGAAATATGAAACTAGGCATACAAGTTAGTAAGTTTATTAGCATGCAAAATATCAAACAAAAAAAATGCAACAAAATAAAAATTTAATTAAAATTAAAAATTTTGAAATTTAAAATAAAAATTTTAAAATGCTCCACGCAACTCAATTCTTCCTTTTTTCTCAAACAAATTGCATTTTATCAGAGAACAGAAGAATGCCAAGAACTTTGGGTATCCATTTAAGGATTGGTCCATTATTAACTACACAGTATTTTTTTTCGCTTAAAGCAAGTTTTTGTTGCGAATATTACATAAAAATCAAAACTTTAATATTTTTAAGCAACATAAAATTGTCTTAAACCTTAATGCATACCCAGTTTTATCAAACTACTAACAAAGTAGCATATTCTGAAATTTGAAGCAAATCGAACAAAAATTAAGTCGCATGGAGCTTTTTTCAATCTGTGTCAGCATCGAATTTTCCAGTTCGAGATAAATGACGCTAAAGTCTAATTTCGCCTACATTTCATGATCTTCGTATTTTAATACCTCCCGAAAATTATTTTCACGATGACTAAATATTTGACATTGATACCAATGTAAGAATTTATTGAAACTTAGTTTACATGTGTTTGACACTCAGTTTTACTCAGTTTTTTGACTTTGTTTACATGTTTTACAGCCATTTTAATCGAAAACACGCCTTTTTTTTAACGCATATAACTTCGCGATAAAACATCAGATTAACAAGAGGTTTTTTTCATACGATTCAGCACACTTCATATATTGTTACTTCCGCTGAACAAAAAAAATCATATTTTTGACCGATTTGAGCTATTTGGAAGGTCCACGGATTATAGTAGCCTGGAAGGTGCTGTTTATACAGCATGATTTTAAAAAAATTCAATGAAAGTCTACCCTCAGTTTGAACGCGTTTTACTCAAAACAATTTAAAAACCCGCAATGAAAAGCATATTCCTGTGCTTTTTATTGACGCCAGGACCTGTTAACTGAAAAAGCTCAGGAAACTTCAGCTTCCCCTCATAATCATTATAGCTCCGAAAATAACTAAAAAACTAAAAAACTTTTCATTTTCTACTTTTAAAAGATTTTTTAAAGATAACTTAAACAGTATAACTGGTTTAATAAAGAATTTTGCATGAATTTAAAAAAATGAGAGCTAATGAGGTTAATAAAATGTTGGCTCCACGAGCTAATTTTATAAATGTGGGATTTGGCCCAACTTTGTTGCAATACTTTTATAACATTTAATTGATTCTGTGCAGCAATACATCTGTTTCAACAAATATTCATAGAACTGCAGTAAAACCATATACTTAATGAAAAATAATTTCTGTATGATAAGGAGGATGGACTTTTGGAAGTAATATTTAAAGCTTTGATGAGTTCTAATCACGATTAGAAAATTTTAAAAAGCAAAACGTAGAGGGTCCCTAAATGACGATGAATTTCTACTAACTTCAGAAGTTGAGGGAAGCAGTGAGAAGCAAAGGAATGTAAGTGGGCTATTAAAGGTTTCGAGTAAATCGCGTTTTAAGTTCAGATCCTAAATAAACTTTTATCAAAAAAAAAAAAAAAAAGTTTCGTAATTAGGCTGTATCCTTTTACTTTGGGTACCCGTACCTACCACTATTACCGGTTTAACCAGCTGGATGGGTCTCTGAAGACAGCTGTGATTTTTTGATCCAGACAGGAGGCCGAGCAGTCCCTGGTCCAGCACCCCCAGAGGTGTCCTTTCACTAGGAGGACTTTGTGACTACGAGAATATTTAACGTTCCCGAGCCACCATTAAAGAAAGCGGTGGATCTTCGTCCGGCTGGGATCGAAGCCGGAACCCTCCGGTCACAAGTTCGATGCCTTACCGATCTTGCCACTACAGCACAATCATACTGTACAGCAGCACCTATTAGGGCTCCTAGTACTATATCTTGCCCCAAGACGGAGGAGAGGTCCACCTACCATTTGTGTACTGCTTATCTCCTAATTTTTAATTTTGCCGCTTACATCCCCATTGCCTCAATTGTGCCCTGATTGCCGCAGATATTTCGCGAAATCTCCTCTTCTCTCACTTTTTCCAAAAGTGAGTTATAAAACTCTTAAAGCATGTCATTCTTTACAGATTGATTCGATGTGTGATTTATCAGATGAACACTCAAACTAAACATTTGAATAATACAGGGAAATTGAATCAGGAGACTAACTTGCCTACCTCGAGAAGGAACAATATGCAACCGCCAATGATGTCCACTATTCAATGAGCAAGCACACACGTTCAGCACTCAAGTCTTGTTTGCATACAAGGCTTTTGATTCCATATTATTGAACGTGTTTCTATCTTACAGCAACATTATGAATGAATGAACTGAACAAGATAGAAATTGAGCAAGCACGTATGCTCGGCGGTCAAGTCTTGTTTGAAAACTCCTGTACAAGGATTCCGATGCCGTATTGTTGAACCTGTTTTCTATCATACAATAACATAATGAATGAACTGAATTCGATTGAAATTGAGCAAGCAAGCGCGCTCGGAGGTCAAGTCTTGCTTGAATATTCTTGTACAAGGCTTTTGATTATATATTGGTGAACCGTTTTTTGTCTATTCACACTATAATTCAACTGAATTCGATTGAAATTGAGCAAGCAAACACGCTCGGAGGTCAAGTCTTGCTTGAACATTCTTGTACAAGGCTTTTGGTTATATATTGGTGAACCGTTTTTTGTCTATTCACACTATAGGGTCTGGAGGGGTAAAGTGGTCATAAAATCGTAGGTTTCCAACTTAGGTGGATAATAAATGCAACAAATTCTTTAAACACTTCAACTTTTTTTGTTGTTATTTTACATTGCATTATTTAAGAACACGGTACATTGAATTTTAGGAAGAAAAGTATTGATTTTAGTAGTTTTATAGAACTTTCTTTTTCCTATGTTTTTATGACCACTTTACCCCATGGGGTGGGGGAAAGTGGTCATAGCATGGGGTAAAGTGGTCATAGTTAAAAATAGATGCAAAACCATTATAAAGAACCCTAATACTTGTATGTTTCAGTTGTTTTCATAGTTACAAGTATATTCACGAGTACATGCGTGTATACACGAATATATACGTGTCGTGTTATACACGAGTAAACACATTCCTATATGAGTAGATACATGTATACATCGGATACATGCTTGCACGTGCCTACTCAAGTATATACGTGTATATACGAGTATATAAGCATGAATACGTGATTACCTACAGGAGTATATACGTGTCTACATGAGTACATACGTGTCACATGTATATACGTGTTACGTATATGTACGTGTCATGTGTATATACGAGTATATACGCGTATAAACGAACATCATATGCGCGTATGCACTTGTATCTCGAGAAAATACGTGCATACTTGAGTATATATGTGTATAGTAGACGTATATACGCATATATAAGTGTACATACGTACATATACGAGTATACACGAGTTAATTCGTGGATACATCCAGTGCGTCTTTGTACGTGTCTACTTACGTATATATAATATGGAAGCACGAGTACATACGCACGTATACGTGTAAACACGATTATATACCTGTATAGACGTATAGACGTACATTTACGTGTATACACCAGTACATGTATGTATACACGAGAATATACGCTTATATACATGTTGGCCTACAGAGTGAATCTAAGCTCTTGGGCAAAATCAAAGGGGTGTGAGAGGGGAGGATAAGAAGCAAAGAATCATTAGGATGTTATAATCACTGACGCGCTACATGTACACGAAGACATAAACTGATGGATGCAAAGCAGGGCACAAATTTGTTGCACAAAGATGATTTCACCTAACATTTTAGTTTTTAAGAAATATTTAGAGCAGTTGTTGAAAGTTACGGTCTGTAGTAACTCTAATACACGTATCGCAACAAAGGCGCAGCGGCTGATGAAAGTTTTTCAAAAGTCTCGTTATTGCAACAGAGAGGGATCTGTGAATGCGACGCTTGTATTACAGCCAAAGGCCGCAAATTTCATCAATCGCTTTAAAACTTTCTTAAGTAATAAAATGTTGTGTAAAATTGTATTTGTGTTATATATATATATATATATATATATATTTGTGACTTTTTTTGCATCCATCAATTTCTCACTTTGCGTGCATGTAGCGCGTCAGCATTGTGTTTGTGACCGTATTTCCTTATTGATTCTTGCTTTTTATTCTCTCCTCTAACACCTTTTAATAATTTGCTCAAGAATATAAACTCACCCTGTATATCTTTATATCACATGCTTGTATGTATGTGTCTACTCGAGTACGTACGCGTATATGCGTGTTTACCTGAGTATATAAGTGTTCTTATATATACGAGTATAAGCGAGCATATACGTGTATAGTAGAATGTATAGCTGTATGGATTAAAAATACTAACAGATACCCAAATACGTATTTATTGGCGCATTTATGTGAATACGTCTATGTACATGTCTACACGAGTATATATGCGTATATATACGCATATACTCGTATATTTAACCCCGTTTACTGTAAAAAAATACATATTAAGTAAAATTAATATGTATCTTCCTTATACCTAAAGATTAAATGACATTAGAAGAACAATATTCGTTAAGCCTAATATTATGACCACTTTACCCCATTTTACTTAAATTGTTCTAAAAATTATCTAAAATAGATTCAGCTAACTGCTAATGAGTAAGAGTTCTTGAGACATGTAGGAAGCATCCTGTATAGTCAATCTGTTCCAAATTCTAACAAACAAAATTTCCCAAGAATGTTAAAATAGGTGTTTAGATTTTAAAATTTTTCATATTCACGCAAAATATTCTTTTTTACCGAATTAAATTTTTCCAGTTGTAAAATTTCGTATTCAAAATGTAGTTTCTAACTGCCTTACTCTAAAGTAAAATTTTTACATTCATTCGAACATTTATTTCCAAGCTATAGCCATTTATTTGACGTATGACCACTTTACCCCATTGACCACTTCCCCCACCAGACCCTAATTCAACTGAACCCGATAGAAATTGATTCATTCCGGACGGTTTGTTCCGAAATGGAGAACTGTTGACCTGCTCGTTAAGCAGATGTATAAAACTTACTTATGCCAATACTGATAATTTATGGTTATGTTGAATATTGATACATACATTTTTTCGTACGTATTTAATATATATAAATGGAGCAACAATGTAAAGTCGGATGTAAATGGAGCAACAATATAATGTCATTGTTGCTAAAATCTTAGCAACAATGTAAAGGCTATTCTGATCCTAATCACGGCATTACGACGCTGCAAGGTTTGGTTTGCCCCAATTATTGATTCTTTGACAGTTTCCAATTGAACCAACTGTTTCGCTTTGAATTCTTATGGATTTCACTTTAAGTTCAAGCAAACTCTCATATTAAAAAAAATCAGTTGTTTTATATATTCCACTTAAAAAGAAAAATAAGTACAGGTGTCAACATGAAACACTGTTATCGTAAAAAAAAAAAATTACTCTCTCTTGCTTTTTTCCTTTCTTTTATTAAAGAGGTTTGACTGCGCAAGCATGAAAATCATTAAACAAGTTCATTTTTTTTTTCATTACGGTGCTGATGTTTTCCCAACATACATAATACTAGTAAGTAGGGAATAAGCACAGGTGAAGTGTGCAGTTTTACGAAGTCCAAACAAAAGAAATATTTAAATTTGGGGTCCTTGCGTACACCGGAGGTAGATTATTATTGTTCCCACGATGTCAGAATAGAGGCGAGGCACGTTTTTAAAGCACGAAAAAGGTGGGGGAGTGTTCACGTGCCCTCCCTTCCCCTACGGGAGGGTCATGAAATGCCATTGACCGAGATAGGAATAATAAAAGCAAGATAAACATATAGGTGAAATTTTCAGAAGTTAGACAAGCTTCTTGTTTTGGTCATTGTTATGATTTAGTTTTTTAAAAAAATATTTCGTAATGATGAAAAAGCAGATCGATGATTTCAAAATTCCGCTGAGGACATTAATGTATAATTTCTTTGACGTTGTTATTAGTTTGAAGTCAAAGAATGAAAATGTTTTACTACTGTATGAGGGAATAAAAGTGTTTACCATTTATGAGAGAAATATTTTCCAATCCGAATACTTTCTATTTTAGAAATATTTCGGCCCAGATTTGGCTGAATTTATTACAATAACTTGTCAATGACCTTCCTGCATTCTTTTGTTTAAATATCGCAAATCAAGACGATGTTTGTTTTTTGGAACCGATTTTAATGATGCTATCTACAAGAGTGATCATCTCCTACAAGAGTAATGGGGCATGCCAACCCCCTCCCACCAAGAACGACATTCCCTCATAATCTACTTTATTTGCCTTGGATGTTTGTATTGCAATTCCTTTTGTATTCTGCCGTGTGCAGGTAAAGGGCAGTAACTGCAAGTTGTTCATTTTTTTGGATATTTGTCATCTATTGTACGTTATCTTTATTGTACAAGCTCGCTTATTTGGTTTCCGTTGAAAAAAAGGCGCGAAAAAGACGTCTAATTCCAACATTTCCCTATTATTAGTATTGAATCCAAAACGTGTTCCTTCAATTATTTCGAAAAATCATTTTTGCAGATACTGCCGTTTACCTGTACACGGCAGTATTGCTCTCACTGTGTGAAAAAATGTGTGAAAAAAGATGTTTTGTGAAGTTCAGGATTATATATTTCCTTCTCCAGAAGGTCTACAAATGCGAAGCAACTGGTTTTAACCAGTTTTACTCGTCATGTGGAAGGTTTAAAAAAAAAAAAAACATTTTGTTGTGAGTTTCACCTCTTCAGCTATTTTTAAAGTGCAATTAAGGTGTTCCCATCTGCCCCACAAATACGATACCCTGGGGGAGAATGGTAAAGCTAAGTTTTTCATTCCTTCATTTTTTCATTGGAAGGTAAAATATTGATGTAACTGACACCTTTCTGCATATTTTACATGGATTCGGCGCATACTTATTCTATTTGCATGATTTTTCTTGTTAAATGATGTCAGATTACATTTGAAAGATTCAGCGTGTCGCGAGCGAACTACGAGCTACAGTTCGATTATTGTTGGGGTAAAACCTCTAGTTTCTAAACTGATCTTTTATAGCTTGATCAACCTCACGGAGAAATAAATGGGGTGTTTCCAACTACCCCCTAGTCTCTGGGATAAAATAAAACGTAATTTGATTCGCTAATAAAGAGTCATAAAGTCAAAATTTTCGTACCCAATTACTCTCAAAGACTATAGTCTTAGCTACGATGCACAAAATTTAATCTCTCAATTCTTCTAAAACGAATTAAAATACCTAAAGTTGAAACATTTATGTGCTGTTTCTTACCCTAAATGACCCCAATGAACTAATAGATGCGTCCATTTCCGCCTGAAAACCGGATGCTTACCTTTCCATGTAATCCGTGGTCAGACAGAACTTTTGAGCTTTATTCTTAGTAAAGAAGACAAAGATAAATAATTTCGTGATCTTAAGTATTGCGGCGCAAACCGCAGGTTCATACGACAGTTTGTTGCTGTTCTAAGAAATTTTAAAAAGTGTCAAAGACATTTAGAATCCTCTGTATAATAATTTACAGCACAAAGAAGGGAAAGAACACCCAGAGCGAAGGCGGAAGTCGAGCGTATACCGACTCAAATCTATCAAGCAAACGACAAAACGTTCCATTTGAGGCAGAGAGAAGCAAAGGGATGTAAGTGGACATTTTCAAGTTTTGAGTAAAACGCGTTTAACCCGGGAGAACTCGCAGTACTTTTCGTCACACGAACACTCGCGAGGGGCTCCGTAGGCCCGGAATGGTTATTTCAGTAAATTTAGTTTGCAAAATAGAAAAAAAAATGTGTTTTCAACACTGAATTATAAATAGATAAACAGCCTCTAAACTATGTTTTAAAAAGTAAGGTTTAAGAAAATTTTATGATACATGAATCTAAATCTTCTTCTAAGCATTACTGATGATCGCTTTACTGTTCTGTGTCATTTTCTTCTTCATCATCTTCATTAAGGGAGTTCTCATCAGTTGAAACCTCAACCAACAAGGTCTGCAACCTCTTCATTTCAACTTTGTAGCTTAAATAGCGATGCATTTCACAACCTCTTCCTTTACATTCACAATCTGAAATGAAAAGCGTGACCGCTCGCTCCAGGCCTCTGAGGCCCGAACCGGAGTTTTCCGGAGAAAAGGGGGAATGTACATTCCTGAAAAGCATGTGGTCAGTATGTAGGTCACCTCGAACGCAGCTACTGTGAACCTCATTGATTTCCGTTGAAAGGTTGATTTTTGGCAGCGTAATTTTGTAATGACCGGGCCTGAGAGGCCTGGTGCGAGTTCTCCCGGGTTAAAAACAAGGTCCTAGGTTGGCTTTTATTTATTTCTTTTTTTCTAAATCATGCAGTGCAGCAAGAGACAGTACCAGAGCTACTGGTACTGCCTCTTGCCCCAAGACAGAGGAGACACAAATGGTAGGTTCACCTACCATTTGTACCGGATATCTCCAAATTTTTAATTTGTTACTTACATCCCTTCGCTTCTCACTGCCTCATTTATCCTTTTTAGCCTACTTTCCCAGTAAAAGTCAGAAAAAGAAGAAAAAAGCATGAAAGAAGGCTTAATGCATCTTAAAAGTATCGCGAAAAACAAAAAAATGTCAAAAATAAATAAAATAATTAAATAAATATCGAAAAATTAAAAATTGTAAAGTAAGATACTGAGATGGGAAAAAATGTCTGTCCGTCTGTCTGTCTGCCCCCCCCCCCTCCCCCCAATAAGTTGTGAATGAATTGCCCGATTCGAACAAACTTTTTTTGGTTCGAAAGATCTCGGCGAGGACACCTCACTCCTATATTTCACTTTTAGATTTGAACTATTTTTTGTTCAATTTTGAAGAGTTCAAAAAAACTTAACATTAGCGCCTACGGGGAAATTCAAGGCAATTCAGAACTGTGAGGCGAATTTGCTTCAAACGAACTTTGTAGGAAAAAGCTTTTGATGAAAAACTTAAATATAAAGTATCCTTTTGATCTGAACAATTTTCCGTTCAATTTTGAACAGTTCAAATCCCTTAACATTAGCGCCTACGGGGAAACTGAAAATCAATGTAGATTTCGTACTTGAAGGCGGATTTATTTCAAAGAAATTTTGTTGGAAATAGCTCTTGACGCCAGACTTCGACTCTGAAAATTTAGGGGCACATGACTCCGAATCCCACTCCTTTGCCCGACAATTAATTGGACTCCGACTCCCCGACTTCGACTCTGACTTTGTAACTTTGGCAAAAATGTATACATGGAGGACAAATGGCTTACTCCGATTCTTGGATATTCGTCTCCGACTCTTATCTCAAAATGAGATTGACTCCGACTCCGCATTTATGGTTTTAACTGTGAAATAATTATTGTTGACATGACCTGTTTTTATTTTCACGTTAAAATTTTAATTTAGGTATTCAGTTTTCGGCGAATAACCTCGAAGTCATTTATGTTTCTACATAAAAGTATGAGCAGACGATTTTTTTTTTTTTTTGACAATGAAAAGTATTTCTTTAAGTTGACATTTTATTGCTTTTATTTATTTTGGTAAGTGCATTAATTCATTTAAAAAATTATTTTTGGCAACAGGGGAAAAAGAAACGATTTTTTTTTTTTTTTTTGATATGATGTATTTATTTTAATGAGCTTATTAATTTTAATTATTATTTTTTCATTTTGAAAGCTGTTAAAGAATTTTTTTAATGGAAAAAAGTGTATTAACTGCTTTGTTCAAAAGGTGCTGCTATTTTATTCGTTCAGTTTTTTTTTTTTTTTTTTTACTCATCTAATTTTTTTAGATGAGTGAGGAATATTTTATTCCTAGGAATTACCTTAAAATTTAAGAAAATATGTTTGAAACAATTTGCGATTTAAGCTGTTTTTGAGAATATTGATCAGGAACTAGAAAGTAGTATGGGTATACGGGAAAGTAGGCTCGTATAGTTCTAGACAGAATTTCTTGTTGTTTTAAAAATGAAGACTGATGACTGCTATGGAAGCTGCGTTCTTTCAACCCGTTATTAAATACGTTTAAGTTAGTACTGAATTTTGCTGAATTTTTACTGGAAATTTAGGGAACGAAGTTTCGTTTATCATGCTTAATCAAAATGCAAGTTCAATGTCTATGGAAACACTTCCTTTATTTTTATTTGTGTATCTTTATTTATTTTGTCAATCTTTATTTATTTTTTCTAGCACGATAAACTGATAATCGGTAAGATTGCTTGATAGATGGCTGAGCATTTTGAGAGGTTTCAAGTTGCTTGAGGGAAAACATGTTAACTTAGTCGGTATTTTCGAAGCACTCAAGGGATTAGAATTTGTTTTGTTTTTTTTATCTATTACATCTTCGCTTTCTCATAGCTGTTTCATTTGCCTTGTAAAATGAAGCAAATTGTATCTTTTCTTAGAGAGTTCATTTTGAACACACGTGTTTTATTCACTTCGGGCGTCTAATTTTCGTGTTTTGACACTTAGCTGTTTTTCATTATTCGTTATTTTAATCGTTGCTTTTACATCGTTTTCCAGAAACTTCCTTTTTGAAAGAAGGAAGAACAAGTATTATGAGTGAAACTTGATTTATTGTCTCAAACGGTCGTAGTTTAAAGATAATTTGAGGCCTCCCTAAGGCCTCAAATTATCTTTTTGGGGACAGCTTTGAGGACAGGGCATTGGACTTGAAAACTGAGGGGTCCGGAGAGCGGATCTCGGGCTCCTAACATATGTGGGTCCGAAAGCCCTTTGCTCTATCGCTAGCAGTTGCAATGGGTTCAGACGATATTAAAGCGTCACTAACAAGAACTTTATTATTTAATAACTAGAAAATCATACGTCAAGATATGACGGGTGAAAATAGCTTCTCAATTTGAACGAAGCCATTGCCTGTTTGGTGATAGTTTGATAGTTGAAATTGTAACCCTATCTCCAGTGGATTAACCATAAACTCTAATAGGTAGCGTTCATTTTTGACCATTTTTTCGTTTCTTCATTCCCCTGAAATGACACAGTCTTACCAGTAAAACAGTTAGGTTCCCATATCAAGTTCAGCCTTGTCACAATAAAGCCTTTTTTTCTGCATGTTAAAACTTACCAAAACATATTATCAAATTATCCAGCCGTGACTCCAGTTTCATTGTTGAAACACGTCCGTTTACTCAATCATCGGCTATTATATATATGAGGATGACAAAAATATGCTTTGACTTGCAACAAAATATTATAATTTGAGTATCAATTTTTGAAAATTGCTTGTATTACCATGTGCTTTGATGTTCGGAGGTATTTTTTTCCTGATGAGAATAGACCCCCCCGCATGTGATACTACATAACTAAAATATTGCCAGATAAATGGCAGTGAAAGCAGTGTAAATATTTCACCATTTCAATTACTATTTTACTTTTTTCCACATTCAACTGATTATAATAACAATACCAGCAATAATTAATACCTGTACTCATTTACTCATGTAAGAATATACAGGGTGTTCCGTTTTAACCTGCAAGACCTTTATTTTCTCAACCGTTAGTCCCTAGATGTATACTTCCAATTACAGAAATGTTCAAAATCAGATGCAGAGTTGAGATATTAATTGTTTAAAGTAAAAATAAAAATGAATCAAAAATACAAAATTTAACTTTTTATACGGGCCCTAGGTCCACTAACTAATATTTAGAGAAATAATCTCAATTATAAACTATTACTGGCACAAAGAACCTGACATTTATGCGACCAAAACTCAAGGAGATATCTGAGTTAGAAGTTTTAAGGGACCATACAGAAGATGAGATCGGAACTTATCGCCCTTTCAGAAGAAAGACTGGTTGTTGAAGTAAAAAAACAAGGTATATTTATATTTTTCATTGCAATTCAAAAATAAAGGAGAATGTCATGCCACGATACTCAAAAAACACACTACAAAACCTCGAAAAATTTGAAAAACCACACTCTATGCACACATATAATTTTGAACACTTGTTAACCGCTATATTTTCCCCCAAAAGGTGTTATTGACGGCAAGTGAGAAGTGGTGAAAGTCACAAAACGCTGCGTTTCATATCTCGGGTGAGTTTTGGTCGTACTGATTTCAGACTTTCTGTGTTGGAATTATTTTTCGATGGAGATTATTTCCCTAAATATAAGTTAGAGGACTTGGGGCTCGTATAAAAAGTTAAATTTTGTATTTTTTAACTTATTTTTATTTTTACTTCAAACTTTCAATATCTTAACTCTGCACCTGGTTTTGAACACTTTTACAATTGGAAGTATACATCTAAGACTAACGGTTGCGAAAATAAAGGTTTTGCAGGTTAAAACGGAACACCCTGTATATACTTCCGAAATTTCTATTTTTCAAACTGAGTTTTTTGCATCAACATACGTACAACAATTACGATCAATAAAGAACACAATGTAACGCTGTCGGTTTGAAATGCAAAAAAGATATTTTTAGAAATCAACGAATTTGTTGTTATTTATTAACAGAAATCACGACAGTAGTTTAACACGAAGCTCTGTATGAATATTGACAGTGTCGCAAAATTTGCACTGGATTTAGCATCTCATTTCTAATCTGCGTTCTGTCGTAACGTTTCCTAACTTGTGTCAGCACTTCCAGTAGCTTTTTTTTTTTTCACTTCCGTTTTGTGCTAAAAGTTTACCTTCCTCCAAGCCAAAAAAAAAAAAAAAACTGAAACAGAAAAAGAAAATTTAAAAAATTGATCCACTGGGTAATTAAAATATTTAACTTCTTTGGACGAAGTCAATATTGAATTCAGCAGTGAAACTTTTTTATTTGCAACCTAGTTATAATTACGAACATTTTGATAACTCGGAAAATATTTTTCTGATTTTGTGAATGATAAATTTAATGTTTTATTATTTCTGCTCAAAATTAGGAGTAGGTAAGTGTTGACACATAATGTCTTTCTAAAGCACAATTTGTCCTTTCAGAATTGATATAACAAACAAAAAGGTAAGTTCAACAAAAGTTTCCAAGTTTTGGCTTATTAGAACATAATAGTTGAATATTATTTCATCTGAAACTCAGACATTGCACATTATTTATTTCAACCAACAACTTAACATATGAAAACAAAATTTAAGAAAAGTTTTTCTCCTCTCACTTAAAGCTGAGCTACAAATATATATTCTAACAAAGCATTTCTCTACCTTTTTTGACCAGCGGACTGTCAAAGCTTTTGAAAAAACTTGCGGACCGGTGAAATTTTTAGCCTTTGTTTAAAAAAATTTTTAAAAAATCATTAAAAAACTATGTTGATCTGAAAGATTTTTTTTCTTTTTTTTTTACAAAGTAGTTCTAATTTTTATAAAACATTTAATAAATAACACTTAACTCTGTATTAGAGAACGGTTCCAAATACAGTCGAATATGTTTTATCTCGAATTTTAGGGGATAGAATAATTCGAGATTTTGATAAAAGTTATGAAAATAAATGGAACAAGGCAATTCCATAAAACTAGAGACATCATAGTAAAAAAAAACTTCATTGTATCAGTACATTTTTTCTTTTATATGCGGAGAAAAATACTGTATTTTTATAAACCTATGCTAAAAAAGTTATAAACACATTTTTTGTAAGTTTTATAGGCAAATTTGAACTACGCTACTCAGTGCTTATGTGTCGTTGTATGAGCGGCTCTAAAAGTTAATCCTTTTTTTCACTTAGGAAATTAATTGTTAAGTCTACAATCTTATTTTTTATTGAAATTTTGTTTACACAGGAAGAGATTAGACCAACAAAGAAACTTCTAACTGTTATAATTGTCATTTAACATTTTTTTTAAAACTAGGCCTCATACTAATGTAACATCAGTCACAAAATTGTATAAAAGTTTGCATTGCTTAAACAAAAACAAACTCAAATTAATAAAAAGTCATATTCTCTTTATTTATGATAATATCAGTAATATTAATCCCTTAAATATTTAGAAATAGTTGAATTAAATTATTTAAAACTTATTTAAAATGTGTAACATCAGTCACAGTAACATCAGTCACATTTTTCTTTCCGGTATAAACCTCATACAAATTGCACAAATGCCATTGATTGCTGCAGAAAGGCAAAAAAGGAGGCGAGATAATTAAGAAATAAAGGAAAACATGAAAATTACAAAAAGTAAAACAAAGTAGAAGCTAAAAAAAGCGAACGATAAAAAATAAATAAAATAATTTTAAAAAACCTAGCATAATTACCAAAGTTAGTTTAGAATGGAACTAAAAAGAGAAATTAGATGATTAAGTAGAACAAGAGTAGAACAAATTTAAAGTGTTAAAGTCTCAGGCTTAAATTATAAGTTGCATTACCCCTCTTCAAAATAATGAAACCTTGGTAAAATCTGTTAGTTATTAAAAGCGCTCTTCGTTATATCTTCTCAAAAAAAAAAAAAAAAAAAAAAACTACAGCCGTAAAAAAATTTTCCAACATGTAATTTGACAAACAGATGCATGTAATTCTGAATGTAATACATTAAAAAAAAAATTGCTATATCATCGATACAGAAATATTTCTAAATGTCACAGCTTCATGCAAATTTCAGAGCTATCACCATCCGACTTGCAGCCATGTTCTAAAGAGTTATGTTTGAGATAACACTTTTTTTTTAATTTAGAAGCTGCAGCAGGTGTTTAGCAGCAACATTTTTTTTATTTTTTTTTTTTGCAGTAAAGGAGGGAATCACTTCCAGCGAAATTGTTGACTGCAACTGGAGAACGGGTTCTTGAAGGATATCACTAATAATTGTATCACGAGAAGTTAGATGCATTGAAATTAAGAACTAAGAGTATTTAGTTACTGTCAGGATTCAAGCAGAAAGGACATTGGAAAAAGCCTGTCAAAGTGAATGAAATTTTTTATTCACATGAGAAAGGAATAAAATATTTAGCGCACTAGATGTAGTAAATGCAAGAGGACTTTTTATTTTATGAAATACATAAAAAATATGTATTTCACAAACTTTATAAATGTACTTTTCTTGTAATTTAAATACAATTTTAAACAAAATATGCGTTAATTTCATTTTTAAGGCGAAATAATTTATAATTGCAGTAATTTATTTTGAATGTAACATCAGCCACAAAATCTTTGTATCATCAGTCACGGGTGTTAAATAATTTTTATACTCTCCGTTTTTAAGTTATTCCAATAAAGCGAAGTGTTTTCATCAGGCCTAAAATCTCTACTTTAAAGGGAAAAAATCTGTTTAGATTTTGCGTTATTGGTTTGAAGAGGATTTCAAATTGTATATAAGTCAATTTTCTCAATGTCTCTTCTGCGTAACATCAATCACGTTTTTTTTATTCCCTTTTATTTCACACAAAAAAATTTCCTCGAGTCTGAAAATGAGTGTGGGGGCAGTGATGTACCATATCATGATATTTGAGATCAATTTCAGGAGAAACAAAATTTAATTTCAAGACAGTGCTGAATTTGTAAGTTAAAAATAGAGTCAAATTGTAACGTCAGTCACCGTGGACAGACCCAACAAAGTCAGAGACTTAAATTTTATAGTATGAAATGGTGTCATTACAAGTATTACTAATTTTAAAAAGTTATATCGATAGCGAGTTTATGCATACCTTTAAGGACGAAAATTATCTTTCAATAATTTTTGTTTAAGAATGTTGAAATTTTTTCGTTTTCCGTAATCGAACCAATTTAGATATTGGAAGGGTATGTGCGAAGAGAACATAACAAAATAACTATTCTCAATGGCTCAAAAGGGAAACTTGGGAAGTTTTCCCCCCTTTTCCACAATGCCTTCTCCCCCAGTTTACAAATGGATGAAATTCTTTAAAAACCTGCTGCTTGCACATTTAGTTTTCCCAGGGCTACATGTCTCAAAATGTTTGGACTATATGACTGCTGATGCTAGGAAAAAAAATGTTTTTTGTTTCTAAGTTGTACTACTGATAAAAAAATTGCTAGGAACCAAATTCATAAAAGACAATGTAGTCGAAGTTCGAGATATAGTGGTTTTCGAGAATACTTATTCGGAGATAGATATGGGAGAAATCATTGAATTTATACTATAAATGCAAGGAAATGGAAAATTTTCGACCTATAAAAGTTTTTGAGATAGGCTGGTGCGAGATAAACAGAGTCGACAGTATATTTTAACATAAAGACACGCAGTTATTGTAATAATCTTACTTAAGTAAATAATATGAGAAAGCTTAAAAAATTGAGAAGATTAATCACCAAATTCATGTAAAAAATTTCAATGTCGTATAGTTATTATTACTTTGCATAGAATTTTTAGTTCTTTATAGAATTTGTATTTATTTTGAGTGAAAACATTTTTTAACCTGGACGAACAAAATTCTCTAAAAATCTCGGTTCGACAAAACGTGTTTTTGGTTCCAAATAAACAATAGTAAAATGTCAGAGTTTACGTTCTTTTCGTGTTTTATCTTCAGCGTAAACCAAATACGCAATTTTGCACAATGATGCTAAAAGGCGAAAAAAAGAATGAAAGGGAAAAGAAAAAGCGAAATATTTGCAGATAGTAATGTTTATCTTCCCTGGGTAATGTTATAGTTAGGTCTGAATAAGATAGATTTGTAGCTCTGAGCAGATCCTCGCGAACTCTACCAATAACTCAAACAAAACCGAAACCGATACGGAAACTTAATTAAATAAACATACAAAAAACCACCAGAATGCGGAACTAAGATTTGATGAATGGAGTTGCTTAGGGAAACCTTATAGGATCGCTAGAAACAAAAAGCGAATACCATACGAATTGCAAACTTCTATTTCGAGGACGCCTCTCGGTTAGCAATAGCGTGAGCGATGTCCCAATTTGCCGCCCGCCCTCACAAAAGAGGAAATCGAACATCCTCTTCAGCTGGGAATTCCATTTTTATGGCGTCCTGAGAAACCCACGAAAGTGATTCGAATCAGTCGGTAAAATAAGTTTGATTCTTGTTATAAAATGGCATTTATGTGAGTTGAAGGAACTTTTAGTAGTCTCTTGAATTGGAATTTAATTTCTCATAAAAATTAGAGTTCGAAACAGGTTTAGGTTTTAAAGAAAGGAGCTGACTTTGAGGTCATTGTCTGAAATAGAATTTAACCAAGCAGGCTTTTAACGACTTTTTAGCTTCGAGCGTTAGAACTATTTAGAAACCTTGTAACTATTTCGCATTATTATCATAAACATTTATTCAAATCGTGTAAAACATTCAAATAAATGCACTCTGTAAAGATCTCGTTGGGTTTAAATGATTAACTAGCTGACCCGTGCGAAGCGTTTGCGCTTGACAGCGGTAATGAAAAAACCTTATTTTGAACAGCAGTCGCAATGCGAATTATTTAATTTTCGCCGATGGCGGTGAAAAAAATAATAAAACCATGCCTTACTTTTGTAGTTTTATGAAGCATTAAGGAAGCACTCAAAAAAAAAAAAAAAAAAATCTTGTTAAATATTACTTATGATACTGCAATTTACCATGCTAAAAAAGTTTTTTTTTTTTCTTTCTGATTTCAATGCAGCATACGATTGTGGTTCAGAATCCTGCAGTGAGTTTAGATTATATATTCTCTGAAGTTTTTATCACATAATCAACCAGAAGAAAAAACGTTATTCGAGGACAAAAAAAAAAGAAAAAAAAACAGTAGAGTCGAGTTGACGATGTTGACGTTTCTATAGTACAAAGCTCTAACCATCTGAGCAACACGGCATCACTCGTGGGGCTCTGTACTTAAAGAAATGCTTAGTAAAAAACGAAATGAGTTGATTTAAAAAAAAAACACCTCATAGTGAGTTTTCTGTTTATTTTTCGCCAAAAGCGGTGAAAAAATCTTTGAAGAGGAGATTTACTTATAATATTTGACCTAGTACTGAAAGAGTTATGGCATTGCTGTTTTGTGTGTGAAAACATCATAGCATGTTCTGGTGTCAAGAATTTACATTTTATTGATAGTACTTTGACCAAATTTATATATCTTGGCATTGGCACGAAAAGTTTAGGGTAAAACATGAGCCTCGACGGCTGTTCTAGTGTAGTTAAAACTCTTGCACAAACTCCCGGCCTCAACGTCATTGAAATGATGTGCTATTATTTGCATCAGAAACGACATGAACGCTAAATTTTAACAAATAGGATTTGAAATTTTGTTTGGTAGAAGAGTGGATCAAAATTGATTGATTGTTTTGAAAAAATATTGTTCCAAGTCATGGCAAATAGACTATCTGATGTCATAAAAAGTAAGAGTAGTCTAACTAGATTTTAAAGTTTGTATTGTTCTTCTGAACTCCTTGGGCAGTGTCCCAATAATTTGTTTATCGCATTTTGTACTTAACCCCTTTTATTTTGAATTATAGTCATAGTTTCTTTAATATGTGAGTTTTATTTAAATTAGTATAATTATATTCATGAAAATAATTTTTACTTCATTTCTTCGTTTCATTTGTACATTTAAGTAAAATATTACGATGAAAATTTGTATAGTTGTGTGTCCAAATATTTGTTTGACAAATTGTATGTTGAAACTGGAGTGGCATCTAGTTTGTTGAAATAGCATTTCTTTACTTCGTACAAGGAAGTTAAAAAACAAAGCAGTGAGTTGATGAATTTCTTTACTTAAACAAGCTCTCTTTTTTCAACAGTTACAGAGAGTATCTAGTGCTTTCAACTCATACTTAAGTCCGTTAATTGTATCGAAAACATTACCTGAGAAACTTTGATGCATTTTGGAAACGTTAGCTGTAGCGAGTTTTGAATGAACTCTGCTCTTGACAGAAATGAAACAAGCAAAATGCAATGAGAAGTTTAATGTCATTTTTGTCCATTAGCCAACTGGAGGTAATACTTTGACTCTAAAAATAAATTACACTGTTCCACATGAATTTTTCTAAATGAAGAATGCAACATCAAATGAAATTTGAGATGTAAAAAAAAAGCAACAACGAGGATCATGTTGATTTGATTGCTGGTAGCAGAATCTATAACTGAAGGTTCATTCCATAGTGACTAACGTACATTCGCAGCTGATTTTCTAAAACTTTTTACTTACACCGGGAGTAATTTTTTTTTTTTGTTTAATGAGCAGATTTAAAATGTACAAGGTAACTATTTTTGATTTCTTCCAAGAAAGGGAAGCAAAATAATCTGTGGCAGGTATTTTTTCGCCAAAAAAAGCATTGTGACTAACGTAACATTTTGGCAACTATGAGAAACAATGCTTATGTTACGAGACGAATTTTTCTGAAAGTTACACAGGCTTTTAAAATTGCCTGATATATTTGTAAAAAGTAAACAGTCTATTTTTAAAAATATACTACAGATTTATTACAGCCATGGGTGCAAGTTTGGTGATGTGTTCAAGACGGAAAATATCCCCCCCCCCCATCATGTGTGGCTTAAGGAAAAAATTATGTGTATAAATGTTGGACATTTTAACTATGCCAGTTTTGGAATTTGTTTGACTTTAAAAATTAAGCTTTTGACTTTTGTAACAACATGAACTTAGTTTAAAATTGTAATATTTACGCTTTCTGATATCGTAACTCCAAAAAACGTAAAAACCGCCAATAACGGGGGGTCTGGGGGCTCTCCCCCAGATTTTTTTAAAAAATTGAAAGCCAAGAAAAACGCAATGATAGGCCATTTTTGGTTAAAGTTCAGGGAAAAGAGGGGTTCAAGGACTCTTCTTAGATCAATTTTTTTCAAACTGATAGTCCCAAAATCACAATATTGAGCGACCTTCAAAAGTATTAAAAAAAGAGGTGGGGGGGCGCTCTGAACTCTCGCCGAAATTGAACCTTTAATAACGACATTGTACTCCATCTTCCATAACGTTTATGTGCTTTTTGACTGCATTATCGAAGGGATGAAGTTCAGGAACTCTCTTTCGGCAATATTTCGAAACTGAAGTTCCAAAAACGCAATTTTAGACGATAATGGATAATGTTAGTTGTAAAAGCATTCGGGGCTCCCCGCCATTAGTCTATTGCCGATCGTAAACATATTTATTGCAGCAATAAAATCGCTTTTGACATAAGATTTTCACTTTTGCAACATAAATCAGATATGATCGGAAAGCCTACCCAAGGTAGCGCCAACAAACCAGAAAAGAAGGAAAGGGATAGGAGAAAGGTATGGGCGATTACTGGCACCATTCCCCCATACAGTCTTCATTTGAAAAATTATTCTTTATAAGATAGCAGTAGTACAGTAAAATTAGGCCAAAAAATGGCCAAACCCAAACATCCAAAAAAAAAAAAAAAAGGTGAAACCTGTTGCAAATTACTTTTTACCCTTCCAGCAAGAAGGGGGTAAAAAGTCTCAGCACTTTGCGCGTCGGGTTTTGGGGGGAAGGGAGGGGACGAAATAATCCTTTATTTAAATAAAAATAATTTCTATCACTTAAAAAAAATTCTCAAACCTCGCAGAAACCACTCTATAATAGTAAAACAATAAACTCTCACAAAAAAAAAAATAATTAACAGGGGCGCACAGGCGGGGGGGGGGGTCCATGAAGCAGCTTTGCGTCATTGGAATTTTTTAAGGCAGCTTTTTCAAGGGGTATTTCTTTCTTTATTGAGGACTTTTATTCTGGATGGGTACTCCGTCACACTTAAGGGGTGCGCCATCGCTTTGAGGAGGGGGGGGACCCCCTGAATTCACATTGTAAAAATCAACTATTTGCAGTGAAGTTCACGAAAAAATTTCCCTGACTTAAACTTTTCCAAAGTACAAAATGCCTCACAATGATATGGTATTGTTAGATTGATAATTCTAAAAGATCCAAGCGAGCTCAGTAACCAAATTATTTGGACTGGAGTTATTAAACTGTTTAGAGCGCTGGAAAACAAAATTCCTGTGCAGCATAAAAAAAGTCCAAACTGACCAAAGTTTCCCTACTTCTTCTTGATTAACTTACTTCAAACTTTTCTAAAAAATGATAATATTTTAGTATATAATTTCGTTTTGGGACGTGAGCTACTGTTCTTATGGGGTGGACAGTCCTGATTTAATGCAGTTTTAGATTTGCATGAAATAATACTTCTACTTGAAATAAAAGGTGGGGGGGGCGGGGGAGGTTGAGGATTTAATTTATTTGACAGAGGGGGGGGGGTGCTGTAGCTTTGAGAGGAGGTGCACCATCGCTCTTGGAGGATAGACACACTTGATTTCTAAGAATTTTCTTAGCATAAAATAATGTTTCCATATGAAATGTATATAGGGGGGGTTCGGGGGGTACTGCTTCTTTTTTTGGGGATAGGGGGGCTTTGTAGCATTGGTGGGTTTATGTCATCCCTCTTGTGGGCCAAACACCTTTAATTTCATGCTTTTAAATTTAGTATAACATATTATTCTCACTTTAAATTTACTCTAAAAATTCTGGAAAAAATACCCAAAACAGCAATTTTTAGATGCCCCCCATTCCAAAACCCGACGCACAATGGGGGTGGGACTTTTTACCTGTTCTTATTGGGAGGGTAATAAACAATTTGCACCCAGGTTTAGCTTTTTTTTTTTTTTTTTTTGGATGTTTGGGTCTGACCCCTATTTTTACTGTACTACAAGTGGTGAAATTAGCCATAAAAAAACCACTTCAGTGAAGTAGATACACTTTTTAAACGAGGTACACTTTACAGTATTTATTAACTTTAAAAAAAGCAATAGGGGAGCTGAATGCTCACCCCCCAGGGAGGGCCCCGAATCACATCCCTCTTAAGGCACTCAAATATAGCCTTAAGTGGCCTTTTAAATATTTCAGCTTCGAAAATTTATCGGAAGAGAACTCCCGAACCCTTCTTCTGAATTCACCACAAATATTCTAAATTTGAGTTTTAATGCTTCAGTTTCTAAATTTCTTTCTAGGAACAATAACCCCCTTACCTACATACATGACTTATGACCGCCTAAAATTTTTAATAGTTTAATTTCGGAAACTTTTGAAAGAAGCTTCCTACTTCCTTCCCCCTTAAGTCATCCAAAGATAGTCCAAAACAGAGCTCTTAAAATTTCAGAAAACGGAAAATATTTCGGGCTGGGCGACGGAATACCCCCCCCCCCTCCTCTTTGTGTTTATTAAAGGTACTGTAAGTTTGTATTTAAGATTTATTTTTCTACTGAAAGACTTCAACTTCGAAAAAGTTCCGAGAAAGATCCCCGAATTCCCTAACTCTTAACTCACTCAACAATAGCCAAAACAGCATTTCAAAATTCAGCATGGAAAAATTTTCGGGGAAGAGAGCCTCCCCCCCTCCCCGAACTGCTTCCCCTAAGTTCACTAAATTTGACTTAAATTTACGGTTTTAATAACCGAAATTTTAAGAATTTAAGTTCTAAACTTTATTGAGAGAAAAGTCTTTTGAATTCCATCTTCTTAAGTCTCTCAAAGATTACTCAAAGCTGAGTTCTGAATGCTTCAGCTTTGAATTTTTTTCGGGGAAGGGGAACCCCGAACCCCAAGATGGTGTACAGTCTAAAGATGGTCTACAGACTGTAGACCAAGATGGTCTACAGTCTAAAGGTTCGCTTTTACAAACTCCAGTTTCGGAATTTCGCCTAAAGTGAGTCCCCCCCCCCTCGACATTGCCAACGACAGCCTGAAAGTTTTAAGACTTCAATGACAAACACCTTTCGGGAGAGAGGATCCCAAATTCCCTTTCTCTAAAGAAAAGTGTAGCCTCAAATAGTTTTTAATACATCAGCTACAGACCATTATCAAGTTAGCCGCCAAAACCATCTCTCATCAATTCGCCAAATATTGCCTAAATTAGTATTTTAAAGACTCCAGTTTCTGATTTTTTTAAAACCTCCCCCTGCCCACTTTTACATCATTAAGGATAGTCTAAACATTTTTGACTTTTAAATTTTAAAGAGTTTGCAGAGGAAAAATCCCAAACCACTCCTAACTTCAAAAAATACTTTGAATTCAGTTTTTCGATATTTTATTATGGAGCTCTTGAGTAGCCCCCCCCCCCCCCCTTCTTAGAATATCCAAGATACAAACGTTTTAGGACCTCAGTATCGTGGGTTAATTTGCGGACTTTCCCTCTTTGCAAGAGCAGCATTTTTTTTCATAAATTCGTGATGCGTTATTTTTTCTCGTTTCCTTTTCTCTTCCCCCACCCCATCCTTCCATATTTCCATTCTAGCGGGTGTTAAATTGAAAGACATTGGAATTTAGTAATTCCTCAAGTCTTAGACTATTTTACCAGCAACATGTCAAACATTCAGAAACAGTTGCCCATCGGTGTTTCAAACCAGCTTGAAATTCTTCCCCCCCCTCCCCCGATTCTTTTCAAAATTCCCATTTTCATTAATCGGGAGAATGTCGATGTAAATTCGTGGTTATGGAACGGTACAGTAATTAAAGCATATTTTTCAAACACTCAATTTTTCTTTTTTAAGTAAAAACTGATGGAAAGTCATCGAAGTTCTTTCCGTCCCGTCCTCCGTCTCGGAAATTTTGTCCAAGACGGAAATCCGTCCTGAGACGGAAGGTCTTGCACCCATGATTACAGCTAAAAAAATTTTTGGCCATGGAGGTACTTTTATGAAAAACGGTGTGTGACTAACGTAACCATCGATAAACCAGCAATGCATACATATAAAAAAAATTTGTAATTAAAAGTGGTGTAAGAGCAAGAGATTATACTTTTTATGAACCTTTCTTTATGTTGCATTATGGTTCTTTCTTTACTTTTTTTCTACATTAGTGTAAGAAATTGAATGGAAGCATTCAGTTCAATTAACTCAATTTGAATGTGCCAAAAAGAAAAAAAAAAACTGCTTTTACTAACTGAGTAACATCATTGTTGGGCGAGTTAAATCCTTAATGTCTCTCTTAAAAAGTTATTTTTATGCAAGTTGATAATTTCACCAAATCCTAGTATTCTCCCAATATACTAGTTATCGTCATAAAAAAAACTCCGTAGTACTATTCAACGGCGTATTGTTCTTCAAGGTTTACTGATTTATCGAACAAATAGTGTTGTGCATCCTGAATTAAAATGTAATATTGAAAAAAATGTTCAAAAAGTTTGAAGAATGCATTTTATTTCCAGATATCATCCAAATGTTTAAATTTCCAAATGATCATGCATGCATTTTCTGTAATATGCTGCAGCAGCGTTTATTGTTACTGTATCGTGTAACATCTTCAAATGTTTTCCAACGAGCTGCCATTACTTCATTTTAATAATAGGTGGAGATATTTTCTAAAAAATAGAGACGTTCTCCTTTGTTAAGACTTCCTTTCTATTTTCTTAATTCTTTAGCTTGGATTCTGGTGTTGAATTCATATTAAACAGAGTACTCATTTTGCTTTACTCTCACCCTTTTTAAAAAATAATTATTATTTTTTAAATTGAAAGTATTTCTTTTTAAAGAAGACCTTTAAAAAAGCCTTTTTCTAAGGTCTACACTGTAACATTACCCCTATTTTTCGCCCTAAATATTTTCAATCAATGTAGAATGTCTTCTTTTATAAAATTGTCAGTGAAAATGTACATTGAATTAAATAAGTTTCAATTATTAGCAGTCATTTTTAAAACGTTACGTTAGTTACATCTGAACTGTTACGTTAGTCACAGCTCAAATGTTATGTTAGTCACACTAATTATTTTACACCTACTGTATCTAAAATACATATTTTGCACTTTTTAAGTAGATATGATACAGATGTAAGAAAAAAAAAGTTGTTTGAGTCAATCATCTGGTTTATTTTTTAAACAGAAAATACTACATTTTCGTGACTAACGTAACGCAAATATTTTCAGGGAAATAACGAAACTAATTGAAGTACTTATCTTATAATATATGCAAAAAGAATTCAATTTTATGTGGTCAACATCTAATCTTTTAGAATAAACATAGTTCTTTTAAAAATTTGCAAAATTTTTTACATTACGCAAGTAAATTTAGACGCATGTTTTTTGCGTATGCTAAGCCTTTTCTACGACCTCGCACGTTTAGAGTCAGAAGAAAACACCGAATGAAATTTCTGCAAACTGTTACTGGATTTATGTACTAGAAAGTATGCTGAATGAAATGATAGGTCACAATTAAGGCAATGTGGAAAAAAAAATTTTGAGGTTGAGGTGGACATTTCTATGGAATGACTGCAATGAAGAGAAAAAGTATTCACCTTCTTATGCGCAAAATTAGCGCACCAATAACATATTCAAAACCAATTGTAAATTTATTTGTGTGCTTTTAACATGAATAAGCGACTACTGAGTAGAAACAAAGAGAGGCAGGGCCTAATTACTGAATAGAACTACTAGGACGTGAGTCAGTACCTCCTTTTTAGAAGCCCTAAAATTGCTCAAATTGCTTTATCTAATAAGGATTAAGTTGCAAGGTTTAACTACAGAGGGCCCCCAAAAACTGTTTGGCTGTAGGGGTCTCCCAATATCTTAATTTTGCTTTGAAGAGAGGCAATTCATCACATGAGAATCCACTAAAAATGCAGGATCTGACACCTGCTACAAAGTTAGAGAAGCAGCTGGTTCTAATAAATTAAACTAACTTTAATCTGTCTAACTTTAATAAATAATGAAGTATGATCTGGAAAGCACTCGGGTTTCGTACAGTTGATTTTATCATAAATTCGCAAGAAACTTTGAAAGCCTTACTCAGCCTAACATATTAATCCACAATATCCAACATACACTCGGTCAGTGAGAAATACAGAGATAAATTTGCTAGCAATCGAAGTGTGCCAGTAACTCCTATAGAAAGTTTTGACAAATGATGTGTTTGATATCGATGGCAGAGAATTTACCTGTGGTTAAAGCCCTTGGTAGAATTGCAATTAGAAACAAACCAATACGGAGTGAAAGTATATAATGAACCAGCTTTTGGACTTCAATATTTTTGTAAGTTGCGACTATAGTTTGGGCAAACCTAACCTGGAAGCATTGTGAATACTACGCAGATCCTAATCACAGCATTATGAAGTTGCCAGATTAGTTTTTCCCCAATTATTATAGTGGAGGTCTGGACATAACACCCAGTGGCATCCTAACCATTATTCCGGGAGTCTGCGTGATGTACCACACGTGAGCACAAGCAGCACCAGGTCTGTGATTTCAGTGTGCCATGTGGTTTAGTGATTAGGCCTGCTACCTTTCATCAAGATGAAACGACCTCAATCCCTGACATGGGTCATAGGAAAATCCCACCAATTCTTCCGTGCTATGTGGCGATCCTAAGTCCCGCTGAAAGATAAGGAGTTGATGACGAAAAGGTCACTCAATTCACAGTCTCTAAGTACTTACCAAGTGCATCCCTCTAGTTGGATCAAACCTAACCTGGTAGCATTGTAAAGATTACAAAGATCCCAATCGCAGCGTCATCACTCTGACAGTTTAAGTTTGCCCCAACAATAGTAACGAATCTATCACAAACAAATTATCGATCCATCCCTGAATGCGATCTTTTCCCGCTATTTTAGAATTAAATCCCACCGAGAAATAATGCTATACTACCATAACACCGTCCTTTTGAAAAATATTCCAAACAAGTAGAATACCTCAAAGCCGCAATGTGGGAAGTAAACTAAGACACCCCCATTTATTAAAGTTCCATTGTCAGATCTTGTAGCGGTCCCCATCCAATTTTGCCAGACTGTGAAATCTACGCAAAAAAATTGAATTTAATCGGTTTTTTATTCCGGACCCTACCACTGTCGTACCCCCTAGGATGAAGGCCATAAGGGTAGACGAACGTGATCGACATCTACTGGCCTTAGTTAATGAGGGACATGCATATCTAAAATAAATAATTGTGGATTAGTGGTGTGTGTGTTGCTTGAATTAAATGTAAGAATACAAATTACGTTTGATTTTGATTGCATATTTCTTAGTCCTACGATGAATACTTTATCTAAACATCTATGCTTGACTTAAAGTGTAAGATTCCCTCAACTTTTCCTTTTTACATTTTCGATCATGCATCTTTGACGAGAATTTACATACGACCAAAGTCATAGATATTCATACAGAGCAAGCGTCGGGGAAGGAAAGGGATGATCGAGATCAAGTAGGTTACAAGCATATCCTCGTCAATGTCAACTACAGGTTAAATCCCGAAGCGTACTTCCCAATTACTACTCAAACGAGCATCGAACGCGTGCGCTCATAACATTACGCGCGTGAAGTCATCTTCCTATCGGTGAAGAATTTAGAACGCAGTCTGAGGAGGAGAGAAAGTGTCGAGGAGGAAAGGTGAAAGACCCTCTCTCTCTCTCCTGCTTTTCGTGTTCCGTAACCATACATACAGTTCGAGAAGCATTCGGGAAAATAAACGGGTCAGAAATTCCATTCAGCTCGTGATGCCGAACTGGTACCAGTATGGTGGAAGTGTCCAATCGGCGATGCGGTTCGGACGCGGGAGAAGTATTCCGCTGCCCGTTTTGTCCGTCGTGTTTAGGAAGGAAATATTTAGAGCGAATTACAGTGAAGAATGTAGTTTATAGGCATCTCGGCGAAATTGTTGATGTTTGAAAAAAAATGGTGTTCATAAAAACAGTTGGAATGGTGAGAATGCAAAAATTAGAATCAGGCCCTAAACCACATTTGTCATTGTAATTGAGGGGAAATACTGACCATTGTTCAGATACTGCTTTCGCATATGATACAACCGATAAAAGGAATTGTTATTTACAGAGCATGCAATGTTTTACAGTTCACTATCATTTCACCATTCTTTGATATCATACGAATTTCTACTTTTGGAACATGGTTGTTTTCTTTAGTCAAAAGTACCACTTTTAATCACTGAAATTGGCAGAATAAACAAAAACAAAAAAAAAAAATATGGAGCCAGAATTTTTTTTTTTTTTTTTTTTTTTGTCTCCCTAATAGGGTAACGGCACCAGTAACAGACAAGGGTCTAGTAACAGACTATCATAAGTTTGGATTTAAATAATAATTTTTGGAGGGTAAAACTTAAGTTGCTGTGGCCCATGAATACGGTGCAATAATCTAGTATGATCAGAGTGAATTTTATGATCCAGTTGGTATTTACAAGGCAGAGGTGGAAGGTTATGAGCAGAAACCACGAGGTCAGCTGGTGTTTCATGTTCATTTGAAATTAATAAGGCTTTAGTTTTAAAAATAAAGAATTTTTGCACATTTTGAAGAGAAAAGGGGCACATGAAAAAATGTGACATTTTTAATTTTCCTTATTTTCACATATATTGTTCCTTAGCATGAATGTAATGTAAATTCAAAATATGAGCTTTGTCTGACTTACCATTTTAGGGAAATTAAATCTTTAAATTTAGGGGGCGTGGCACATTGCGTGTTTTTCAAGTTTGCAGATTTTAAAGTTCTTGCTGCGTCAAGCGCCCTTGTAATGACATGGATTTTTAAATTCCATACTATTATGTGGTCATGTTAGATACTATTAGAGCTGTCAAATCGGTGTCACTACTAGGGCGACGCCCACAAAGTCCGTTTAAAAATGACAGAAAATGAAATTTTTCACTATATTCAAGGCCAATTTTCTCAAAGCGCCTTCATGATGACACCAACGTTTTTACATAAATTTCTAGCTACACTTGTATACATCAAAAATATGTAATAAAATTGGAGTCACTATTAAGGCGCCAGAAGATATTGGAACTTTTATTTGATAAATTTCACAAAAACGAAAATGTTTAAAATCTAAATACCACTCTCGTCTCATAGCAGAGATCTGAAACTAATTAAGTTTGATAACCAACATGTTTGTCTAACATTTCAACTAAAAAAATTGGTGTCACTCCTATTACTTTTGGAAAGATAATCATTCGAAATTAGTATGTTATGGCGTTATTTAAAGAAAGATCTTTCAAATTCGAATGGCTTATTGCACCGTTTGTTTGAAACTTTATTATAAAATTACAGTGGTGACACCTAAAGTAATGCGTTTCGAATGCTTTTTAGAAAAAACTGTATAAAAAACATTAGAAACACACTAAATCGATATAGGTACAGATGGACGTATTGTGTAATGTGCATTATAGGCTAAAATAGTCGTACTACATATTTTTTCAACCATACTATTTTTTTTGTCTGTTATTTATATTAAAAATGCAACTATTTACTTTTACCTAAATTAACTAATCATAAAGTCTTATATAGTTATGAACATAATGCATTATATAAAGAGCATTCAGAATCTGAAACATAATTTTAGGATGACGTAGATTAAAACAAAGAAAACGGAAAGCATCAAATCAACCAGTTTCAGAAAGACGGTCCTCTCTTATTGAAATCTGGTAATTTTGTAACACTAAAGCATGGGAAAACATGGTAACCTGGAAAAATAGTAGAAGTTGATCATTTGCACGTAAAGGTCAAATGGCATGACAAGAAGGGTTGTAATACATAAATTTGTTTTTTCGGAAAACAAGGCGAGTATTGGTATAATAATCCAGCCATAATTTGCACAATAGATCCACCAGGTACCTAAAACCCAAACGAGTATTTTCTGTTCAAGATAAAGGCGCTCTTTACCCATAGCTGTTTATGTTAAAAGTTACACTTCTTAGTAAGAAAACAAAAACTATCTGGACGTGAAAAGATTTAAAAAAATAAATAAATAAAAAATAAATAAAAAATAATAATAAATAAAACAAATTTAAAAAAAGAAAAAACAAAAAAATAAGTAAATAAATGAAAGAAAACGCCACAACATACTAACTTCGAATGATTACATTTCCAAAAGTAGTAGGAGTGACACTAATTTTATTAGGCCAAATGTTAGACAAACATGTTGGTCATCAAATTTAATTAGTTTCAGATCTCTGCTATGAGGGGGCTAGTTGTAGTTAAATTAGCAAATGGTCAACTTCTACTTTTTCTCCGGGATACCATGTTTTCCCAAGCTTTAGTGCTACAAAATTACCAGGTTTTAATTAAAGATGACCGTCTTTCTGAAGCTGGTTAGTTTGATTTTTTGTGTCTTTGTTTCAGTCTACGTCATCCTCAAATTTTGTTTCAGATTCTTAATATTCGCTATATAATACATTATGTTCATAACTATGCAATAAATTATGTTTATTCAGTTTAGGTAAAAATAAATAGTTGCATTTTTAACATAAATAACAGATACAAATTAGTATGATTGAAAAAATATGAATATTAGTATGACTATTTTAACCATATAATGATCTATGCCTGTACCTATAATCTATACCTATATCGATTTACTGTTTCTAATGCTTTTGAAAAAGATTTTTTACAAAAGTATTAGAAACACATTGTTTTAGGTGTCACTCTGTAATTTTATAATAAAGTTTAAAATAAACGGTGCAAAAATCCATTCGAATTTGAAAAGTCGTTTTTTAAGTAACGCCATAACATACTAACTTCGAATGAATATATTTCCGAAAGTAATAGGAGTGACACCGATTTTTTAGTGCAAATGTGAAAGAAACATGTTGGTTATCAAACTTAATTAGTTTCAGATATCTGCTATGAGGACAAGAGTAGTAGTTAGATTTTAAACATTTGCATTTTTGTGAAATTTATCAAATAAAAGTTCCAATATCTTCTGGCGCCCTAATAGTGACACCAATTTTATTACATATTTTTGATGTATGCAAGTGTAGCTAGAAATTGATGGAAAAAACGTTGGTGTCATCATGAAGGCGCTTTGAAAAAATTGGCCTTGAATGTATAGTAAAAAAAAATATTTTCGGTTAGTTTTAAACGGACTTTGAGGGCGTCGCCCTCATAGTGACAATGATTTGACAGCTATAATAGTATCTAACAAGACCATATAATAGTATACATTTAAAAATCCATGTCATTATAGGGGTGCTTAAATCAACAAAAACTTTAAAAATTTGCAAATTTGAAAAACACGCAAAAATGTGCCACGCCCCCTAAATTTAAAAATTTAATTTCCCAAAAACGGTAAGTCATACAAAGTTCATATTTTGGATTTACATTACATTCATGATGCGGAACAAATATGCAAAGATACAGAAAATTAAAAATGTCGACAATCACAACTTGCCTTAGATTCTTAGATCCGTGGAGACAATGTCTCTTTTAATCATTTTTTAGTTTTTCCTACAATACTTTCTTTGGTTTGTACAAAATTACTCAAACCATCTTTACATTAAGTTAAATAAATACCTTTTTGCTGAAAAGTTAAGTAAGAAATAAAAACGTCAAAAAGCACAAATTGTATATTACTGCAGACGCGTGTTTCAGCGTAACAAGGAACACCTTTTTCAATGCAAAATAAATGATCTTGTGGAAGAAAATAGCTTTTGGCTTTTGTCGGATATCTTTTCATCCATAAGCTCATTTCCTTTGCATTGGAAAAGGCGTTCCTTGTAACGCTGAAACACGTGTCTGCAGTAACCTGCAATTTGTACTTTTTGACGTTGTTATTTCTTATTTTGCATCTTTACGTTTAGAAAAATACATAGGTTTAGAAAAGGAAGTACTAAGTTATTGTTTTTATTTCAACCAGTGGGAACAAAAGTTAAAATCTAGTTTCAAAGCCTGTTTTTCTCGAAAGGGTCCTTTCCAGTAAATGGGTGTCCTAAAAATAATCCAGCGCCGAGATAGACCATTTCAAGGTCTGTTGGAGGCATCTTTGTCTCGAAGATTTTAGTCAAGTTCTCTCTGCGTCCCGGTTTCTTTTCCTCTCCTGCGAGAAGGATCGCTCGCTTATTCGGTCGAGTGGCCCCGAAACCAAAAGTGAAGGGCAGTCGAGCGTTCTCAAATTGTCATCTGTTTGTCATGTCGGGTGAATGATCCCCGAAGTGATCTGTCGTTGTGCAGTTTCCAGATAGTGCCATAGAAATTGACGACACGTGGGACGAGAGATAGTATCGGGTGTCGTTTCTTGTTTGTTTTACAAACAAGCCTCGTGTCAGAATCAAGGAAATGAAACAGAAGCAGCCCACAGCGTGTACAGTTTTGAAATTTTAAATAAACCTTAGAAAAGGGCCGTGGTAGCCCGATCGGTAGAGTGTCGGATTCGGGGCCGGAGGGTCCTGAGTTCGAACCTCGATGGTCGAAGATCCACCGTCGTCATTAAAGGGGACTGGGCGACGTTAAATATGCTCGTGGTCTCAATGTCCTCCAAGTGAAACGATACCTCTGGGGGTGCTAGCACCAGGTAGCTATTATCTCCTGGTCTAGTTCTAAATTCTCATTAACTGTTTGATCAGGTGATGGTGCTGCCATCTATCGGTATAAAAAATAATGGAGGCAAGGCACTTAGTATGCAGTCCTCGCTCCTCGACATAAAATGCAGTTGTAGTCAGTTGTGACTCGGAATCGAATCGAATCGAACCTTAGAAAATGTATGGACTCTAGTTTTGAGCCTGTTTTTGCTTGAAACTGCTGTTGTTGCATATGGCTTTATTCACGATGATATTAATCCATGTAAAAGGCAGTCAAGAACAGGGAAAGTAACTAAAATAAATAATTGAACATATAACAAAAGCAACAATTTAAAATCAAAAAGGAATCTGTAAAGTAGAGGATATCACAATTGTAACAGAGTCAAAGACAATGTAATTTCAGGTAATTTTAGTTTTTGATTAGTTGGGTCAAGTTTCGAGCAGGAGAGGAAATGAGCAGCATTCATATTGACTAAACCGCAAATTAGACAGGTACTAGATTGCTTAAAACTACCACTGCTGATTTTAACCCTAGAATCACTACGGTCCTCGTATACCTAGAAATACGGCGGGGGTCAGATTGACAATCTGAGAAAAAACATGCATAGTTCCCTAAATAATGCTATATATTTGTAAAAATTAGTTAAAAATAAGCATTTTTATAATTGCAGTTAATTTAAAGGACTCAGAGATTTTAAGGATACATTGAAGTAGTTTAAAAAGTTTAAAATTCCCTTCAAATAACGAGCGCTGATCAGTTTCATTTCAGAAACTATTGGGTAATGCTTCCTTTTATGTACAAAGGCATTGAAAATACTTCCAGTTCTTACAATGACATGGTCTAAGAGGGATTTTTGAGTTTTTGCTCTGTTTCTGCATCAGTAAATGTGTTTGCATTTCTTTTTTGCTCACGAGGGTACCTGCTCACAATTTAGGTATAACCCTTTAATTTGGGTTAAAAGAAAAAAAATATGGAAAACTTTATAATGTGACACGGGATGATACCTGGGGTATAGATAAGTCACATGGTACCAAGTCAGGCGAATAAGGCGGATGGTGTAAAACTGAGCTGTTGTACTTGGCTAGAAACATCTTGACAGACAACGCGGATTTAGAAAAATCCAAGGAAGGATTAATCTTTTTGTGAAAATACAGAGAAGCAGTTAGCAAAAAAAGTTTGCTTGGGATCAAACTGATCCCTCCCGTAATTCTAGTGTTAAACTAGTCGACTGCACAGTTAACAGTCCATCTCTATGAAATATGCACAACAACATTTTTTGAACAGCAATATTATTTTTTTAAACCTTTATCATTTCCAGAAGGTTTTTTTTTTTTTTTTTTTTCAAATTCTACGGCTATTTCTAAAGTGTGAAAGAACAATGGAAAGTACACACGTGTGTTACTTGATTGCTAAATTTAAGTGCGCATAAAAAGTATATCAGTAAGGTATTAGATATTAGAACATTTCAAACTCAACTTAAATTATTCAATCATTAATGAACCAAAAACTTAAAACCAGAAACCCAAAGTAAAGTATACTTTCTTACGCAGAATTACCTTATTACGAGTTTGATGTCATGACAATAAAATCAAATTGAATTTGCAGTTGCAATAAACTCCTAAAGTACTTGAATGTTTCCTTTATATTTTTTATTTTTAAGTCCAAATTTATTGCATACAGTCAGTATGTAAAGTCCCCCTCCCCAAAAAAAAAAACACTTTTCAGCTAAGTTTTTACAGCTGGAGTGTAACACTGGAGATGAAAGTGGCTTTAAAAATCACTTCAGGCTACCGCTGAGCCTTGAATTCGATTTGCAATGAAAACAATCATAATTCCTTTTCTTTTTACATTTGTACGTTTATCTTAAGCAAACAAATCTGGTATTTTGTAATCGGTGATCTTATCAACTGATACTAAATTCCCTCCGATGCTTTAGACACTCGGTCGGTTATCTAATTCAATGTCGTTGCTGTGAAGGGATCCTTATACGAGGTGTGGCAATTAAATAACGAGACTATTGCTGTAAAATATTTTATTTAATATGTAGATATATTTAGTTTTTATCACCTTCAATATACACCCCTCCTCTATCCTTACAACGCTCCATGTGAACTTTCCATTGTTTGAAACAGATTTGGAAATCTTGTTTTGGGAGCTTCTGTATGATGCGTGCCGCTTTTTCTGTCACAGCTTCAACGGACTGAAATCTAGTTTCTTTTAAAGCAGATTTGAACCTGGGGTATAGATAAAAGTCACATGGTGCCAGGTCAGGCGAGTAAGGCGGATCGTGTGAAACTGAGATGTAGTTGGCTAGAAACATCTTGACAGACAACGCGGAATGCGTCAGCTCATTGCCTTGATGAAGAACCCCCCACTTGGTCTTCCACAATTCAGGTGATTTTTTCATTACTCTTTCAAGGAGTTGAACAAACACCTCACGGTAGTAATGTTGGTTAATTCGATGTTTTCGTAAGTTTTGGACATGGATGGGTGACTCGGGCGGTCATCATCTGCAACATCTTCTCGGCTATCTTAGGAAACGCAAAATACTCAAAAAACTCGTGCACGTGATAAACATTCATGGCAATAAACTTCTTTTAATAAACGATAAGCTTCAGTCGCTGTTTACCAATTTTCATGTGAAATTTCACGAGAATTCGTCGTTTTAGTATTACACTTATCATGTTTTCCGGCAAAACGAAAAAAACACCTCTTATATAAACGATGGTTACGGCCAGACCGATTTCTATGCAAACACGGGAGAGGCTACAATCAGAAAGGGAATCTTTACACTACAAACTGTCTGTCGTTCGGATTTGGCGCATGCATGGTTCTTCTGTAGCAGCATCAGTCTCGTTATTTAATAGCCACATCTCGTATTTGGCTTGCAAAATCATCTATCTCATTAAAATTTGTTTCTAGTTAAAGATAGTTTGTTTAATTTTACTCCTCTATGACGTAATGCACAATTATTTCGTATTACCTTAAAATTACTTTTTTAAATACTCTTTTGAGTTGGATAAAATTTCCCGAAATGAGTTACAATATTGAACAAAATTCCCGAATGGAAATGGCATTCCATGATGCCGAATGTCCTCAACAATAGGTACCGGATCTGCGATTTTTCGAACGGGCAAAAGACGTGAAACTGTTGCCCGAACTTATTTTCCTTTATGTTATTATACTTAGTCACAAAAAACAGAAAAAGAGTGAATTTGCCGTCCCCCAATGTCAGTCCGAGGTAAGGGCTCGCTCCCCCTAGATCCCCTCGCTCCCCCTACATTGCGCTTATAGTGCAGAACCTTTTATCCGGGAACAAAAAACCGGGAAACCACAAAACCGGCAACCGTTTGCAGATTTTCCCGCCATATTTTAAAAAAATACGCATTTTCGGCAATTTTTGAAAAACTAAGTTTTTTTTGAAATACCTAAAAGAATATGAACTGTTTCTTAAAAAATACCATATTACTTACGCAAAACTGGGGAAAATGTTTAAAAAAACGAACTTCAAAGGGTTGACCTTTAAGCGGGGCAAAATTTCCGAAATATTTTCTTGAATTAAGAAGTACACTCTTAAGTCGGAAATTTTCGTGTTTTATTCTAACTGAAAACTCAAGAAATGAAGAAATGAATATTGTCGAATTCTAATGCAATATTTTATTGAATGTCCTTTAAATTTAAAGCCGTTTAGAGCGTCAGTGATGTAGCGAAATTGCGGGAAACGTCGAAAACCAGACTCGCGAATTTTACGGATAGTTAATGGTAGAATCTAGAAATCATTAAACGCATGACTGTAATAATACTGCAAGAACTCATAAATCTAACTCCTATTGATATTGCAAAAAGCAATAGTTAACAATAACCGCCGTAATAACAAACACAAAATCTTTATAAAAAATTTAAAAACAAAACGCGTTCATGAAAACAAATTTTTTCATACAGAATAGCAGGAAAATCGCACATTTCCGTTCAAAAACTTGTTTCTAGCCCTTCCCTTCATTTTTTTTTTTTTTCGTTTTAAAACATCGAAAAGTGGTGTTTTTTTTCTTTTTCAGATTGAATGTGGGGATCTCAGGTCTTATGAATAACTTGAAGTTTTTTTGTGTTTAAATTATTCTTTCACTAGTAGTTTTTAATATTTCGATAGCATTTATAAGCATTTTTGAACTGTTTTCTTCTTATTTTAATATGTATTACTATTTATTATAGTAATTTAAGTTTTATAAACAATCGGCCAACAGAGGTTTTTAGCGATTCAGAAAACCGGGAAATTCAGATATCCGGGAGAGCGACGGTCCCGAACTTCCCGGATAATTGGTTCTCTACTGCATCAGCATTTGGGTGGTTCAAAAAAAAATTTTTTCGAGCTAAAGTCCAGACCACCCCCTGTTTTTTTAGACATATTAATTATAGAACCGCCGCTTATGTGAATCACGTGTTTGTTCTAAACAGTTTTGATTCCATAAAGCGGCTAATTCAATAAAACTGAATTTTGTTCTGTTTTTGACGATTTGATTCATTAAAGTGGTTGATTGAATTAACCACTAATTCAATTAACTGGCGTCCACTGTAATTATGCTGTTAACGTTTTAGCTTCTTACTCAAATTTTAAGATGGTACTCAATGACCCCTTAATTTAACAACAGCCGTAGTATACAAAATGCCACAAGTTTAGAAACATTAAATTTCCGCAGCTGTATTTCGATAATTAATGACTTTATTGCAATGTGCATGCATTATTATTAGTGTATATTATAATATGTATGAGGGCTGTTCAATAAGTAATAAGACTAAATGTATAAAAAAATACAGAACAACTTTTATCGGCATAGTTTACATGGTTTTGTAAAGAATAACTTCTGCGAGATTAAATGCATTTATTCCAACGTTCTGTCCACGTCTTAAAAACTTGTGAACGTTAAGTTTGTGAGAGCTATTTCAAAGCCGCTTCCCAAGAGTTTCGACATACTTTGTTGTTTTCAAAATGTTTGCCTCGTGATGGTTTCTTAAGTTGAGGAAACAGACAGAACTCACTGATGTAAAATAGTTATGAGATTCCCCTTGATGATAATAATAGCAGCAGTGTTAATCATTGTTTCTGTGATGGACGTTGAAGGTTGTCCCTCACATTCAGTATCTTCCATATTCTGCTAGCCTTCCTTAAAAGCTGAATCCCAGCAAAAAATACGGATTCTAAACATTGCTTCGTCGTTGAAAATTTCCCGTATCATATCAAAGATCTCCGATGCTGATTTTGCAGACGAAAATAAACTTTAATTGCATTTGTTCCAGTGACGCTTCCATTTTGATGACTGGCTGCGTCTTGTAGGTGAATGATAACATGCTTCAATTTAAACACGTGATACTCAGGAATATGAGTCTGTACGCGCCAACTATCGTTAGGATTTGTTAATACAGACAACAGGCATTTTTCATGCCACTGAAATTAACTTTCCGATGAGTGGTTTTGCGGCAGTACAATTAGTCTTATTTCTCGTAGGCACTCGCCAATAGTCTTCAATTCAATCACGTGATACTCAGAAACATGAGTCTGTACGCGCCAACTATCGTTAAGTTTTGTTAATACAGACAACAGACATTTTTCATGCCACTGAAATTAACATCCCTAAGAGTGGTTTTGCTGCAGTAAAATTAGTCATATTTCTTGTAGGCGCTCGCCAACAGTCTTCAATTGAATCACGTAATACTCAGGTACATGAATTTGTACACGCCAACTATCGGTAGGTTTTGTTAATACAGACAACAGGCATTTTTCATGCCACTGAAAGTTACATTCCGATGAGTAGTTTTGCGGATGTAAAATTAGTCTTTTTTCTTGTAGGCGCTCGCCAGCAGTCTTCAATTGAATCACGTAATACTCAGGTACATGAATCTGTACACGCCAACTATCGGTAGGTTTTGTTAATACAGACAGCAGACATTTTTCGTGTTACAGGAATAAACATTCCGATGAGTGGTTTCGCCGCAGTAAAATTAGACTTATTATTTATTGAACAGCCTACGTAGCATTGCTTTTTCAGGTCAATGTATTTTTAACCCCCCTCCCCGTACTTATGAAGTTTGGGAATTGGTTGGACATCATTTTTCAGTTAAAATAGGAAGTTAAAATTCTTCCAGTATATTACTATCCTAAGTCTGAAAATGTTCAGGGGTGACTCGTTATCTAGGATAAACTTTTTGTTTTTACATGTATTTTTGAACCACTCTAATCAGCATGTTTGTGACATGTCGTTTCATCTATTACAGATTTTTTTTTCTTGTACCTCCATTAACGTAGCTGCACCTTCACAAAAATAACATTTTTCTCTTCTTCCCCTTCAGAAGAATCTGAATCAGAACTGATATAGCACTAAACGTATGATTTACAATTATCGTTTAAAAAATACATTATTCCTTACTTTCAGACTAAATTTAAGAAAAAGAAGGAAACAAAAAAAAAAACTGCAGTTCATTTTAGCGAAACCGGACTTCTTTCCTCATCTGTCACTCTTTCTATTAATTTATTCGACCCGCACTTAAGTAGATTCATCTTTTTCATCAGTTCAGCCTAAATACGAATTAATGGCCAAAAAAAAAAAAAATGTTCTCGACTACCAGTATTTCCGTGAGTAATTCTTACAAGAAAAAAAAAAAATCGTGAAACAAACCGCGAAAAGCGACACACGCAACCACCCCCATATCTTCCAGAAAGGGAGAGTGATTGTTTACTGTCGTAATTTGCTTCGATGAACACGTTGCAGGAGGCTGGACAAGTAGAAAAAAAAGAAAGAGTATACGTGGCTTGAAGTAGGAAGAAAAAGATCTTTTGCACAACACGTTCTTTGGATGCTTTCTTTCCTCATCAAGATACCGTTTTGGTGAATGAACAGAAATATCTGTTTCCTATTCACTACTGCTTCTTTTATCCCAAGCGTAAAATGCTATTCTCCCGTCATAGCTGGAAAATTAACCAGCCCCTGTCGCGAGGGAAATTGAAAGTCATTCGAATTTATTTACCGGAGAATAATTGGTTGTTCACAAACCCGAAATTTCATGCAGAGCTCGTAATAAAGCACAGGAGAATGATACCGTGGATTTTGTGCTAATGAACGAAACAAGTCAAAGACCCTTGATACAATGGACTCTAAATTGTCTTTAGTTCCTTTAATAAAATCCGCAACACCATCATCTTCCTAGCTTTTTGTAACTACTATCTCAATGCTAAAAAACCGCTCGTCGAGGAATGACGGGTGAAAATTGCTCTTATATTTGAACGGAGCGATTGCCTGTTCGGTGATATTTTGATTGCTAAAATTTCAACCCTAACTCCAGTGGATTAACCCTGAACTCCAGTAGATAGCGTTCATTGTTGACCACTTTTTCGTTTTTTCATTCTCCTAAAATGAGTCTTACCAGTAAAGCAGTTGAGTTACCGGATCCAGTCCAGCCTTTTCAAAATAAAGATTTCCCTCCATGTCAAACATTGCCAAAAACGAGCTGATGTGTGCATCACATGACTTTCTTTTAATCCAATTTAATGTCATTTTCTCATTATTGGCAGTTTTAATGTGATTCAATAGTTTACTCTCTAAATATCAACAACAGTGGCCAAACTAAAACCAGATTTTTTAAAAAAACCGCCAAATTTTCGCCGAGTTGGCGACAAAACTTGGCGACCAAAAGACTGGCGATATATTGCCAAGTGTCTGCCAAATTGTAACACCACTTGAGTTTACATCGAAATTAACAATGATTTCCCCCAAAAAAGGGACAAAAGACCCCCCCTTTAGAGCATCCGAATGCAACTAAAAAGAGAGGTACACAACTAGACCCCACTAAGAGTCTAAGTACCAAATTTCAACTTTCTAGGACATTCCATTCTTGAGTTATGCGACATACATACACACATACACATATACGCACATACATACGTACATACAGACGTCACGAGAAAACTCGTTGTAATTAACTCGGAGATCGTCAAAATGGATATTTCGGGTGTCTGTACGTTCCTAGGCATATATTCACATGTGGTCGGGTTGAAAAGTAAATTCAACATTCATTCGGGGTTGAGCAATATGGAAATTAAGGCCGATTTTTGAGTGAAAATTTTTTCACGAATACAATACTTCCTTTTTTGTAAAAGGAAGTAAAAAATTATCAAATCATAAATAACTTACTGAATTTTTTGTGCTTCAACAATGAAATAATGCCGTCACGCATGCTATGGCGGGAGTTTCATTGTTGGTGATGTCAGAGCATTACTCGATCAGTGATTTTGGCTATTATAAATATGAAGATGAAATCTAAGTGTGTTGTCCAGTGGCGGATTTATAAGTTTGGGTTATCGCAATACATTGTGGGGAGCCTCTTTGAGATAACTGAAGAACGTGAATTATTTTTCATATGCCTTTTTGTATCTCATGAGTGTTTCAATGTCATGGGGACCCCTCGTAGCTGCGATACTTGTGGTATGGTACATCCGCCACTCAGGGTCCGTTACAGGTAAGACATTGGGAGACCAGACCAGTTTTCGTTGCTCCCCTTTAATTAATATTATCCACTGTCTAAAACAATTTTAGCCATTTGGGAACCACTTGAAAGCTAGGGCCCTAGTTATCTTACTTAGCAATCAGGCCCTGCCGCCATTGATGTTCTCTGTGTTGCACTGCAAAAAGTTAGAGAAACAATGCTGCAGTTGACACTGGTGGCTGTTTAGCTAACTTTAAGCTGGTGAATATTTTTTATGAAAGGTCATAATATCAGTCTTCTATTTTTTTAATTTAAAAATTAGTCGGAAATATTGCTCAAAACTCATTGTATAATTCGTAATTCTGAAGTCACTGAACGTTTAGAAGATAATCTCGAATGTTGATTTGAAGTTGTTGAACTCTCTCATTCTTCCTTATCGTATTCTCTGCACTGGAATAAATTATAGAAATCGTGATATGTAGTAGCACAGAAAAGGACAATTTTTTGACTTTTTTAAATTTTAGTTTTCTGGTTCAAAGTTGCACTACTTTTAAAAAAGAAATATTTTGCCCAACGTTTCTGACATGGTTCAAAGTGTCTTGGCAGGTTAAATTTGAACCAGGATAGTAATTAATTTCAAACAGTTTTTATAGTTTATGATTCGAAATTTTTTGATAACTACGGAAGAATTTAAATATTATTCATCATTTTTATGTCAATAGATACACTAACACTGTTAGAGATGAATGGAGTTGTTGAAAATAGAAAAATCGTGAATCAAAGTTACCTCGACTGTTGAATGATTTTTAACCAAATTAAAGATGTCATGCTCCCTCATATTGTTATCTTACATTTTTGGATACCAAGACATTCCATGAAGAAATCTAAATTAATGTATCACCAAGTAGCTGTAGAGTATAAGAAGTAAGGTTTTAGATTTTCTTTGGATTCATTTTGACATAATTCATCTTAAATTTCAAATACATTTTCTTGCCGTTTTTTTTTAATTTAATTTTATTTATTTTTTTATTTATTTTATTTATTTATTTATTTTTTTTTTTGTTAATTTTATGGAAGGAAGGTTACTACTACCAATTCATCAAAGAAAAACCTTTGAAGCCTTATTAGTTAACTCTCGAAGACTCGAAATACCAAGAGAACGGCTGAAAACTTCGAGTTACTTGGATGTTCCTATAGCTTTCTTCAGAGCTTAGTACCCAATGAAAACTTAGAGATGAAGGAGTACTCGGGATATTCAATCGCTTATTTATTCATTCATGAAGAAAAATACTTTTCGTAATCAAATAGAAAATATTTCGTTAGAAAAATAATTTATTTATCACTTTGGATTGGTAGATTTGTTTCTTCATGGGGTAAATGAAAATTTTCAACTGTTTTTTGAAAGTACAAATCTAAAGCAAGAAATAATATTTCAAAGCAATTCTAAAATCGTTTCTCTCAATAAAATTTTGGAACAACGAGCAAGACATATTCTCGTCGTCATGGCAATCTAAAGATTCAAAGGAACATCAACGACGGTAAAGGAAAGCAATACGTAATCGTGAATGAAATTAATTTAAATTCTGAAATTTTGAATTCAAATTATGTTTTTCGCAATCACGACAGGACCCTACTCATTGGACTTATTGTTTCTAGAAGCGACTCCTGTCCAGAGGCGGCAAATAAGGGGGTCAAGAGGGGGCGTTCGCACCCCCAAAGTTTTTGTGCAGAATGATAGAAAATGGGTGAATTCAATTTATGTAAGGTCGGAAATCAATGTTCATTAAAAAAAAATCTCGCAGGTTCTCAGTAACTATTTGATGAAACTCAACACATTCCCAGACTTATAAAAAGTGTTTTTCGTTATTTGGATGATTTCTTAGAAATTCATGAAGTATTTTCCGGTCTTTTCAGAACATTGAAAACTGATAGAGAACCATGTTTAATTTTAACTAAAGAAGACATTTCCTCATATTTCATACTTGTGTGCTCAGTGTAACAACGATGGAGTGTCCAATATGAGAGGCTCGTGCAAAGTGGTGTGGCTGCATGGTTTTCACGAGAAAATTCCCTGATATTTTATATTCACTTTTACGCTCATTTTTTAAGTGTATATTTAATGAGTGTTCATCGTTTTCTTCTGCTAGAAACACGTTTCAGCTGCTCAATGCATAGAGCTTCTTTCATTGAAACTTCTTAAAAATGCATGTGATTATTGTATTAATTACATATATATCAAACAAATACCTGTTATGGGACTCTATAATTATGCAATCTCGGAGTGACACAAAACGGTCTTCAAGAGTTAAAACCATAAAAACATTTCTCTATAACTTCAAAGCAATGATTTGACGAGTGGAAGAATTATTGCAAAACGATTCTTGCAATGGTGATAAAGCTCATGCCTTTTAGCATGTTTGACTTCGTTTGAATTTTTATTCTATTTGTTTGTACTGAGTAAAGTTTTTGAAAAAAATGCTTTACTCTGTCAAAACATCTTCAATCAACTACCCTTAATTTTCGGACTATTCAAGCCACAGTTCAATCTACAACTGATCTGTTCACCATACTACCATAGTTCAATCTACAATTGAAACTGAAAATAGATTTTACATGGGTGTATGTTTCAATCAAGGGTGAAACTTTAAAAAAAAAAAATTCTTCCTCCGAGCCAATTTTAAAAAGGCGAAAAAAAAGTGACAAAAGCCACATGATGATGTGAAGTCAAGCATTGATTTTTCAATATTTTGTATGAAGTAATAGATTCAGTTTCGAATGAAATTAACACAAGATTTGATGATAATTATTTTTCTGTATGGTTGGCTCTATATTATCTGGATTGGATTTTGAAAACTAAAAATAAAATGTTTCAATTATGAGTAAAATTTTTAGCATGAGACAAGAAAAATTACAAACAATGTACCGACAAACCAGTTATCACATCCAGAGACTACAGTTTCGTCCTTGTTACGGACTTATCAAGCTGGAATAGTGAATAACAGAGCTGGAGGTAGATGACATCTCATTGATGCTGAGAGCACCGACCAGACTAGATTATTCAATGATGAAAAATTGAGCCCCGCACAATTTTTGAAGTGGCCTGGGTGATTTTGAAGAGAAAGGTATAAAAAGTGCTTCCATCTTCCATAACATAACTTTGTTACTTCAATTATTTTTTAACTATTCCAATCAGCGCAGCTAGTAGAGAAAGATTTTTTTTTATGTCTCAGGAGGTTAGAAAATTATTTTCGAAGCACAATGGGCAAAAAAAAAAAAAAATATATTTTCTATTTAGCTGTACTGGCAAAACAGCACGACACTGGGCACTGATGGATCAGTAACACGATTCCCTGCCCAATATTTCAAAAATCATGGATTAAAACTTTTCCAAAAGGTATAAAAACTTTAGTATCGAGATGTTTTGTATGATAACTTATTAGAAAGTCAATCAAAATTTTAATTGTTTCTAAGCACTAATCTTTATTCATATTAAACCGATTTTATGACCGCTTCCTGTTAGCTAATGTGTGTTTGGTACCGCATTGTGGTAATACATATTTAAGAAACTCGACCCCCCAAATGAAATGCTGAAATGCTGCCCCTGCTCCTGTCCCCCCAAGCCTGCCCTTCCTCCTGGGGGTTACTTTTGCATAGTTGGGTATGTGTGTGCAGGCGCACGTGCGTGCATGTGTAGGCTTGCCTTTGTGCGTAGACCTGTGTGTATGTACTTAGGCGTGTGTGTATGTGTGTAACGGCTTGTGTGTGGGAGTTTGTATGTGCGTAACGATGTGTATGTGTGAGCGTGTATGTGTGTGAGCGTGCCTGTGTGTAGGACATGGACGACACCGACCAGTAGAAGCAGCTACCGGGGGACAGTGCTCAAGACCGGAGGCCGGTGGTGCTACAGAGGCCCCTGGTCCAAGCTGGAAAAGGAACCACAACATCAAAGACAGTCAAATGAGAACAATAAGCAATCGTGATTGCTCAAAAAAATGACTGAAAAGTTATCGAGAGTTGACTGAAAGAATTGTTTTTTTACTGGAGTGTGTTCATTTACTATTTGATCTACCCCATAAATGTTTCGAAAGCAATGAAATTGAAAATGTGCATTTATATACGGTCACTTAAGTTTGTTATCTTAAAATACGTCAATAATGTCTGAATCATGTATTTCCCTGCCGTTCGACAAACATTATTTCGACCAAAAGAAAAGTATTTTGAGTTCTCTACTTATAGAGCAGGTCCAGTCGGGTTCGAAAAGTATTTCCTAAAATTATGTTGCAATGCTGATAAGTATTTTTGCAACCTTAATAGTTCTTTAAAATCTTTTACTTTTCACCTACTTTTCAAAAACCGGAATTTTTTTAAATTTCCCAAGAAATTCAGGCAGAACGTTTTTTTACTACAAGAACATTTACGGAATTTGATGTTTCGTAGACCGCCACAAATAACTTAGGAGTCAATTCACAATCAATATTCTAAATTTGTCACTAAATAGTAAAGGAATTTGGGTCAAAATGAAATAGTTAAGGTAACTTACCTCTTTCAAAACAAATTGGGAATTAGTTTAACATAAAGAGTAACAATGTATATTTTATAAGAAAAGCATTGGAACATTATTTTTTCATTTCTGGCAATAGATTTGTGCTTTCAAAAAACGGTTGAAAATTTTAACTTTTCCTCCATGAAGAAATAAATCTTCCAAAGTGATAAATGAATTATTTTTCTAATGAAATATTTTCTATTTGATTACGAAAACTGTTTTTCGTCATGAATGAACTAATAAACAATTGAATGAATAAATAAATTAATTAATACATAAATGATTAAAAATAAATAAATGAATAATGCCATGAATGAATGGGAAAATAAGAGAATGAAAAAATACATAAGTGACTTAATAAATAAAAAGATATAAATATATTAATTAATAAATTCGTTAATGATTCAATGAATAAGTAAATGAATAAATAAACGAAATGAATAGTTTCACTCTGTCCCATTTACTTTGCCCTTCGTGCCCTTGACAAATTCTGTTGAACATTCTTGAATAAAACTGATACCTAATATCAACTAAATAAGCACTGTTCTGGACATAAGTAGATCTAAATTACACTCAAAGTGTTAACCATAAAAACTTTATCTTTTTTTATGATATCAAAAATTATATATAATAAACTACAAAATATTACAATATGTGCATCGAATTTTGAAAATGAATTATGTATCTTTTTTTCTTTATCTTTAAAGCTATTTATTTTTTTACTGAAATAAACTATACCTTTAAAACATAGTTAAAATTGGGTGAGGAAAGTTTCGCAGCAAACCGTGAAAATATTTCGGCAAATGCTGAGAAGCAGAAAATGCATATGTGAAATAGCGAGTTTATGTTCACATCACCAAATATTTTCCCCAGAATCTCAAAATGCTCTAACAAAAAGCTTATAAATGAAACCGTGATTTTTAAGAATGATTAAGTCATAATTTTAAAATATCTTTACGTTACACTTGAGTCGACAGTTATTGTTGTGAAAAGAGTCGTTGAAAGAAGAAAAGTCTATAATTATTTTTCTCCGCTGTTTAAAATTGCATTCAGCCTACGCAAATCAATTAGTTTTCACTTAACTCTTAAAGAGCTCTTAAAATAGAGGCGTCATTTTGAGCAACAGTTGTGTGAAACGTGTTCTCATTGAAGTCTACTACTTTTTTTGAAAAAAACGTTACGTCCCATTAGCTAAACTTTTCTATGAAAAGAAAATAAAAAATCTATTTTTTTTTTCTATTTCTATTCATATACAGTTGCTTCAATCGGATGTTTTGATTGTATGACCCCAGGATTTTTTTTCTCCATTGCTGAAAATAAAACAGCTCTCGTGTCCCACATACGATGAATGGGTCATGTTGGATTGTGTCTAACTGGAAACAAAGAAACCCACACCTTCATCTCCTCTGATTGCACCGAATTATCTTGTTGCTTGTGTTTGCACATCATATTGATGATGCGCTAATATATAGACCATAAAATACATAAACTTCAATCGACAATGGACACGTAGTTACCAGTCGTATTATGAATGGTTGATTAGTTTAGGCCCTGAGAACTTGCCGTAAAGCAACACAATACTCAGACGCCATTTTGGTGCGAAATTGAAACTGTTGTCACCGTGGACGCTTTAAGGAAAATTTGTCATATTTTTATTAAATAAATAGTCTCTCTTTTTTATTTCTTTTTTTCCTCTTATAATAAACTTTTGATTAAATGAAAACATTTTTTTTTATGATAAATACTTTAAAGAAATAATCTTTTTATTAAACAAATAACTTCTCATTTTCGCCTCTCTCTCTCTTTCTCTTTCTCTCTCTCTCCTTCTCTTTCTTTTTCTCTTTCTTTCATTTGCAAACTTTTGCTTGGATGCATTTTTTTTCCTTTAATGATAAAAAGTTTAAGAAAATTATCTTTTAAACAAATACATAGTTTCGCATTAATCTTTCTCTCTCCACCTCTTTCTCTTTTTCTCACTTTTATTTTACTGCAAACTTTTACTTAAAGGCAATTGCTTTTTCTTTAATGATAAGAACACTTTAAGGAAATAATTCTTTTATTAAACAAAAAAATTTCTCATTTCCCTTCTCTCTCTTTTTTCCTCTTTCTCTCACTTTCATTTTATAGTATGCTTTTGCTTTAATGCAAAATTTTTTCTTTAATGACAAAAAACACTTTCTCTCAGTTTCATTGTTTTACAAACTTTTGCTTTAATGCAAAAAAATTTCTTTAAGAGTAAAAACAAGTTAAGAAAATAATGCCACCTTTTTTTTTTAAATTAAAGAACTAGTTTACCCCCCCCCCCCTTTCTCTAACTTTCCTTTTATAGCAATTTTTCCTTTAATGCAAAAATTTTCCTTTATATTCTTAAAGTGTTTTTATCATTAAAGAAAAAGTTTTGCATTTGAACAAAAGTTTGCTGTAAAATAAAAGTGGGAGAAAGAGAAAGTGTGGGGCAAACTATTTCCTTAATTAAAGGTTTACATTATTTTCTAAAAATGTTTTATCATTAAAAAAAAAACTTTTTCATCAAGGCAAAAGTTTGCTACAAAATCGAAGACGAGAAAGGAACAGAGAGGGGGAGGGAAATTTAATGAGAAATTGTTTATTTAATTAAAAGTTTATTATTTTTTTTTTTTATTTAAGTGTTTTCATCATTGAAGGAAAAGTATTGTATTTAAGCAAATGTTTGCTGTAAAATGAAAGTGGGAGAAAGAGATTTAATGAGAAAGGATTTGTTTAATAAAAAGATCTATGGTAAAAACACTTTAAGAAAATAATCTTTACATTAAACAAATAATTTCTCATTAAAAACATTTGCATTAAAGCAAAAGTTTGCTATGAAATAAAAGTGAGAGAGGGATTTAATGAGGAATGATTTCATTAATAATAAGATTGATGATAGAAACACCTTAAGAAAATAATCTTATTAGTAAACAAATCATTTCTTCATTCAATCTCCCTCTCTCTCTCTCTTTCTTTCTCTCAACAAGTTTTTGCTTTAATGCAAAAAAGTTTTTTTTAATGTCATCTTTCTATATAACCAATAGTTTCTCATTAAATCTTCTCTCTGTCTGTCTCTCATTCTCATTCTCAATCTTTCATTTTATAGTGAAGTTTTCCTTTAATGTAAAAGTATGTTAATTTTCCTCAGCACCAATAAAAAAACTCTTTTTTTTTGAAAGGATAAAGATGTTTCTTGCAATATCCCCCTCCCTCCTCCACACACCCACACAGTTGGCACCTATGTGTAACGTCTCTGAGTTGTAAAATATCTCAGTACTGTTGAATCTGCCATCGATTCATTTAATACTGCTTGAAATAGAGTAGAAACGGGTCATATAGGGATGATGCACAATACTGTACTAAATTCAATACACATAACTCGGTTTGCTAAGTACATGAAAAGTTCTTATAATGATAAAATAAACGTGATGATATAATTGCTGGAGACTGCTCATTCAATCTCTGCATTGAATCGAGAAGTTTAGTAAGGTTATTTTATCTAAGTAGAACCAATTATCCATTTCGCAACGTCAGTAATTAGGTATTAACTTTGTAGCTTCTATCTCACAGTTTGACGATGAAACAAAATTGAGCGAATAGGTCAATTACGACTGAAATTGTGCAGAATATTCGGCAAAAATGGACTTATATTCTGCCCTTAAATATACAGCCAACCAATAAAAAGCTAAAAATAATTCAGGCATTTTCGAAATTCTTTTGAATAAGTCACGAGACGGTCTCTTTCAATAAAGTTTTAAGTTTATTTACTCTGATCTTAAGCTTCTTCACCAAGGATTGTGAAGAGCACAATTCCTACTTGTTATAAACTTGCCTTGCCATGATCTTGTTAGAGGAACGACTTGAAATGTGTTAGAGATTTTCGGTACAATAAACTGTCAAAATAAGTTTGATCTGCAGAAAAAAATGACGTTATGCAGTGCTGGCAAAATTATTAGACTTAAGAGTTTTTTTTTTTTTTTACACTATTTGTACTAAAATACTATTTATTTTACTGTTAAAGTACAGTACATATTGTACACTGATTATTACGTTATTTTAGCATAATTTAATGTTTGCAGGTGGCAGCATTGTCTGCTTTGTTTATGTTCTTTGTTTATCTACCTACCAGGAACATAACCTCAATCAGCTTAAACAGTTCACTAGTTCTTTTTATTTATAGTGTGTTCTGTTATATTTAAAGTTAGTTTTAGGTAATTAATGAATATGAGTATGTGAGTATATATAATAGTGAGTATAAACGATTTTTTACCTCCTTTTTAAAAAAGTTAAGAAATGGTGTAAACCTTGTGAAAAGTATGCCAAAAAGACTTAAAATGCTCATCAAGAACAAGGAAATGCATACTAAATATTAGATAATTATTTCACTGTTCGTTAATGTGTCTATAGTTGTGTAATCAATAAAGAATTTGCTTTTAAAAGTCTTAGTCTAATAATTTGGCCAGCACTGTAACCTCTACCAGGTAGAATCATAACAAAGTTTGATGAATCAAGCTGCAATAAAACTGTTTGGAATGCTTCAATGGGAAAAATCTGTTAAGGAACTAAACATTGTTAAGGCTCTTAAAATTGCGACATTGTCAAATATAAAAAATAAACTGTTAAAGCTACCTTTGCCATTTACCACATAAATTTAAGCTCACATAAAATGTAGTAGCAAATTTTAAATCTAATATTTATGAAACATCTTTCCCTTCCCTCTTATGTGAGTAAAACATTGGAATTCCTAAAATGTTAGACAAGTCTAAAGAGTAGGTAAGCACACAGTAGGGGAATGTGGGGCAAGTGAAAAGGTGAAGATGACTGAGCTTTTTCAAAATGAACAAATTGGAAATTTATTTTGAAAATTGCAGTACATAAAGAAAGAACATTCTATTTATAATAAAACATACATTAAAACATTTTTTATTTTATTTTATTTATTTATTTTTCTGGCAGTAAATTTGAGCCTTCAAAAAAAAGTGGAAATTTTTCATTTTTTTTTCCATGGGACAAAGTGAAAAATAAAATATTTTTCTAATGAAATATTTTCTATTCAATTATAGAAAATATTCTTGGTTAAATGAATCAGTAAATAAAATATTCAATGAATAAATGATAAGATACTGAAACAATAAACTGAAAATTAAATTAGTTTATTAATTAATGTATGAAGAAAAATAAATGAACAAGTAAAAGAGTGAATAAATAAGAAAACAAATGAATGAGTGTATAAATATATCAGTGAATTACTAAATGGAGGACTGTGAATGAATGAATTAATAAATGAATACGTAAGTGGTTTGGTAAATGAATGAGGAAGTAAGCAATATAAACTATTTCACTTTGCCCCATCCACTCTTTGCCCCGCATGTACTTGACTGATTGTAGAAGGAGGTTATAAAATGACGTAAGGTGTTCAGAGATATCTAGCGACTGAAGTATTGGGAAAAACATCGTCAAATATCATGGATGTACACAGTAGGCCATGGGATTTCGATTTCTGAAATAAAACGAGCTGATGTGTGCCTCACATGACTTCCTTTTAGTCCAATTGAATGTCATTTTCCCATTATTGGGAATTTTAATGTGATTCAATAGTTTACTTTATAAATATCCCCAACAGTGGCCAAATTGAAACCAGATTTTAAAAAAAATTGCTAAATTTGTCGCCAAGTTGGAGACAAAACTTGGCGACCAAAAGACTGGCGATATATCGCCAAGTGTCCGCCAAATTGTAACACCACTTGAGTTTACATCAAAATTAACAATGATTCCCCCCGCCCCCCCCTCCAAAGGGGCGAAAGACCCACTTAAAAACACCCAAATGCAACCAAAAAGGGAGGTGCACAATTAGACCCCACTAGGAGTCTATGTACCAAATTTCAACTTTCTAGGACATACCGTTCTTGAGTTATGCGACATACATACGCACATACGTACATACAGACGTCACGAGAAAACTCGTGGTAACTAACTCGGGAATCGTCAAAATGGACATTTCGCGTGTGTATACGTTCTTAGGCATGTATCCAGGTGTGGTCGAGTCGAAAAAAATACTCAACATTCATTCGGGGGTGAGCAATATGGAAATTAAGGTCGATTTTTGAGTGAAATTTTTTTCGCGAATACAATACATACTTCCTTTTTTGTAAACGGTAGTAAAAAATTAGTACAAAAAATTGTCACCAAAGGGAAATTTTGCCGTATAAAGGTGTATTACTGTGAATGTTGAAGAATAAATCTTTAACTGACAAAATATTTATCAATTTTATTCACAAAGTATGATTTTTACTAACGAAGGATGTTCAATATGACCAACAAAGAGGTACTTTCCATTTACTGCATAGGGTCTGGTGGGGTAAAGTGGTCATAAAATCGTAGGTTTTCAACTTAGGTGGATAATAAATACAATAAATTCTTTAAATACTTCAACTTTTTTTGTTATTATTTTACATTGCATTATTAAAGAACACGTACATTGAATTTCAGGAAAAAAAATATTGATTTAAGTAGTTTTATAACATTTTCATTTCCCTTTGTATTTATGACCACTTTACCCCATAGGGTGGGGGAAAGTGGTCATAGCATGGGGTAAAGTGGTCATAGTTAAAAACAGCTGCAAAACTGTTACAAATAACCCTATTATTTGTATATTTCGGTTATTTTTATAGTTACAAGTATATGTACGAGTATATGCGGGTATGCACGAGTATATACGTGTCGTGTAAACAAGAGTAAACATGTTCACATATGAATAAATACATGTATACATCAGATGCATGCATGCATGTGCCTACTCAAGTATATTCGTGTATACACGAGCATATAAGCATGTATACGTGATTGCCTACAGGAGTGTATACGTGTCTACACGAGTATATACGAATCACGTGTATATGCGAGTTTGTACGCGCAAAACGAACATCATTTGCGTGTTTGCACATGTATCTCGAGTATATACGTGCATACCTGAGTTTCTGATTATATACGTGTATAGCCGACGTATATACGCATATATAAGTGTACATAGATACACTACTGGCCATTAAAATTGCTACACCAAGAAGAAATTGCCAGAATGAAGCTAAATTTTACACACGTGATAATAAAATTGACATTAGAAAGTGATTACAAAATTAAAGCAAATTGATCATTTATGGTTGGAAAAATCTCGAATAAATGGAGGTTTAAGTACCCTGTTAAGCCACCTCTAGCGTGAATGTATGATGTACTTGAAGCGAAACAATCTGGCATTGAGACATAACAGTCTCCTACGATATAATGCGTCATCTCGTACCACAGTTGCTGTAAACGTGCCACTCATTTGATCAAAGTCATAAGTGTTAGCACTCACGACGGGGCTCCCAGGAACCATTTTTTAACATGACAATGCGCGGTGAAACGCAGCAAGGGTGTAAAGGGATTTCCTCTTCCGCATTATCACTTTCTCTGGTCTGCGTGATGCTCTGGTCTGCGATTTGTGACTTGTCACAAATTGAGCATATCTGGGATCACTTGAGACTTTAAATTGGACAACCTGTAAGTTTGATCAAATTAGTGGCGCGTTTACAGCAACTGTGGTACGAGAAGACGTAAGACATCGTACGAAACTGCTGTACCTTATTGTTCGACCGTATCGGTTCTTAAATTCCAACTAGAGGTGGCGCAACAGGGTACTTAAACCTCCATTCATGTGAGATTTTTCCAGTAATAAATAATCATTTTGCTTTCATTTTGTAATCGTTTTCTAGTGTCAATGTTGCCATCACGTGTGCAAAATTTTGTTTCATTCAAACTATTCCTTCTTGATGTAGAAATTTTAACGGCCAGTAGTGTATTTACATACATATACGGGTATACACGAGTTAATTCGTGGATATATCCAGTGCGTGTTTGGTACGTGTCTACGCACGAATATATATGTGAAAGCAAGAGTATATACGTATGATTACGTGTAAACACGATTCTATACTTGTTAGACGTATATACGTACATTTACGTGTAAACACCAGTACATGTATCCACATATATCTACGAGTATATCCGCTAAGATACATGTATGCTTACATAGTGAATCCAAGATCTTGGGCAAAATCTAAGTGGTGTGAAAGGGTAGGATAAGAAGCAAAGAATCATAAGGAACTTATGGTCATTGACGCGCTACATGCACACAAAGTCAGAAATCGATGGAATGAAAACAGGTCACAAATTTGGTACACAAAGATGATTTTACCCGACATTTTAGTACTTAAGAAATATTTAGACAGTTGTTAAAAAGTAAGGCCTGTAGTAGCTCTAATACACGCATCGCAACAAAAGCGCAGCGACTGATGAAAGGTCAAGAAACCACAGATGGATTACACAGATGTTTGTACCTAGTCTGTACTTTTTGTACCAATTCCAGGACCTGTTTTTGCATTCATTAGTTACTGGCTTCGCGTGCATGTAGCGCGTCAGCGTTGAGTTTGTGGCCATATGTTTCTTATGATTCTTGCTTCTTATCCTCCTCTTTAACACCTTTTAAAAATTTCCCCTAGAGTTTAAACTCACACTGCATGCATGTATATCATATGCTAGTATGTAAGTGTCAGCTCGAGTACGTACGCGTATATACGTCGTGTCTACCTGAGTATATAAGTGTTCGTATTTGTACGAGTATAAGCGGGTATATACGTGTATAGTCGAATGTATATCTGTATAGATAAAAAATACTACGAGATACCCAAATACGTGTTTATTGGTGCATTTATGTGAATACGTATATATATGTGCCTACACGAGTATATGCGTATGCATGCGCATATACTCATATATTTAATTTTGTTTACTGTAAAAACAATACATATTAAGTTAAAATAATATTTAATTTATATCTGCCTTATACTTAAAGATTAAGTGATTTTAAAAGAACAATATTCGTTAAGCCTAATATTATGACCACTTTACCCCATCTTACTAAAATTGTTCTAAATGAATATTCAAAATAGGTTCAGCTAACTGCTAATGTGTATGAGTTCTTGAGACATGTAGGAAGCTTCCTGCCCAGTCAATATGTTCATAATTCTAACAAACAAAATTTCCCAAGGAAGTTAAAAAAGGTGTTTATATTTTAAAAAAAATCATAATCACACAAAATATTTTTTTTTTACCAAATAAAATTTTGCCAGTTGTAAAATTTTATATTCAAAATGTAGTTTCTAACTGCACTACTCTAAAATAAAATTTTCACATTCATTCGAACATTTATTTCTAAGGTATAGCCATTTATTTGAATTATGACCACTTTACCCCATTGACCACTTTCCCCCACCAGACCCTATAATGCACAATATTTTCCACACATCCGGGAGGGAGGGGGAAGGATTTGCAACGTTATTTGAGTTTTCAAAGTTGAGATATCGGAAACCTGTCGTAGATACACAGCACCGTTAGGAAATTCCCATGGCGAAAGTCACAAAGTGAAGATTGGGCGGCCACAGTGGCCATACCTTAGGAAATGCATGACTGATAAAACTGCTATCAAAGACATGTTGCCGCCAAAACGCTCAGCACCTAAAGCCCAACGTGGAGTGGCTTACCCTCTTATTCAATTTAAGAAAATATTATTCAAGAAAAAAAAATCCTTGCTTCCGCGCTGAAATTTCTTCCTGACAACTTTTGGTATTATTCTTCTTTTGTTATAAATTGAAATTTGTTTTTGGTTTTATTGAACCTCATTTGTAAGCAACAAACATTTATAGTAAAAAAACATAAGTACTGCGTTTTTTGGCATTTAATTCTTTAGTATTCGTAAGTAATACTTTTTTCAGCGACAAAATTCCCCCTGGTGGTGACTTTTGATACTATTTCTTTTATTGCAGACATCGAAATCCCATGGTCTGCTATGCACGCCCATTGAATTTGACAATGTTTCGTCCAATACTTCTTTCTAGAGGGCTCTGAATACCTCACGTTATTTTAAAACCACCCTGTATTTAAAATGCAAATAAGCTTAATATTAAGTAAATAAATATTTCACAGAGTATTAGAAGGTCTAAATTAGTATTTAACATTTTAATAACAAGAGCTTTATCATTTTATAATAACAAAAATATTTTTTTTATCTGCAACAAAATATTACAATATGAGTATCAGTTTTTGAAAAATGCCTGTATAATCATATTCTTTAATCTTCGGTGGTATTTTTTTTACTGACTGGAATAGATTACATCTGCTACTATACAGTTAAAATATTACCCGATAGGTGGCGCTAAAAACAGAGTGAATATTTCATCATTTCACTTTGCCCCACATTCCCCTACGTGTTATTAAAATACATTCTGAAGCCTTAATAGAAACCACAGTATTGCTTCAACATTCTAACTACTTTTAATTCTGCTTTTTGATCACGTTGCATTGTTGTGCAATTCTTTAATTTAACGAGCTGTTGTGTGCATCACATGACTCCCTTTTACTCCAATTTAATGTCATTTCCCCATTACTGGCAATTTTAATGTGATTCAATAGTTTACTCTCTAAACATCACCAACAGTGGTCAAATTAAAACAGATTTTTAAAAAAAAAATCGCTAAATTTGTCACCAAGTTGGTGACAAAACTTGGCGACCAAAATGGCGATATATTGCCAAGTGTCTGCCAAATTATAACACCACTTGAGTTTACATCGAAATCAACAATGATTTCCCTCGAAAAAGGGGCAAAAGACCCCTTTAGAAACACCCAAATGCAACCAAAAGTGGAGGTGCACACTAGACCCCACTAAGTCTTCATACCAAATTTTAGCTTTCTAGGACTTACCGTTCTTGAGTTATGCGACATACATCCGCACATCCGCACATACAGACGTCACGAGAAAATTCGTTGTAATTAACTCGGGAACCGTCATTACGGATATTTCGCGTGTCTATACGTTCTTAGGCATTTATCTACGTCTGGTCAAGTCGAAAAAAAAACTCAATATTCATTCGGGGGTGAGTAAAATAGAAATTAAAGCCGATTTTTGAGTGAAATTATTTTCGCGAGTACAATACTTCCCTTTTTAAAAGAAAGTAAAAAAGCAATCCTTCGTAAGGAAATTTATTCTTTGATCAAAGTTCTTTCCAACTTCAAAACGATGGTTTTTCCAGTGATACACGTAACACCAAAATGTCTGACGACGCAGGTTGATGTTTATAGTTACCTTAGTTCCGACTGGTTAGATGAATGAATGTAGGTTACATTCTTCCGGCGGCACATTGAAAGAGATTTTTTCCTCATTTTTGTCCGTCACCGCAAGTCATCCCTATTTTTTTCCTTCCTCCCTCTCTCACTTCTAGAACACAGGTGCATTCGGAAAGAATCTGGAATAGGGGGTACCCGAGGGAGAATGCGGCTATGTAGCACACAAGTCAGACATGAAGATTTCTCTGCCAAGGCCAAGGAGTCAAGTATCCCTAATTATATAAAGTAGACTTCGTGCCAATGTTAATGTGTAAGTCATAATTTTGTCTCTCCTTTCTCCCATTAGAAACCTAAACTGAGATCGGGTAATAAATCGAATTACGACGCAACGCTTCATTTTACTTTCGTCTGCTGTAATTTCCATCTGTTTTGATTTGATGAGAAATGCAGTGGTTTTCAGAAAATGTCGATCGCATACCAATGGATTTAATTATACTTTCTAATAAATATTCCAGGCCCCACAATGTATGTCCGCAAAAAATTTTAGGCCCAGAGATTTTCTCTTTAGAATCTTGATCTGTAGGTGTTCTAATGTGAGAATATCTTGGGTAGACATGTTGAATCCTGCGCGAAATAATTTTACAGGCCATCAAAGATAGCGGCCATTTTGGTTCACTTGCTCATTACGTTTTTCGCAACGTGCGTACCTATAAATTTATTTTTAGTTTTGAACTGAAATTTTTAGGCCGTAGAAAGTCAGTTAATGTAATAGTTATGTCATAAAAACCGCTCTGGCTTTTTCCACAATTTTTACGTGAGGTATCTCTGACGTTTTTTGTTTAAAAAATTTTAGTTACTTAAAAGTGTACAAAAATTAATAACTCATAATGAAACCAAACAATTTCTAAGTGTAAACCCTTTTGTGTAAATCAATATTTTTCAAGGTCACCCGCGCAGCCAGCAATATCTTCTGTAGGGGGTTTTTTGGTCAAAAATACCTTCTGAAGGGGGTTTTTTGATGAAAAAACCTTCTGAATGGGTCTTTTCGATCAAAAATACCTTCTGAAGGGAATTCTTTGATTGAAAATACCTTCTGAAGGAGATTTTTTGATCAAAAATACCTTCTGAAGGGGATTTTTTGGTCAAAAATACTTTATGAAGGGGATTTTTTGATCAAAAATGCCTTATGAAGGGGAGTTTTTGATCAAAACAGCCCTTTCATATGCATAAGCTACTGTATTAAAATTTGCATTCATGTTAAAACCAGTGGCTATAGGGATTTTTTCACCCCCCCCCCCCTCGCTCCACGCTGTTCAAGGTTATTTATCGTCTGCTCTCAAAGTAATTGTTTTCGAGTAAAAATATTCCACAGTTCCAAAAACTTTTTGTTTCATGTTTTTCTGTGACAATAACTATTTTAGCAATGGCTGATATTTCTAAACTGAGTTCAGAAAGTTTTGGTAGGCAATTGAAGACATCTTGAAGACAGTTTTATCAAACGAATATGTAGTCTGTCAAAAGGAATCAAGAGAAAAATTATGTTCTTCGACAAAAACGAGTTCGGGAAGCTGCTGAAATACGCAAAAACGCAATATTGAAAAACGCTGCGAGAAAATATAGTGTGTCATTGCAGCAGCTAGTGCTATAAGAAATACACGAGAGGAAAAACGCTAAAAAAAAAAATGGTAGAAAAAAAAGCACAGACAAGTTATTTTGAAAGTGAAAACAATGTTTTAGAAGAATCAGAAAGTACTGAAGGAGGTCGAAATCAAGACGAAGTTTTTGACAGAGTAGCAGATCTTAACAGCGATATGAATGTTTCTGCTGCGAATTCATATGCACATCCAAACTGTATAAGTTCTTATATTCGAAATATGAGCGAGAAACCAATACACAGTCTGCGCAACATCTATCCTCAAAATTTGAACTGTTTAAAAAAGCAAATGAAATATTAAAGCCTCTGTTAAATGCTGGGCATGGATTTATTCTTTCAGAAATAAAAGAGTTGATGCTCAATGTAGATGAAAATGGATTGGTTTTTATTAATGAAACAAAACTATTTCTCGTAACAACGTATAATGAAAGGATTCTTTTCTGTGCTTCCAAAAGAAAGAATGAACCTTTGTTGGGTTTTTTTAGTCATTTATCTCCAAAAGTACTTGCTGCTGCTTTTAGCTCACAAGAAGCTGTGAAGACTGCAGAAAATCATTGAGAATCTTGAGAAAATCATTATAAGATGTTGATTTTAAACTACAAGAGAAGTTCTGCTAAGCGAGTAAAGACGGTTCAGGATGCTCTTGGCTCAAAGGATGAGGAAAAAAGTCTAATAATGATTAAATCGCTACGCACCAATATTGAAAGCTTGAAAACAGAGATTGAGTTTTTGTTAAAGGATGTAGTGACAAATCAGAACTGTGCAAGTGTTGGGAAGTGTTTCGTTCACTGGTATCACTTGTAAAACACTTGATTATTGCTGATCGCGAAGAAAATCACAAATTATACGTTCAAACAGTTGAATTACTGTATACAGTCTTTCGTGTATTTGATTGCACCATTTATCTAATATATGAAACATGATACGTAGAGAGGATAAGGGCGCTAGAAAACGAGTGTCCTTACCTGTAAGAAAAATTCATTCAAGGTAAATTTGTTGTTAAAATTCAATGCTGTGAAGCCAGAGATGAAATTGGAACAAACGATTCAACGGTCACAGAAAAGTGCCGGAGAAATTGCAGGGCAGACGAGAAAAAGTATGTTGCCGAGTGGCATTTAGAGTATCATGAAATTTTAATGATACGCAAGGTGTTTCGTGGTCTTACTAGTTCTCATTTAATGGATCATTGTGAGAGTGTCCGCATCCTTATTTTTATAGGCAATCGTAGCCAGTATTTTGATGAAAATGTCAAAAGACTTGTTGATTTTATCTATCAACATGTAAATCCCTATGATATTTCTGAAACAGAGCAACTTTACAGCTTTCTCACTAACCAACTTGTGAATGGTAGTGTCAAGATTCGCCTTCTCAGCATCATGAATATCATGAATTATTGATCAGAACAGTACCGCCAGTTTAGACTGGATACATTTTGTTTAAAAAATTGTCTGATTTACTTTCCAAAGTCAACCTACCATGCTTTGAGGCACACAGTTCTTCATAAAATATCACTTCTAAGCTAATGGGAAAGAATAAACTTTAACAAGGGTACAAAGACATGGAAATAGCGAAAGAAAGGGGAGAATGCATTAAAAATATTTTAGCTCATGACTTGTTTCCAACGAACACATTATGTGATGGTCAGGGGCGTTCACAGAAAATTTGGGGCCCGTCACAAATGCCCACAAATGTTTCGGCCGCCGTTCCATATTGTTTAAGCACATATTTCATCCCTAGTTTTAGAAATAATAGGCCCCCTTCAGGCTCAGGCCCGGGCCAACAGGTTTCTCTTCTCTCCCCCCCTTGTGCACGCCCCTGGTGGTGGTGATTCAACTACCAAGCTAGATTGCTGAAATATCCGTTCCCAGAACATTTTTTATTTAGTAAAGTATCCCCAATAAAAACTGCCTTCGTTATAGATTTCATGCCACAAGTCCGCTAAATAAAGAAAACTTTTGGCGAAGTTATCAGCAATGTTCTGCACGGATTCATTCCTGTCTGCTCTTTTCATGAATTTCATCCTGTGTTCGATAGTTATTTGCAGCATGTTGTGAAATAATCCGAAAAGATGAGAAGGGAATCAACTAAGGGCAGAACAAACATTGCTGTAATTGACAGAAAAACACTAGTACCTATGCAGGTAGAAAAATTCTCGTCTTCGGTATCAAATAAGGAAAATTTACAGTAACTAGCTCGCAAGGAAATAGAAGAAATGTCCAAAAAATGCTACACTTTCAGCTATTGCTAGTGGTTTAACAGTTAATGAAGAAGCAATCTGCAATATTTTTCAATGAAGATTTGAGACACATCATTGAAGAGCTTAATTAGAATAACTCAAGAGAAGATGCAGATCTACGAATTTTTCCACACATAGACTGGGCTGATAAAAATTGCTCAAAAAGAGTGACTGCGGCATCAAATGATACAGACGTCCTTCGTAGTGCAATAACATGCAATGCAAAAACAGATCGTAAATTTTTTCAAAAGTAATTAATCTTGTATTTTTCGTTTATTGTGTTGTTGAAGAAACATGTATGTGATAAACAGGAGTTTAAAATGAGCATTTTGGATTATTTATTAATTTTTGTAACCTTTTTAGTAACCAGAATATTCAACAACAAATGTCGGAGATATCTCCACGTAAAATTGTGAAAACAGCTAGAGCAGCTTTTATGACATAATTAATACATTAATTGACTTCCTTAACTCCAAAAACTGCAGTTCAAAACTAAAAATAAATTTGTAGGTACGCCCGTTGCGAAAAACGTAATGAGCAAGTGAACCAAAATGGCCGCTATCTTTGATGGCCTGTAAAATTATTTCGCGCAGGATTCAACATGTCTACCCAAGATATTCTCACATTAGAATACCTACAGGTCAAGATTCTAAAGAGAAAATCTCTGGACCTAAAAATTTTTACGGGACTACATTGTGGGGCCAGGACTAAAAGAGGTGCCCTGCTAAGGGAAGCAAATCATGGAGCAGACGGTTGCATTTAAAATTTAATGGTGTTTTTCTTGATATTCTTCTTAAGGGGGAACCTTATCTAATATATATAAATGTGCTATGGTCAATTTCAATATTTTATTTTATTTTATTATTTAAAAAAAAAATTTTAATTTTATGATATTTATTTTATTTTTTATTTTTTTTTTGTGGTAGTTTTTAGCTTTTTGCTCAAAATCACAATCATTTATGATGGCTCATTTTCAACGGTTTCGTTTACTTTATGTCCCTGAGACACTCGAAAGTTTTTTCTACATACCTTCTATTTTTATACCTCGCTGTTGATTGCTTTTCATTATTTAACTATATATTTTACTAGTACTCCATAAAAGTGATTACGAGAATGAAATAAAATATTCAAATATTTTGTAGTGCTTTGAAGTTAAAAAAGGGCTTCAAGTTTTTTAACAAATACGATTAATTCATTTAATAGTACTTCAAGATAATATTAAAGCACCTGAATTTATTTTTATAAAATCGCCAATGTCATTCGCAATTTATTTATTTATTTTTCAAAATAAAAAATATTGCTCTTTTTGAGCAATCACAAATTGCTAACAGGAGATAATTTTTACTGGCTTTTATAAGAGGTTCGGTATCAACATTCAAGCATGAAGGTCCTTAGAAAAATCAAACGCACGAAACTCTCCCTCAACTTTTGGAGCAACAAGTTTCCATATTTTGATTAAAATAAGGAAGTTGATCATATATAATAGAGAAACATTCTCTAATAAATGATGATTTGTTTTCTGTTAAAGAAATGAAAAATCTTAAAGCATTGTACTTTATAATTCAGTTTCTCACTATTTTACTCTGAAACCACAGAAAACCATTGCGCAATCAATAAGTTGGGGTATTTATGCTGCGCACATTATCAGAGCTATGTTTAGAGTAGGTGATATTCAAATTCACAGGTTGAAAAAACAAGCCACAAACTTGGCCGAGTGATTGCAATTTAGCTTTTCATGATAGAACCCATGGATTTTGTTCAAATATATTTCTTTGATTGAGAATCCACATCTCCTGATCCTGCTTCGGGTTTCAGCGGCTTTTTCACTGGTATATTCTTCTGACTAATAAAATTCTTCTTATCAATGAAATATTTTTTATGAGTGTCAGTAATAAGATTTTGGTTACAGGATTTGAAAATGCCCTGAAAACAAAGTGACAACAAAAATATTTAAAACATAGTTGACAGATTCTTTCAGGCTAATACTTAATGCAAATATCTGTCAAGAGGCTCGATGAGGGACATGGACGAACACAGAAATGACAAAAACAGCGCAATTAATTGATATATCTTGGCCTTCTTCTAAACTCGACCGGCATATTCAACTTTGAATTCCATCCAACTATTCTGGGTCGATCTTCATCATTCTTCTTCCAAGTTTTCATCACCAGCTAGTAATTTCTCTCACTGCTGCGTCCAGATCATGAGTTCGACGACAATCTCGCCCCGTGATGTGCTCATTGGGGTCAAGACGAAGTGACTTCCCCTTTCCCCTGCTCACATTCTAAGTCCTATTGACCTATAACGTTTCCAGCCGAGGTCAGCGTCAAGTCAATAGTAAGACATCTCTACAGGGTGGAGTTTCCATTAACTTTGATCGACAGCAGTTGTTGGATAGTATCCAACTTATATTTCTTAATTGTTCTTAAAGTAAGATGAATTGTAAGTCCTTTGAAGTTTGCTGACGCTGCTTGGAGCTGGATCAGTTTTAACCGTTTTATCTTGGATATCGATATTGCGACGATTCAGGATCATATTGTAATCTTTAATGTGGATTGTTTTGATTGAGAGCCTAATTTTATGTTTTTGTTGAAATTTGGATACATAGAAGCGATTCCTATTGCATATATTTATTTAAATTCATTAAGATAATATCTCTTTTATATTTCTTGCCCTGCGTGATCTAATACGAAATGAATTGCGAGTTCATAGAAGTTTGCTGCAGCTTGGAGCAGAACCATTTTATGTCGTTTTATCTCGAATATCAATATTGCGACAATTTAGGATGTCATTGTTAACGTGATACACATCATGGAGCTATGTTTCATGTTTTTGTTGAAATTTATTAATATTAGATAACAACAGAAAAATATTTTCTCAGCAAAAGCCATTGGCACAGCTAGTCTTGGACTATACTATGACCAATGAGAGCGAACTTTAAGTAAAATATTTGTGAAAAATTACGTTTTTACCTTAACTTTAGCATAGGGTGTAGTAATATGAGCTCAAGTCAACATAAATTTACCAATATGTATTTACGATATGAATTTCAGCAGCTAAGGACATAAAATTTAGTGATAAAGGGAAAAAAATTGATGATCAATGCATTATCTTAAACTTTTCCAAGCAAATAGGGGAAATGGTCCTTCGAAAGAAAGGAAACATCCTTATGATCTTCCGCAACTAAAACTGAAAAGATCATAAGGGTCATTCTACAAAAAACGCGCTTTTTTAGGTCCAGAGTAGTTACTTCCAAAAATATTTATTTTTAAACACTTTTTATGAGATTTAGAAAAGTATAACAAATTTTGAAAATGTTCAATACAAATTAATAATGTTATAAAAAATTTTAAATTTTTTTTTCACTGAACCGAGGTACACTTGTATGCCTCCGTTGCATGTCCTAACACATTTCGTCCCATGTACTTTTTCATTTATTTACGCAATACAAAAATATATATATATATATATATAAGAGATTTAATAGTGAAATTTAAATCATTTGATGTTTTTTTAATAGGTTGAAAGAATTATGTTATAAAATAAAAAATATATAGCATTCATAATATTTTGATATTCCTTGTATCCTCCGTCCAGGATTTAATTAAGTAATAGAATTTCCTATAGACGGCAGTATTGGCAGTTCATTACAGAGGTTTAGAATCACAAGTTAGCCCTTTTCAACTCTGGGTCTTCATAGTGAAGCTAAAAAACTTAGTGTGAAAGAATTTCAGCATTATTCTCTTAGAAGTCAAATAGGTCCTTAACTTTGTGTATCCTCCATTCTTGATTAAAAAAGGAAAGAATTTTTTATGCACAAAAAATTTTATAGTTAAAATTGAATCACTTTTTTTACAATAAATTCTAAATAACATATTGCGTTAACCCTAAATCAACACAATGTGCATAGCAAAACATAAGTATTTGTATCATCCATTTCTGTATCATCCGTTACAGTATAGACGTAATGGAGGATATGCAATCAGAAATGGAGCATACAACTTTCTTTAAAAATCCATTTTAAGAAAGATGTGTACATTTTAATCAGCTCAAATCGTGTTCCTCATACAAGATGCAATGTTTATTTAAATGAAAAGTTTAGAAATAACATTTAAAATATATATTTACTCTATCCGTTACCCTCTGTTCACATCCAAAATTTTAACTACAAAAGAAAGTTCCAAAATAAACAATAAAGAATGTGACTAACTATGTGAGAGTAAAAATGTGCCTAAAAGGAGCAATATAAATTAACTTTCAAAAAAAATTTTTTTTTTTCAGGAATTCCAACTTCAAAAACTTACATTTTTTGTATAATGATCCATAAAAGCAAATTTTATATTTTTACTTTTCTTATTTTAAATACATATTCACGTGTAAAAACTAAAGGCTTAATTTGTATTTTTGCCATTGTTAATTGTAAGGAACTGTTCTTTCGTTTTTAATGATAATGAAGAAATTTTGTTTGAAGCAAATACAATATATTTTGCATTAACAAAACTTGTATCGTCTCGCGTTTAGTGTCAATCAAGCGAGACATAAAATATTACATTATTAGAATTTTTAAATTAAAGATAACGTTTTTTAATTACGCCTCTTAATATATTATAATGCATACCACACTAATTAATGTACAATGGCATAAAAAACAGGCATATAACAATAATGATTATTAAGATATTTTTAATTATGATCTATACTAATAATAAAGCTGAAAGTCTCTCTGTCTGTCCGGATCTCGGTCTGTCTGTCAGGATCTCTGTGACGCGCATAGCGCCTAAACCGTTCGGCCGATTTTCATGAAATTTGGCACAAAGTTAGTTTGCAGCATGTGAGTGTGCACCTAGAAGCGATTTTTCGAAAATTCGATGTGGTTCTTTTTTTATTCCAATTTTAAGAACAAAATTATCATAAGATGGACGTGTAAATTACGAAATTATCATAACGTGAAACCGTAACATGGGCACAAGCCAATTGGCGAGATACGAAATTATTATAACGTGGAATCGTAATATGGGTACAAGCCAATTGGCGAGAAAATTCACCATACATTATTTGTAAATATACAGGCGAACCAAAAAATCTTTTAATTTTTTCTATTACGGGCAAAGCCGTGCAGGTACCACTAGTGTTCTAATAAAGAAGAAAGTTCAATCCGCTTCAAAAAAAAAAAAGTCAACAAGATTCAACTGGAAAAACCGGGGCAGTTGAAGATCACTCGTTCAACTACCACCACAATTCCTGCCCCCTCGCCTGGAAGTGGAAAGTTAGGAATCTGTAATTCCGATAACATTACGAGAGAGTGCGCAACGATTGCAACTTTCACAAAGAGAAAACTAATCGTTCAATAATCGTCAACCATAATTAGGCTACAAACGAAAAAGTGTCAAAGAAATTAATTTTTTTTTCTGAATTTTATTCAAATCCGTATTGATGCCGGATACGATTTCTGGTTTCCTGTTCATTTCGGAGACTTTCGAATCGAGAGAGAAAAAGTGGGACTTTGACCTGTGTGTGTGCCCGGTTTCGTTCTCATCTGTGCTGCACGTCACTGACCTGCCGAGTGTCCTCGAGATATGCCTCTGCTGAGTACACTTTCATGCTGTCTTTTCTCTTAATCAGGGATGAGATCGTTGGCATTGATTAGAGAGAGATTTAAGAATCTAACAAATGTGTGTGTGGCACTGATCGTCGAATTTGATTAGAAATTTGCTCGAAAGAGACCAGGGGTGCCCACAAGGGGGGATTATGGCGCAAATTGCGCCGCCAAAATTTTTAGGGGGATTTTTTAAATTTATTTATTGGTTTATTTTTAATTTAAATTATTCATTTTATTTCATTGTATATTGTTTATATTTCATTTCATTTATTTATTTAGTTTGTGTGTGTTTCTCTCATTGGCGTAGCACTGAACTTTTCAAATAAAATAATAATAACAATAGTAGTAGTAATAAAAATAATAATAAATAAATAAATAAATAAATAAAATTTTAAAGAAGTAAACGAAATAAAAAAGAGAACTAAAAAATAAAAAACTAATATTTAAAAAAAGTAAATAAAATAAAAAAAGAGCTAAAAATAAAAAAGGGAAAAAGTGTTGAGATTTTTTTGGGGGGGGGGGGATTTGCGCCATTAAACTTGGGAGGGATGGGCACCCTTGAAAGAGACAATCTTTCTTTTCAACTTTAGAAAATTCTGAAGGTTTCGAAATACAGTAGAAAATCTTTTATCCGGTCCCCGTTATTCCGGATTACCGACTAATCCGAATCAAATTTTAGAGTTTTTAAAAAATTTTGTTTTTACTTAAATAATAGTTCTAATTTAAATCCGACAGATTGGTGTAGTGGTTAAAACGCTGTCTTTTCACGCCCAAAGCCCTCAACCTGGCTCCTGTTGATGGATTTTCAAGATGCAGAAAATCGAAAGCGTCCAGGTCGTATGATTATGCGTCAAGTAAAAGATCCCCCGAGTACTCGTTTGGCTCAGAGTATTTCTTGGGATAATTATATTCCTAGTGCATTTTCGCATCGGATACAGCCCAGGTGCTTCCATCTGGTGGGAGAACTAGACGTCAGAATTCTCGTGGCAATGGCATCATATCGATAGTGGTGCTATGTGAAAGAGGGATGCTATGTCGGAGATTGAACTAGGTCTGCAAAAGGCAGTTCCTCTCCTGCAGCCCCAATAGAAAGAAAAAAAAATAGTTTCAAATTGTGAAAGCTGAACTATGAGTTAACCAAACATTCGCTTTTTATTTTAGCTACATGTACAACTTGCATAAATCGTGCAATAATTATATTAATAATCTAACAAACATTCTGGCGTACTTTGGATCGTCAGTCCAATGCGACTGCAGCTAAACTATAAATGATAAAATGTTTGTGCGAAACAGTCCTAGGTAATATTTCTAAAAGCAGTTTTTTTCTGTACAAAAGGTACTTCTCTTTGTTTAAGAATTTGGTTTGCATATTACCTGCTTTACCCGGATTAGCCGGTTTTTCCTTTATTCGGATTGCCTTTGATCCCAGTTTGTCTGGATGAACGAGTTTTTATTGTTAAATAATACATGCAGTGGCTCCCCAAAAGTGTTCGTACACCTTGAAATTTTGTAGTAAAACCAAAGTAACGCAAAACTAAATTCGAATATGAAGTCCAATTTTTTTTTTCACACCATTCCTATGCCATTCTGAATAAAACCCAGTAGTTCTTTTCAAAATATTGCCAGATTTTATTTTTGAAATTTGTCAAAAAACGAAGAGACAGAGAAATAATTCGCCACAAAAGTCATCGTATTCTGAAATATTTTGGAATAAATTCATGATTAAAATTATCATATGTGGTTTTTTTATTATTTTTACATTGTAATGGCACTGTAAAGTCATTTGCCTTTAATTTTTTGTTTATTTATTCCCTAATATTCTGCTTATTATTTTTAAATGGCAGATATGCGTATAAAACAACAAACACGATTCAAAATTTGATTTTTTTTCCTCACAGTAGAAATAAATTGGTTTAAAATGTCTCTAAATCAGTTAATTTATACCATTCTATAGTGAAGTGCTTGGTAAAATGATTTAAAGACAAGAATTGGATCGGAAACAAGGTAAGAAAAGATCAACTGGCAAAGTTAACAAAGCATGATCGGGGGTTTACAGTTAAAAAAATTATGAAAAATACACATTTGAGTGCTGAAAAAGTTTTTGCAGAATTGAATGAAACATTATATGTTTAATTTTCACCTAAAATTGTGCGCCAAGTTCTCTGATTGGCTGGATTAAAGCGGACCTCTTCACGCAGAAATTTCCTTGTTCGTGCGAAAAACAGTAAGCTTACGCTTTCCGTCATAATATCAATGATAAATAAGCTTAAAATGTTTTGGAACAGCGTCTTACTTATAGATGAAAATAAATTCAATATTTTGGGTTACATTGTTGTGTATCTGTCAATAGAAGAAAAAATGAGGAATTTAATCTTAAGAACTTAGTTGGATCAGTTAATCAGGACGGTGAAGGTGTTCTTGTGTGAGGGTGCATAACTGCATCACAACTTGGAAATTTAGAATTTTTAGAAGAAATAATGAATCATGCTGTTCATTTAAATATTTTTAAAAACAATTTTAAACTATTAGCCGAAAATTTGGTAATCGGAAACAACTGTGTTTTTTATCAAAATATCGATAAGAAGTATACGTTTGCGTTTGGTGCCTCAAAAATTTTCCTTAAACTTAGAAGTATCTCCTCAATCGCCAGATTTAAACTTAATGGAATATATTTGGAGATATATGGTGGCTAGATTACGAAAATACACCATTGAAACGAAAAGCGAACTAGGAACAGTAAGACTCGAAGAGCGGCTGAACACTTACGCAGAAATTGCATAAAAAAAAGAAAGAAAAAACAATGAAATCTATTCCCAGACGTTTAAAAGCTGTTGTTGATACTGCATGATATTCTACTAAATAATAATTTTGTAAAAAGTTAGATTATTTACTAATTTTCTGACATTTTTTCAAAATGTACGAAGACTTTTGTGAGATAAAATTTCCGGCCCTTTTTGGTTTTTGATTTTTAAAAAATTAAGTTTTAATGTTTTATTAAAAAATTTTGTGTAGTTTTGTTAAAAATAGATCATAAATCTTATAATTAAGTACTTATTCCGAAATATTAATTCTAACCAATGCATAGGGCCTATTTCATTGAAAGTCGTAGGTGTACGAACACTTTTGGGAGCCACTGTATATTTGAGAAAGAGAAAGCGAAATAATTACTCTAGCATTTTTAATTCAAAAGCAACTGAATGAACTGATAATCAAAAAGTTAACCAACGATTTTTTTTAGTCAAAAGTTTCGAAAGAAAATGATATATATGAGGGGAAAGGGAGAAAAGGCGTATTTTCATATTTTTAATTCTAAAATATTTGAAATAGAAATAATTTAAAATTAACAAATGATTTCTCGTGTGTATCAAACATTTTGAAGTAAAATGATCTATTAGAGCCAGTGATATTTTAATATTTTTTTTATTTTAAAGTAACTGAATGAACAGATATTTAAAATGTAAACAAATTATTATTATTATTAATATTATTTTACAAATTTTTAAGTCAACGATGTGTTAAAAAGATAGAGTAAATCTTGTGTGTGTGTGTGTGTGTATGTGTTTTTTAAACATCTGAATCAACTAACAGTTGAAATGTTCACAAATGATTTTTGAATTAAAAATTTCCAAGGAAAATGGGAAAATATGAGAGAAAAAAGAGAGGGGGGGGGGCAGGCATTCTCAAATTTAAAATTCTAAAATATTTGAAATAGACCCAATTGAATAGTAAAAAGATTATTCTTCTTGTATGTAAAACATCGTGAAGTAAAATGCTATACTAGAGCGAGTGTTATTTTAATATTTTTATAACGTAACCATCTGAATGAACGGTTAATTGAAATGGAAACGAATTATTTTTATAATTTTTATTATTAACTTAAAAGCCGCCCGTCAACGTATGACGGGTGAAAATTGTTTCTACATTTGAACGAAGCTATTGCCTGTTTGGTGGTATTTTGATAGTTGAAATTGCAACCCTAAATCCATTGGACTAACCCTAAACTCCAGTAGGTATCTTTCATTGTTGACCATTGTTTTCGTTTCTTCATACCCTGAAATAACACAGTCTTACAAGTAAGACAGTTAAGCTACCGGATCGAGTTCAGCCTTGTCACAATGAAACCTTTCCCAGCATGTTGAACATTGCCAAAACATATTATCAAATTATCATGCCGTGGCGCGAGTTTCATTGTTGAAACATGTGGATTACTCGATCATTGGCTATTATATATATAAGAGGATTATTTTTAAAAACTTGAAGTTAAATGACATATTAGAGAGAAAGGGGGAGACATTCTCTCTCTTTTTTTTTTTTTTTTCAAAACAACGGAAGGATCTGATAATTTGAATGTAAATAAATGATTTTTTTGTTCAAAAAATTTCGAAGTTGATTGATATACTGGAGATGGAAGAGACACTCATATTTTTAATTCTAAAGCATCTGAAATGCGGATAATTGAAATGTAAACAATTTTTTTTTTCAGTAAATTAACATTTCGAAGTGAAAGGTGTTAAAGAGTTTTATTTTTATGCTTTTAATTCGATAACTGATATAAAAAAAAAATGATTTTTCTTGCATCATTCTTATTTTAAATTCTTTAACATCAGAAAGAGCGGAAAATTGAAATGCAAGCAAATGATTTTTCTTGTATTAAAAATACTGAAATCAAATGATACATTATAAGAAGAATTTCCGTCCAGAACTAAACGAGTCTACTTTCCCGCATATAAATATCGACTTTCTAGTATCTGATCAATATTCTTAAAATTAGCTAAAATCACAAATCATTTCAAACATAATTTTCTAATATTTTAAGCTGATTTCTGGAAATAAAATATGCCTCGCACATCTAAAGAATTATATGCGTAAAAATAATGTAAAAATAAATGTTTTAATTCAAAGGGGACTCGGAGTTGAAATCGGTCATTTTCCTTAACGTCCGCAACTCTGCCTATGTTTGTGAGACCTATTTTGGGACAAAGGAGTCTGAGACGGAGTTGAATTTTCATAAGTCGGAGTCAGTCATTTTTCCTCCGGATATAAATTTTTGCCAAAGCTACGAAGTCAGAGTCGACTAATTTTCGGGCATGGGGGTCGAAGTTGGCGTCATGCGCCTCAAAATTCTCGGAGTCGGAGTCGAAAATTGATCATCAAAAGCTATTTTCAACAAAATTTGTTTGAAGCAAATCAGCCTTTAAGTTCGGCATCTATATTTACTTTCAGTTTCTCCGTAGGCGCTAATGTTAACGGATTTGAACTGTTCAAAATTCAACGAAACATTGTTTAAATCAAAATGATATTTTATATACATGTTCTTCATCAAAAGCTTTTTCCTACAAAGTATGTTTCAGGCAAAGTCGCCTCTATAAGTTCAGGATTTATATTTGCCTTGAATTTCCCCGCAGGAGATAATGTTAATTTTTTTTTGAACTGTTCAAAGTTGAACGAAAAATTGTTCAAATCAAAAAATGAAATATGGGAGTAAAGTGTCCTCACCGAGATCTTTCGAACAAAAAAAAAATTTGTTCGAATCGGAAACTCCCTCAAAAGTTATTGGGGGGGTGGGCGACACTGAGAGAGAGACCGACCGACAGACATTTTTCCCCATCTCAATACCCTACTTTCCAGTTTTCATTTTTTCGATATTTATTTAATTATTTTATTTATTTTTGACCTTTTTTTCGCGATATTTTTGGATGCATTTAGCTTTTCTGCTTTTTCATTCTTTTTTCTTCTTTCTCTGACTTTTACTGGGAAAGTAGGCTAAAAAGCGTTACTATCATATTTGTAATTCTAGCACTTCTAAATGGACGAATAATTGAAATGTACACAAAGTGTTTCTATTTTAGTATTATCTAAGAAAAACGTAATGACCACCCAACACTAAGTACGGTTGCTTGCCTTAGAGAAAGAATCACGCGCACATTTGACAATAATTGTTTTTTTTTCTTTTTTTTTTTCCTAGATAAATTTGGCACGAATTATATTTTATCCCACAAAGCGAAGATTGTTTTATTTTTAACTAGTGGTACTCGAACGGCTTTGCCCGTAGTAGAAAATGGAAACGTCATTTGGTTCGCCTGCATATTTGGGGCATTCCACGGTATTTTTGACATTTATGTAGAGTCCGTAACGTGACCTTTTTTGCCGTAACTTTTTAATTTACTGTTTGATTAGCATATCATTTTATTTTGATCTTTACCTACCAACACACCAGCTCAAATTAAAATAATTTGCAAATCAAACGGTAAATTAAAAAGTTATGGCAAAAAAGGTCACGTTACGAACTCTACATAATGTCAAAAATACCGTGGAATGCCCCATTTACAAATAATGGATGATGAATTTCTCTCTAATTTGCTATGTTCATTTGCTCGCTCCTGTTCCACGTTATGAAGATTAGCTCGTCCACCGTCTCGGTAAAATATTCTTAAAATTTGAATCGAAAAAGAACAAAATCGAATTTTCGAAAAATGGCTTCGAGGTGCACACCCCCATTCTACAAACTAATTCTGTGCCAGATTTCGTGAAAATCGGATGTGAACGGTTTAGGCGCTATGCACGTCACAGAGAGACATCTCGACAGAGATCCGGACAGATATCCAGACAAACTTTGAGTTTTATTATTAGTAAAGATTATGATTTTTACTTTGAATTTCCTTTTATCTTGATGATAGTAGGATTAGGAAAGGAGAAAGAGTACTAAATTACTTAAAAATAAAAAAGCTATAAACTGCTAAGTAGTTTTCCGCCAAAAGTGAATTATCAAAAATGAATAAATAAATAAACAAATAAATTAAATATGAGTTTAACGTATACTTCATTTCATCATTTCCCCATCTTTTATTACTTGACTTTTTAGGAAATCTATGTTCAGACGTTCCTGCCAGATATGAATGCATCATCGCGTCTCCATTTATTGGTTCGCTTCGACTTTCTTCCATTTTGGAGTCGTTTTCATCATACGCTGCTGTGTGCAACTAACTTCCGTGCAAATTTGAATTTTAATTTTTTAAAATAATTTAGTATCAGTGTAAGAGTGAAGGTAAAATTTAGTATCAATATATATGAGCCAAATTTAAGATTTCTGGACGAAGGAATTATATTTATTGTTTGTTCTTATTTTACATTCTTGTTTTACCAACCTTCGAAAACAAAAAAAAAAAAAGATTCTTGATCGCAAAATTATAGCATTATCGAAAAAAATATAGTTTAAAATTATTTTTTTTAAACCAGAAAAAATATTTGAATGGGGAAAGATAAATGTCTAGACCGGTCAAAGTTTTCCTCGGACCGTTTCGAACGTCATATTATGACGACTTTCGTACAATCAAGGATGGTATTCAATCCAAAATATTAACCACACTGGGCTATTCAGGGCAATTATGAGGAAGAAATTCAAATTACAATAAAAATGCTATCAACCGGTCAAAAGTAATTTATTCATGGATTGCGTAAATAAAGGGTAATGAAAAAAGGGTTGAAAAATGATTGGCTCATACATATTTTCAAGCAAATAAATAGTAATGATTTTTAAGAGATGTCAAATGATTAGTAGATTTGTTTCTTATTAGATAACTCTGTTTTGTGGTGTGAGTGTAATGATGAGTTTAATCAATGACTTGAAGAAGCAATCTTGAAAAAAAAAAAAACGAATTGTTAAAAAAAAAAAAAAAAAAAAAAACATGCATTATATTCCGGAATAAATTTTCAGCCTAATAACAGTTCTCAAAAAAAAAAGCAATTCCATTTGTAGAGGATTAACATTTTTGATGAAAAACAATGGTTTTAGTAATTAGAGAATTTATTTTTCTTAAAACTGGCATTTTTTTTAGCACTTCATCGTTAACAATTAAAATATGAAAAACAAAATGGACAAAAATATTTTTTTTTTTTTTTTGTGACGGAGAGACAGACATTTTTGTCAACCAAGCTTGTGGACTTCTTAGTACAAAACGGAATTCCTGAGAATCATGGTTAGGTTGATTCTTTTGATTAGTACTTTTAAGAAACGGAAGTAACAATAAGAAAATGCTAATTTGAATAATTTTTCACTCACTAGATTGAAGTAACTGAAGTTTATGTGTTATGACGGAATGACATGTCCATCTATAGCGATAAAAAAGACCATATTTTAAATGAAATTTTTAAAAAACATTGAACGTGGCTCACCTAAAGTTAATTTTCCGCTAAAATTAGTTTTAAAAGACGAAATGGTTGGATTTTCATGGAATTGCCCAGATTAGTATGAAGATTTTTTTAATCTATCAGTTCCTCTAAAACGAGTTTTAAAAAAAACGTGCATTTATATATGTGAACATAGTTGTGCTACGGAAAAATCAACGAAAACGCGTGAGCAGTCAAAACATGACTGCTTGCGCGTTCTCTCTGATCCTACCTATTACAAAATGAAACAGTCTGATTCCACTTCCAGTTCATGACCATGGGAAAATAAAGCGCAGTGTCTGCAAAAAAATTCCCTTTTTTTTTCTCATTTTTGACATCTATTGTATTTTAGCATTATTGTATAAACTTGCTAAGCGTCAAATTCCAACATTTCCCTGTTGTTAAGGCCCCTATATATACGAGCCGACGCATCAGCTTAAAATTAGCCTTTTTGGATCGGAGCGCGTATTTGAGTGGTTGTCTTTTGCTGACGAGTTATCGCGTTTGGTGATTGTTCACTGTGAGTAATTATTAGAGGCACGTGAATTGTTCATTAAATAAAATAATATTTTCGGCAAATTTGGCAAAATTCAAAACTTTGCTGTGGTAACCCTAGCAGTGCAACAATGAAAAATCCGATCCAAAATGGCTAAACTTAAGCTGATGCGTCGGCCTATTTATATAGCGGCTCTACCTGTTGTTAATATGGATTCCAAAACTTATTTCTTCGACAATCTCAAAAACTCATAACTGTAGATGGCAGTATGCAGCTAGTATTACAGCACATGTATTCAAAAAAAAATAGTCGCTAATAAAATTTTATTGGTCAGTGAATACTTTTTGATTTTTGACCGAGGTCTTTCTTCCTCTCCCTTCACGATCTATTAGAAAATTTTCACCGCAATGCAGAATCAGTGAAAGAATCAAATTCAACCCTTCTTCAGTTTTAATGATATACTTCCTTCAAATGTGCGCCCTCATTAAATAAAATATACACATTACATATGCCTTCATTGTCTTCTTCCATGTCCACTATTTTCAAGTCACAGCGTTAATAATCTGCAACTTCTTTTATTTTTTAACACCGATTTTTTACACCATAATCTTTTCCTTTCTCTGCTCCAATGAACACATTTTTTAAGACACAAAAATGCTACTCCGAGTAATTGTAAGATTTTTTCGTAAAATGAGTCATGGCTATTAAAAAGTACTATTTCATCGCGATTCTATTTTTACATTATGTATTAGGGAGGACATTGCGTCTTAAATTTGAAAAGCGCTTAAATATCCGCATTAAATGAGTTTAATCGAAGAAACTTCATGATAGTATTAGGGCATGGAATGATTGATAAGTGTTCCAAATGGACGTGGAAAAGTAAAGAAGAAATTGCTGTTAGATTTATTCGAGTGTCATTGATACGGATGTCAAAATCATTCTTTGCGGTTTTCAATAAATAGAAATTTAATTTTTCGTGGCCTCAGCAAAATTAATGTCTTAAGCAAGCAATGACCGCTCTAGTTTTTAATAAAATGGAGAATGTTTTCCGCATTTATGCAGGAATACTGTAGTTTAATTTAGCGAGACAAAACAATTTCTCAACTTTTTTTCACATAATGCTGAGACAAAAATTGCCGAAGAGGGAAATTTTTGGGAGGTCACAGTGACCTCTCGTGCCCTCCCATCAGGGAGCACCTATTGCCTTTAAACATCAGAGTAATAAAAAGGTAAATTTATTGACCTCCTCAAATCCAGAAAAATGAAATTAGTCCATGAAATAATTCCTCTGACTTTTTAATATCGTTAAAAAAACGAATCATCAAATAAGTCATTTTAATATGTGGTTCGGCCCTCGGGTAAAAAAGGAAAAAAAAGGTTAAGTACCACTACCTTAAAATCAAACGTTCCCAAACTTCAGACCTCCGCCCCCCCCCCCCCCTCCCCGGCGCGCAAAAAAAAAAAAAATGATTTGACACAGTTAAATCTATTTCTTTCTAACATATTTTTACGCTTTTTTTCCTTTATATTTATTTATTCATTGTTCTGTATATTTTTCAAAGCTCTTGTCTGCTTTTCATTTCTTACATTATGATTTTGAGTTATGCAAGTAAAATTTCTATTTGAAATTCAAATAGGAATAAAAATGTTATCACCAAATTTCTACAACAAGTTGACTAATAAAAATGAACTTTTGAAGTTAGTGAACAAAACAATGTTAGCATAGTTGTTAACTTTTAATATGTGTAGCATTTTTATGGCGTATTAGGATTTTAATTATTAACTATGGTACGGGCAAACCTCAATTACATTTAACGTTTTAGCTGGATAGCACGGTGGACCCCTTGGTATGGACCCCCGAGGGTTCGCGGACCACAGTTTGGGAAACTCTGCCTTAGATTATTATCAAAGAAATTGGATCCCCAGGTGAGTTTCTCTACAATAAAGAATGAGTGAACCACAGTAATCAACGAAAACATGAAAACTGCTTTTTAATGGGGAAAATATCGGTGAGAATAAAAGGGTCAGCTGAGGGAAATGGAAACATAGGAGAAATGGAAGCAAACCGCATTTGTGGTTACAGTGAAACCTGTGTAAGTTGACCACTTGCGGTGCAGTACTTTGGTGGTCAACTTATAAAGGGGGTAATGATTTTTTTTTTTTTTTTGAGCAATCACGATTGCTTATTGTTCTCATTTGGCAGTCTTTGATGTTCCGTGCCTTTTTCAACCACCACCGTCACCTGCAGGCGCGGCTCCGTCCTCCGGTAGCCGCTCCTGATCGGTGGCGTCCATGTCCTAGAACCTAGACACACGTGCGCTCGTACGCACTCACACACATACACACACGCCAACGTGCATACACGCAGGTCTACGCACACACAAAAGCCTACACATACACAACTAATACACACGTCTCCGTTCAACAGGAGGGAAGGTTTGGAGGGACAGGAGCCGTGTTTAGAAACAAGTGAGCAGAGTAGTAACCAATTAGTAGAGTCCTGTCGCAACTCGTGATTGCGAAAAACATAATTTGAATTCAAAATTTAAGAAATCAAATTAATTTTTCTTATTTATTTATTTATTTTTTATTTATTTATTTATTTATTTATTTATTTATTTTTTTTTTTTTTTTTTTGTCATTTCTTGCACCATGTATTCATTTTTTGACTAATTGACACCTACTATCTCCGTTCAACTCACTTTCAGTGTTTAACATTACTTTGAAACAATAATTTAAAATGTTATTCTAATATTTTTAGAGGTTATTTTCTCAGAATGACGTATAATGTGTCATGTAAATTTAAAATTTCAGTAAATTGATCAAAAAAAATCATTGTTTATAAAAAGTTATTTGATATTAATAGTTCCTAAAAATTCATAGCTAATTAAAAATAACAAATTTTTCGCTTTTTTTTTCTCATATACATTTAATACATTTATAACCATGATGATCTACTTTTCAACAAAATAACTCCTCATTGAAGTTTGGCGCACTTATTAGACACTAGTTTTGGAAATTCCATTTGTGTCAGCTGATTTTCTCTGGGTTTCTCCTTTTTCAATTAATTTTAATATTTCATACTTTTTATCAATCTCAAGTTCAACTAACTTTCTTTTTGAAGCCATTTTATGTAAAACTATAACACAAAGAGCAACAAGGTGATGAACTCTCCTAGTTCAATATGGCAGTTGAAAATGAAAATGTACCATTTCTTTATCCCTTGCACCAGAAATACTGCAATGCAAGTAACTTTTACTAAATATTGCAACTGGAAATAAATACTTTGTACTTTTCTACTGGCACATGTTTTCATTGAACAGAGAGTTCAAAAGGTAATCTCAAATAGAACAACAAAAGAAAAACAAATTTGGAGAATAAAAGGGTTCTTAGTAGTTTTCCAATGTGGTTAAACTTATAAGGAGCTTTAGTTATGTTGTTGTTTTATTTAGTTGGTAAAATGCTGGTTTGGCACCAAAAATATTCTTGGAAAGCTATAAAAAAATAATAAAATAATTTGCTAAATTAAGTTTTAAAAAATAAACCAAGTGGTCAACTTACAAAGGGTTTTTTACAATACTCCAAACCAAATTTGGGGTACAGTAGTGGTCAAGATAGACAGGTGGTCAAGATAGAAAGGTGGTCAAGTTACAGAGGTTTTCCTTCATTATACAAGATAGGACTAATTCCGTTCTTGACAAAAGCGGTCAACATAGACAAGTGGTCAACTTACAAAGGTGGTCAACTTTATAGGTTTTACTGTATGTTCAAAGCTGTGAGAATTCCGGGAGTTTCCAAGCAACTGTGTTTGCGTAGGTGTCATCATTATTTGAAGATGACACTGAAAAAGTTGTTCAGCAATACTTAGCGATCTTACTTTTGCTCCTCTCGCAAAAGAACAAGTGCGAAATTTGTGATTTCAACTACTACACGTTGTCATGCGGAATTTTACTAAAAGTATTTGGTTTTGAATTTCATTCTCTTTCTTTTGAATTTCATATTCTGGTTTTGCATTTCATTTTCTTCATTTTTATTGTGCACATTGCGGCAGAAACGGAAAACTTTTCGAATGGAAATCTGGTTGGATTTCGAGGAGGGAGGGAGAGAGATGGTTTGGTTCTTTTCTATGGTCGAAAAAGAAGACTTTTGAGTTTCGTGCGGAGGGTTCTCCTCAACAACCCCCCCCCCCGTACCGCCGGCTAGGTCCCTGGATTATAGTTGTCTCATTTACCCCATGCATATTGTTGGACTCTAAAAAAAACGGAAGTTACCATAATTCTCTTACTTCCATTCTTTTTCGAAAACAATACGCTTTAGATTTTTGATGGAAATTGCACTTATATGTAATTTTACATAAGTTCAGCGTGCAGATAAATATTGGTTAGGTTTTTCTTCTCAATGGATTCCAACTTACATTTGGAGGTAGCAAGGGTTTCTATATATAAAAGGACACGCCCCCTCCCCTCCCTCAAAAATCAGGATTTTTTTTTTTTACATGAAGCTTAATTATTCTGTTAGCGTTTGTTTACAAATAATTTCCTAGTTTAAACCTATGAAGAAAATCCCTTATGAGAGGGGAGAGAGCAGCCTGGTCCGACAAACTAGAAAAGGACCGCAACTTTTAATCTCAGTGGTGTAATGAAAGAGAAGGTGCTTTCCAGTGCCGGATTTAAAAGGGAATGTTGAGGTCCGTGTCCGGGCGGCAACTTCAGAGGGCAGCAAATCTAAGCGTGGCTCCAAACACGAATTCAAAATGGCATCATGACCACCTTCTGGCGACACCAAACTGATCCTAAAACTCAACTTTTAGACCTGTAATCACGGAAATGTTCCATATTAGAGCACGCCCTTTCTCAATATCACCAAGGACAGCTAAAGATTACATTAATTTCTTGAAGAGAACTCCTTACCCGCCTCTTCTCCAATAATTTGGTAAAACATAGCCTAAAATGGCGTTTTTAAGGGAGTTAAAACTCAAACAATTTCCGGTATGGCATCTCCCATCTCTCCTCACTTATCAAACGTCTTCAAAGATAGCTTTAGATAGCTTCAAATTGTGTTTTAGAAAGGAGAACTCCTGAATGTAACACCCTTTCCCTTATCAACAGCAAAAGTTTTTTAAATTTGCATTTTCGAGCTTCAACGCCGAAAAATTTCCGGAAGTGACCTCAAACCCTTTTTTTTCCCCTATCGTTACAAAAAAAGCCTAAAAGTGCATTTTTGGGATTTCAATTTCGAAATTTTTCCGACAGAAAGCATTCCTCCCCAATCTCCTTCCAAGCTACTCCTTAAAATTCTGTTTTTGAAACGTCAAACCACAAATTTTCTGGAGGACTCTCCTGAATCCTGACTCATCACCTAGAGCCTAAAATGAGCTTATAGGACAACAATTTCGAAACATTTCAATCTGAGGGTCCCCAAACCACCACCTTTTCCCTAACATTACAACAAAAGATAGTCTGAAATTGTGCCTTGAAAATTTCAATTTCGAAAACTTTTTTAAGGAGATACCTAACAGCCTCCTGCAACTTTTCGTTACCAAAGATAGTTTAGAATTACATTTTTAAAAATTAAATTTCAAACATTTTTCCGGTAAAGTTCCCCACACCCACCATGCGAAAGATAGCCAAAAATTGACTTCAGTTTCGAATAAGTTTTTTTCCTATCATTATTAAACATGAACTAAATTTGAGCAGGGATGTTCATATTTCAGGAGTGTTCATTGCAGGGGGAACATATTTCAGCAGGGGTTTTCACCTAGGGAGGGTCATCGCGCAGACTGCGCCATTGAAATTTTTAGGTGGAGGGTGTTTTGAGGGATATTTTTTTCGTTTTAAGGGGGCTCTTGCTTTTGGAAATCTTTGCAATATTTAAAGGGTTGCACTCTTGATCTTAGGGGGGTGGGCACCCGTCTTCAGAGTCGAGAAATTTCCGTAGTGATCTTTCGAAGATTCCCCATTTTCTTAACGTCACCAAGATAGCCTAAAATTTCGTATTTTAAACTACGGTTTCAGTTTCAGAAAGTTTACGAGAGGAGACCTAATCCCCCCCCCCCAACTTCGAGTGAGGGAACCCGGACCTCAACTTCCCCAAATTTTACAAAAAAAAAAAAAAAATGTAACTTTTTCTTTTAATTTTGAAAATTTCATCAGATTACCTCCCCCTCCCCATTTCCTCATACCACGGAAGATTAACAAAATGAGTGTTTTTAAAACTATAGTTTTTGTTTTATTCCCGATTTTCTTGTTCCGATAGAAATCTCAAGGAACCACAACTAACGAAATAGTGGCGACATCTAGCGATTCTTGTTTTGATTGTTAACAAATTTTAAACACTTGCCTTTATTGAGAAATTGTAGGAAGCTGATCGATCTCTTGAAAAAACTTCCAACATTAATAAGCATTAATGAAATTAAAACACTTGTTGAAAATATTTCAAATTCTAGTTTAGGAACTCAAGAATAAAATTCCTTCGTAAGCAATCCGTACCTATCTTTTTTAAGTCACAAAAATAGAAAAATTTTTATCCTACTTTCTGAATGATGATTTTGTGTAAGCTAATGTTGCTTGCGTTGTTTTACAAAAAACTTGGTAACAAAAAAAAAATACTAATACGAGTTTATTTAAAAGAGTCGACTACGATAAAATTTTTCGTTGTGGAAAGGACGTTGTTTTTTTTCCCTCAGAAACTTCAAATAATTAATGTTTCTGTAAGTTTTATTTTCGTTTTCAGTGGAGTATAATGTACGCTAATAATAGAATTACACATAGAAATTGAATCGAGTATTAAAACGGAAACTCACAAGTCACAAAATTATTTTTTAAATCTTAGCGGAGGGAACTAGAAAAATTCACAATTTTTAAACTTGGACATAGTATCTATACATATATTGTAAAATCACTTATTTTCGCGAGGCTTTAATTTTCGCGAATTTTGCGCACTTGTCATAATCGCGAAAATTTAAGCCTCGCGAAATATTGTTTCGTAGCGAACTTTCGGTTCTGTTCATATAAAATTCGCAAAATTTTCAGTTCGGAAAATTGCCTACATCTTCATTTTCGCGAAAATTACGACTCATAAAAGCAAGCGCTTTTACAGTAAATAAAAATATTGGCACACTTTCCAAAATCCACATTTTTACGAGTTTCTCGAGAAATGAGAGACCAGTAGTCCTGTATAACTTTCGTCACACAAAAAGTATGCATCCGCTACCATTTTCAAATAAAAGTTAAATTGCCCATGCATTAAGAGACCAACAATAAATTAAAGAAGCAAAAACAATTTTTTGATCATCCTATATCTTACGTAGTTGGGTTGCTGGGAAAAAGTTGTAAATTTCAGCTGTCTACCTACCATGTACAATTTTGTTATAGATTTTCGTGAAAGAATTACTTATATTCATGAAGATATTAAACTTCACAACATACAAGAGAAATAAAATACTAAATTTTGAAATACAAATATTGAATATTTGATGAAATTGGAGCATTTAAAGCTAATAATTTTTCACAAAGCGTGCGCGAAGGATAACGATTTATAACTTTCAAAGTTTTGTAGTCTATTAGATGCGGCAACACATAAAAAAAATTCCATTTAAATACTTAAAAATTTTAAAAATAATTGAAATTGGGTTCATTGGGTCGGGGATATCTTTTTTTAAGTTTTTACGAGGGCGAGTCAAATGAAAGTGAGCCAACCTACCCTGCGCAATAATGGCTCAGTCCATCAACCACGACGCATGCGCGCAGCACACAGGCAACCCTCATTTACAAAAGTGATACGTAAGTGTGAGGATAATAGTTCTTTAATGTTCCCATAATCCGGGTTGAAATCGGTTTGTGACATAATGGACGCTCCAAGAGATGAACAGCGTGGTGTGGTCAGGTTTTTGACTGCTGAAGGTGTTTCCCAACACGAAATTAGTCGCCGTATGGCTGCCGTGTACGGTGAACATTGCATTTCATTGGCCACTGTGAAGCGTTGGTGCAAACGGTTCAAAGAAGGACGTGAAAGTTGCAAAGACGATCCAAGACCGGGCCAAAGCCACCGTGCAATCACCCCCAACACAATTGCACAGGTTGGTGAGCTGATTAGACAAGAACGGAGGATAAGCATCGATGAACTGGCAGAGCATGTGAACATCAGTCACGGTTCGGTTCACACCATAATTCATGACCATCTCGGTTATCGGCTCTTGTGTGCTGAATGGATGCCCAAGATTTTGAACGACCGCCAGAAGACAGAGAGGTTCGGCGCTGCCTTGACTCATCTGATCCGGTATCACAATGAGGGTAACGACTTCTTGACTGCAATTGTGACAGGGGACGAATCATGGTGCCACCACTACGAGCCTGAAACACGCCGGCAGAGCTTACAGTGGAAACATTTGAATTCGCCACCCCCAAAGAAAGCAATGGCCGTCATCTCCGCAGGTAAGGTGCTGTTGACTTTTTTTTTCGATCGTCAGGGGCCATTACTGATCGAATTTGCTAAACCTAGAGAGACTATCAATAGTGCCCGATATTGCGAAACGCTGGATCGCCTGCGTGTCTCTATCAAGAACAAACGACCCGGAAGATTGACGAATGGGGTCATCTTGCTGCATGACAATGCCCGTCCCCACGTCGCTGATGTGGTTAAGACAAAACTGGCGAAGTTCAAGTGGGAAACGCTGCATCATCCGCCCTACAGCCCCGACCTGTCGCCTTGCGACTTTCACATTTTCGGGCAATTGAAAAAACACCTAAAGGGAACCAGATTCGTGTCGGACGATGCCGTGAAGGAGTCAGTTTCAGAATTTTTGAAGCAGCAACCCAAGGAGTTTTATGAGAATGGAATCACGCGACTCGTTAGTCAATGGGACAAATGTTTAAATGCCCATGGTGATTACTTTTAAATAAAGTACTCCTTTTGTCATATATTCGCATTGGCTCACTTTCATTTGACTCGCCCTCGTATGACATTCAACTGGATTTTTTATCAGTAGCCGCGTTGAATCGACTAAAAAATTTTGCAAGTTATCAATTGCTATCTTTCACTCATGCACAGTGAAAAATTACTTGCTTTAAGTGTTCATTTTTCATCAAATTTCCAATATTTTTATATTTTAAATATTAGCATTATATTTCTCTCGTATGCGGTCAAGTTTTCTGAAAAATTGGTAAGGCTTTGCAGAAAAGTCTGCGTGTTATGAGCTACTGTCTGATCATCGATTACATGGAAAGGCTAATATCCAGTTTATTGGCGGAAATGGACGTATCTAAAGCTTATAGGGGTGTTAGTTGGTTTGTTTCAGATTTACACTTTTGCCTCTCTATTATTTAGCCTTAATTTTGTACAAATGCAAATTTGCTCACAGCAACATTTTTTAAACCTAAAGTATATTCGATTTATATTCTCACTGCAAAAATTAATTGATTTATTTATTCACAACAAAGTTTTAAGCTTACCATTTTGCTTTTACGTTCCTGAATGAAATGAAAATATTCATTTTCTTTTTGTTGTTTCCTTGGTAACTATTTTTGTTTCCCCTTATTTTATTTTTGAGAATGCAATAAATGAATAAGGCACTAGTGACATTATAAAACGCGTGCAGCAAAATCGCATTGCTGTTTTCCGTTCTCCCCCTGCTAGATTCATTCAGATGGAATCGTCTTTATTTGGCAGATTACCAAATTACATACAATCCGTGGTCCAACAGTAAAAACCTGAAAATCGAATTCGTATTTTTGAAAGAAATGCTTGCAGATTCGTGAATATCATGAAACTTTCACAAAAATCTAACATAGTTGTATGGGATAAGCAAACTTATTGTTGAAAATTACAGCTTATTCCCAGTTATTTTCGATAAAGGATGATTAAACACGTTTCTTGTTTCATCGTTTTGTTGCCGGTCCTCTAATGCATGGGTGCTTTAATTATTATTGGAAAATGACAGATGAAGCGTACTTTTTATGTGACAAAAAATTACAAAATAATTGGTCTCCAATTTTTTGAAAAATTCTTAAAAATGAATTTTTGAAAGTGTCCCAAAACTTGTTGGTTAAATAATGTAGCTATTCTTTGTAATAGGTTATTGAAGTTTTTTTTTTAATGAACCACTATTTATTTTTTTTTAAATTTATTTATTTATTTATTTTTTCATATTACTATTCTACTTTAACGTAACGTAAAAATGACATCTTAGTTTTAAAAAAAATACATTGCGAGAAATATTAATCAAACATAACAACACGTTGTTAAGGTGACTATTTTGGAGGAATCACCTAGAGCTTGTTAGTTAAAGTTAGGACTTCAATCCTTATGAAATGGTTTTTAGTAGTTGAAGATATTTTTCAATATATAAGTATCCAAATTGAAGGATTAGGATATTTCATGTAGCCATTATAGCGTATGATTAGTTTCCATACATTTTTTTTTTTTTTTTTTGAGCAATCACGATTGCTTATTGCTTTCATTTGACTGTTTTGATATCCTATGATTTTATTTTCCCCAGCCACCCTCTGCAGCATCACCGTCGACCGGCTCCTCACGATGCTGCTCCTATAGCAAAAACCGTCTCCAGGTTGCATACATGTCCTAAACACACGCGTATACATACATACACACACATACACCTACACACACGCAAACACATACACACACATATACCTACACACACATACACCTACACACACATACACAAGCACATACACACGTGCATACATACAGATACATACACATACACACACAAACATACACACAACTACCCACGCATTCATGCCTGCACATAGACACAAACACTCATACACACACTCATGCCTACACACATACACATACCACCTACACACAAACACACATATGCCTGCACACACACATACCCCGCCCCCACGCACACAAACACTTATACACACAACTACCCACACACTCATGCCTACACACATACACATACCCCCTACACACAAACACACATACCCCCACACACAAAAACACACGCCTACATACATACACACACTCGTGATTGCGAAAAACACGAAATTTGAATTCAGGATGACAAAATGCAAGTTAATTTTTCTTTTTTTTCTTTTTTTGAATAACTAAAAGTTTTTGTATTTTACGCAGTTAAGCATGAGCGCGGAGTCTGCGCAGCTGACTCATAATTGCCAGCACTAACGGCAGAACTTCCATTGAACATTATCATGGAAGTTTAACAGAAAAAGTGCTGCTGTGGAATAAAATGGCGAAGTTGTTTGCAGCACCTTCAAAGAAGTCCACATATTTATAATAGCGAATGATCGAGTAACGCTCCTGACGTCATCAACAATGAAACTCACTCCACGACATGATAATTTGATAACATTTTTTGGTAATGTTTGACATGCAGGGAAAGGCTTTACTGTGACAAGGCTGAACTGGACCCGGTATCTTAACTATTTTACTGGTAAGACTGTCATTTCAGGGGAATGAAGAAATAAAATAGTCGTCAACAATGAACGCTATCTACTGGAGTTGAAGGTTAATTCAGTGGAGTCAGGGTTAACATTTCAACTATCAAAATATCACCAAAAAGGCAATGGCTTAGTTTAAATGTGGAAGCAATTTTCAGCCGTCATACTTTGACGTGCGATTTTCTAGTATGAACTAAAGCCTTGTTTTAAAAAAATGCTGACTAACTTTTCACAGGTACTACATCCTAATTTTGAAGTATTGTGTGTGTGTGTGTGGTTTTTTTTTCTTTTCCTTTTTTTCTTTTTTTTTCCTCTTAAAATTCCCTTTTTTTCCGAATTTCTACGCTCCATAAAGTGGATTATTCTATATTTCCAAAAGTTATAATTTTGCAGATTTCAAAGTAAATTTTCAGATGTTTTATTCATACTAAATATCATATAAAAAAACAACAACCACAATTCGTAGTATTTTTGCAGTTACACCATAAAACGGGTAGCTGTCATCAAAGAAGAAATTATCTGTGCAGTACGAAATACGCATACATAAAATAGTAAAAAACAAAAGATATCATTAAAAAAATAGCAGAAAAAAAAAACATTTTTTAAGCAATCAAAATGAGAATGAAAATCATATTCCCCGAATGTATTCATTTCAATAACTTTTGTACAAGAAATTCTTAAGTGAGGTATGATTTAAAAAGATTCGTGTTATTTTTTAAGTAGGCACAATGAATCATATAATTACAAAACGAATAAAAAGCTCTCATGAAATCGATAAGCAATCTTGTTTGCTTAGCTGGCAACCAACTACAGTTGAGCTCGTTTATAACAAGCATTGATTTAACGAGAATCCCGATTTAACGAGGGAATAAAAAAGATGTGATTCGTACCACGTGAAGTCTATGGGTGTGAAATTCGCTTTTAACAAGAAAAATCCGCTAAAAGAGAGCAATATTTTTGTGATTCATAAAATTTTGATTAAATTCCATTTAATGTTTTCAAAATATTAGTGGAAAAATTCCATTAACATTTTGAAGTCCACTCAAAGTTGGGAGTGAGTCAAAGTTCCTGAGGACAAGTGATGCCCATTCTTTTTATTTAACTGTAGAGTAGCCTTTAAAAAGTATAATGACACCAATGCTATTATATGCGAGAGATACTTCCGAGTATGTTGCAGATAAAAAAAAATAATAATAATGGTGAAAGCGATAACGAGAGAGCGACAAATGACTTTGAAGCTTCACAACCCTCAACGCACACAATGGCTTTTAATGTATAGAGCCAAAAATATTTTCGAAGCCAATGGTGCCAATGATAATGTTTTTTGGGCCATGAGTATTCTTCGAAAACAATAGCGAGAAAAAAACTATAAGACAGTTCAGATTGAGTTAATCAACGCCAACTTCTGAGGTACTGTAAAGAAAAAAATTAAGTATGTATAAATTTTATTTTTTGAACGTACTTTAAAAAAAAAACACGCTGCCCGAGGGCAAAAATCACGTAACCTTTTGTCGTTTACGTCTGCAAGAAGTCTTCTGCAAGAAATATTTGTAAAACATTTTGGAGAGCGAAACTTTTAGCTCGTATTGTTGTAGCATTTACAGTACAATAGATGGCAGCACTAAAGTTTAATCTCGTGTTTTGATGCAAACCTGGAGAATGTGGAAAATTTTAAAATAGATTACACTAGTCAACACCGAAATGCATCCGGCTCAAAAAATAACTGTTTCCGAAGTATTTTGCCTCGCTAAATACGAAAATCACAAAAAAAAAAGGTTGAGATTAGCTCTAGTTTTCAAGATACAGGGCTAACTAAGATAGTGAATACTCGCTAATGCTCTGAGGTTTCATGGCAGATAGAAACACCCTCTATGGGTGAAACTGTTCTCTAAACTTCGACTCTAAACCAGAATGCAAAATCTCACTCATGAAAACCGAAATAGATTAAAAGAAATTTAAATTCTGTGCAGAGAAATGCCCAAAATCAGCCAAAATTTGTAGTTCTAGGTAGATACCCATTTCTGCTTCCACCCATGGGCGTCCATATGCAAAGTTGCAAGGGGGCAGTAGTGGATTTTAGGGGGGACACAGGGGGCACGTGCCCCCCTCCCCCCGCCAAAAAAGTATTAATTAATTTTACTATTTTATTTATTACTTTTTAACTGACCTTTCCTTTGCACTTTTTTTACGTAGCTAATTAAAAGGAACACAAAACACACAAAAACACACAGCATATTTTGAATAAAAGCATTTTTGTTTGCTAAAGAAGTATTACTGGAGTCAGAGGCCCAGAGTTGCAGAATACATTTAACTCATTGGCTTCAAATTCAAGAGACCGCATTATCGCGATTCGTCCATTAATTCTTCTTTGATGATATCAATAATTAACGTTTTTTTTTTTAAATGTGTAGGCGCACCTAAAAGAGTCATTTTGATCTAGGAACCTATTTGCCAAAAAATAGATTTCTTTTTCAGCTAATAAAAGATTGCAACATGAAAGAAATCATGTGGTAGTTTCTTAGAAAAACCATGATTTTTAAAAGAAACGGCATGTAGTATCAATATGTTATCTCAACTGTATCATGGCTTTAAGAACAAATCAGCAATTGTTTCAAAATTCACACAGAAATAGTTTTTGATTTCTTCGGTTAAACTCATATATGTTATGAAGTTATGATTAAATTAATTTTGAAAAACTCAGAGAGATATGGGTTTATTTAATAACCTTGCCCACGTGTTATAATCATTATGACAATGCTCCAAGGTAAAGCCGCTCATTGTCTAGCATCTTGGTGACATTACATTGGGTTTAGTATTTAAATGGCTTGAAACGTTAAAGATGTATTCCGTCCACATTCAAAGTATATTAGTGCATAATATTCATGTAATTAGAAGTAGATCCATTGACCTTAAGAAATCCTTAAAAAAATAATAAATAAATAAATAAACACGCACATTTAAAAATAAAGTCGTCAAAACTTTGTTATGAAACATCGAAGGCGGGGGGGGGGGGAGGTGTATTCAATTTCCCGTGACCCCTCCAAAAGATTTTTCTGTATCCGCCCCTGCAAGGGGGACTCAAATATTTCCTCCGTGGCTTAGCTGAATATTTTCCCCGTGAAAACTGATTTCAGGACAGATTACAGTCATTAAAATTTGACATTTTTAATAACTCATTTATTAATGGCTAGAGAAGAAATGTTTTTACATTTTTGCAAAGAAAAAAGTACCAAAAGCAAGGAAGTTCTAAATTCAAATGGGGGGGGGGCTCGAGCCCCCCCCCCTTGCCCCCTATATGGGCGCCCTTGCTTCCACCCATGCTGATTCTGCTGGGAATAATGAAGTACTTCGTGAAAGCTGTGAACAAAGATAATTTTCCAATACTGAAGAGAGAAATTTCCAAGATATATTGAAACAAAGTTCATGGAGAGAATTTTCAACGACCCTTCAAATACGCAATTATTAAAATCAGTGTTTTAGAGGGGGGAAAATGTGAGAGGAGAAAAGACACCCAGGAAATCTTTAAGGGTACATTACAAGTATTTCTAAGCAGTGGAGAAGACAAGAACTGAAAACAGTTGGTCAAATAATCCCTGCGGAACTTCTGTGACCATTGATGAATGATATGTCTCTAACTCTATAACTATGTAGTAACTCTGTTTTGTTCACTTCTTCCACGATATTTTGTTTCAAAAATAAAGTTATGAACAGTGAGAATGAGGAAAAGTTTCACCAAGATATCTTTACAATGGAAGCAGACATCATGGTCATTGGGCTGAATGCTCACCAAATGCTGCTGAACTATTGCAAGAGATAATCCTTCCTTGACGTACAAAAAGCAATCGAAATTGAGGCGTTTAAAGCAATCAGCCAAAAGCAACCATTGCTTTCCAAAAAATAAGCATTGTTTAATAAAACAGGACCTATTTAATAACATTTATTGCACAGGTATTTTTTTTCTTTTTAATATTACCTTTAAATCAATGTGTGGTAACTGTGCATTTTTCTCCAGTGAACTTTTATATATCTTGGAAACAAGAGCTAATAAAAAAAAAAAAAAAAAACACTACCATATTCGTTTTTCTCGATTCAAAATTAGTAGAAATTACCTATTTAAAACCGGAATGCAGACAAAAAATTATTTTTTGTTGACTTGTGTTATCAGTCGCGCTAATTTCGAATCCCAAGAGCTCAAGGGCGTATTTTAGGGGTTTGATCTCTCCCATTGAAAGTATGAAAAATCCGAATAAATTTCCGGAAATGTACAGTGAGTTTAATTTTATATTCAACATGCAAATAGTTTTTTCGCTCTCTTTAATTTTTGACCATCTTGAAAGTTTTCGAAAATGTAGAATTCGCACACCCCGCAGCAGCTCGTTAAAAATATATATGAAAAAATCAATGCTGAAAGGATGGTCGAGTAGTCGGGCAATGCATCCAGAGGAAAATTACATTAATTAATATTTGTCGTAAGGGAGAGTTATATGAATGTATCGCTTATCTGCACATAACAGAAGAATGTTCATAAGCAAAAAAAGAAAAGAAAAAATATATTAATTTGAATTTTTGTCTTCTTGAATTCAAATTATGTTTTTCGCAATTACGAGCGTGTGTGTGTGGATGTATGCGCGTGTGTATTTGTGTAGGCGCATGTGTGTGGGTGCGCGCGTGTGTGTGTGTGTATGTATGCATGTGTTTGCGTGTTGTGTATGCAGTGCTGTGCGTGTACGCGCGTGTGCGTGTAGGCGTTCGTGTGTGTGTGTGTGTATGTAGGCATGTGTGTTTGTGTCTGTGTGCAGGCATGAATGTGTGTATGTGTGTAGGAGTGTGTGTATGTGCAGGTGTGTATGTGTGTGTAGGTGTGTGAATTTGTAGGTGCGTGTATGTATGTGTGTGTGTAGGATATGGACGCAACCTGGAGACTATTTTCGCAAGAGGCAGGGCCGTTCCTATCAGGTGTGCAGAGTGTGCGCCGCACAAGGGCGGCCAAACCAAGGGGCGGCCGTAGGCCGCATCATATAGTTCTTATAATCAAGCAAAATTCCTCAGGAATTTCTCACAAGATAACTTATAATAAGTAGAATAAATATGCTGATTTTTAAATGTTCAATTGTCAAAGTATGTGTCGATTTCCCGACAGCATAGCATAGTTTAAGAAAAATAGAATGTTAGGGAACATTGTGTTGGTTCATTCTCCATTAATATTTACTCTTAACACACATGCTTCATTTGGTTGCAAAGTTTGTGACAGAACCGATGATCAGGCATGGATACAGGGGAGGGGAAAGGCTCCCTTCTGAAGCATGAAATGGTGCCGTCTAAAAGGAGCACCGAGGGCGGCCACTAATGTTTAACCCCCAAGCTTTTAGAGACCTAAGCAATGAAGACATATTTTATTTATTAAAAAAAAGCTATACTGATTAGATACTCTCGCAAGCATTTCAAACAACAAACTATATGTAACAAACTCTGTGTTTAACAATCGTGGATGCGTGGAGAGAAAGTGGAAAATTACGACTCCCTTGAGAGTAACATGAATGAATGACGAACTAAAATGTTATACTTTTCCCTCTTTACGACAATTTTTCTGATTAAAATCTTGAATGAACTGCCCGGTTTCAAATCAGTTAGGAGGACAGGGCCCTTGCCCCGGGAAGCAAATTTAAATGTGGCTCCAAAACGAAGATCCAAAAAGATGCCATGACCTGCTTGACGAAACTAAAGAAGGCTTAAAATTGCGTTTCTATGATTTTACTTTTGGAAAATTTCGCTGGTTGAACCATCGATCTTAAGGACCCAATTAAGTCTCGGATTCACCTCTTTCACCTTAACTTAACCAAAAATAGCCAAAAATGTTGGCTCCAAAATCCAAAACGTATTTTCAGACGACAGCCCTTCCTATTATCAAACGTCATATAAAATTGCTTTGGCATTTTTCGAAATTTTTGCAGTGGAGGACTCCGAAATCCATTCGCAAACATTACTACCGAAGACAGTCTCAGTTAGCGTCTTTAGAGAAGCCCCTAATTCCACCCCCTCTCACTTGACGTATTTGAAAACAACTGAAAATTTCGTTTTTAGACGGTTCCGTGGAGAGCCACAGCTTCCTGCCTAAACTAGCCTGAAATTGACTTCAGTTTCAAAAACAACAGTTCGTGAGGGCACACTGAACCCCCGCCCGCTCTTAATCCATCGTTATCAAACAATGCTTAAAATACGATTTTGTGACATTTATTTCTAAAGTATTCCGGAGGAGAACTGCCAGGCTTATGTAACTTTTTACGGCGCTAGGGCATATCCATCAATTGTCGAGGTGAGGTGGACAAAAGTCTATAGTTATATTTTTCAGATATTAATGTTGAAAACTATCCGAAAGATCCGTAGAAGCTTCCCAGTTTTGTTAACGTTACCAAAGATAATATAAAATTGCGATTTTAGAAATATCTGCTTAAGAGCCCCAAAATTCTTCCTTCCCAAAAATAGCCTATAACGGATTTCAGTTCCGAAAAATATTTTGGTTCGGAATATTTTCACGTTTCCCCTATTGTTTTCAAATCTAGCCAAAAACAGGTTTTTGAAAAAATAGTGCCGAGAAATTACCGGAGGATAGCCACCAGATCCCCTACCGTCACCAAAGACGGCCTAAATTTACGTTTTAAACTTATATTTCGAAATCTTTCGATGGGAGACGATTGAATCTCCCTCCCTCTTGCAACGTCAACAAAGGTAACCCAAAATTTCAGGTTTAAAATTTCAGTTTCGGAGATTTTTCGGGAAGAACGTCGATCCTTCCTAAGCTATGGTCTCAAAAAATAGCTTCAAATTGATTTCAATTTTGAAAGAATTTTAGGAAAGAACTGCAACATTACTTTCACCTAAAGTCTCGAAAAAGTTCCTAAAATTGCGATATTTGACGTCAATTTCTCAAATTTCTCCATGCTACTTGAATATACTTGACTCTTTTGTCCTTGCAACCAAACACAACTAAAGATTAACTAAAAATATTTTTCATACGCCAATTTCGATAATTTTCTTGGAGCAATCCTCCTCTCCTGAATCCCTGACACCTTCCCCCACGCTTCCCCTTCCTCCGTCCCTTCTCTGATGTCACCGAAGAAAGACTATAAATTGCGTTTTTACGACTAGCAAATTTTTTATCGATTACTTTCTTCAAAGATATAAATTATACCTAAGGAGTTTCTTACTATAAAAAATTTCTTCCTTTTCATAAGATCATTCTTTTGTCCCCCCCCCCCTTTTTTTAATTCGAGCTTGGCATAGAAATTTAAAGAAAGATTTATATAGAAGTTAAAGATTAGTCAAAATATGCAAATTACTCTTGAGGGGCGGCACATTAGGTCTTTGCACACGGGCGGCCGACACCCTAGGATCGGCCCTGGCAAGAGGAGCAGCATCGTGAGGCCAGTCGACAGTGGTGCTGCAAAAAGAGGCAGGGGGGGGGGGATAAAATCATAGGACATCAAAACAGTCAAATGAGAACAATAAGCAATCGTGATTGCTCAAAAAAAAGGAATAGTGTAATGGGATATTTTCTATCAGTCAAAAGTACTACTTTTAGTCACTGAAGTTGATAGAACAGGGTTGGCTTTCTGCCGGCAGAAACTAGTTTTTGCCGTGCCAGTGGCAGAAACTGGTTATAACCGGTTAAAACCGGCAGAAACTGGCAAAAACTTAAAATTGTTTTAAAAAACTAAAGTAATTACTAAATGATATTTGTTTAAACTGAAAAATTAAACTTCATTCCCTCATTGTAAAAAATAAAATGTTATGCTAGTACCCTTGATTTAGTTCAGAAAGGGAACTTTTCAATTGCTGATTCTCGTAATATTTGGATTAATCTAACAAAGGATGCAAATCATATGGGTTCTTAGGATAGAGGAGTGACATGCAGAATTAAACTGGCATTACTGTTTGTAATTTGCTCGCAAATAAGCTTCATCTAAGTTGCTTATGATTGAAATTATCATGTGCTTCAAGAAGAAAGTCAAATTTTACTTCCCAATATTAATCTAGATTTTGTACGTAATATCACAGCTTTGCAAAACAAATTGGCCCCACTTCTCGAAACTCATTTTTCCAGTCGAATTTTTACCACTACCCTAGTTACTACATGAAGGACCAGTTTAAAAAAATAAACAATTTGAAAGTTTCATGAATATTGCTTGTTCCTTGATGCATTGCCTGCTAGCTCTTCTGTTGCAAGAATATTCTAAAGTTTCTCATTCGTGCATATTAAATTGAGAAACTATTTAAATTTTTGGAACTACCCTTTCCAAGAAGAAACTGCAGGGTCCAAACAATGTAACATTTGATTCTGAATTGTGATGATAATATAAGTTAAACTGCTTTGGTTAACAATTAATTATTTTTTCCATGCATTTTCTACTGTCTGTCAATAGTTTTTTTTTTTTTTTTTTTTTTTTTTTTTTTGTCATTTTGAGAGTTTTTGCCAGTTTCTGCCGAAAATGTGGCAGAAAATGGTTTTTGCCATGCCGGTTTTAACCGGTTTCTACCAGTGGTTTTAACCGCCCCGGCAGAAACTTGCCAGCCCTGTGATAGAATGAGCAAAAAAAAAAAATATTTGGAGCGAAAAAAAGCTTTTTATTTTCAAAACGTTTAATTTTTGATTACTTTTTTTAAATATTGGATTTTTCATATAAGGCGTAGTCTTTATGAAGTCACAAGCTATGAACTTAGGGGCGCAATACACTGGCTCGGTGAATGTTTTCGCTTGCTGTCTACCGCGTTTCTAGATTATGACAATTCAGAAGCGAATTAAACATCTCGCTCTACGCTTGCTATCAACCGTATCGTTGCCAGTACATGTGAGTAAAAAAGCGAATTAAATACATTGTGATCTGGGCTAATGGCATCAGTGAATGGCATTTCATCACTTTTGTGATGTCATGTGCAGAAGCGTAAAAAATTTAATTTAATCTTCGCACCAATTGAAATAATTGTTTCAAAACATTAAACTATGTCAAATTATTTTTTTAAATGATCAAGTGCTATGTTTTTAAGCATGCTCTTTCAGAAAAAAAATACTTTCAAAATTTTGGAAATGACCCCATTGTTTGGCATAAAACTTCTCGTTTAGTACATGTTGAGAAAATGAAAATTATCATTAGCCGAATAGAACATGCGTGAGAAAAAATGAGAAGTTCAATTTCTCATACGTTGTATAAAATTCGGATCTGTGCATAAAATATTTTATTTAAAAAAAATCAGAATAAAACGTAAAAAGAAGTTCTCGTCATCAAACTGAAAGGAAATATTTTTCACACATTGTCAGTTTTTCTTGGAAAGTTGGAAGGAAAAAAAATAACACCCATCCTTTTTTGAAATTCTGTTCACCGCTCTACGCGATACAGTGATGAATAGATTTAACATAAATTCCGCTTTTAAAACATGAAACTCACTTTTAAAAATAACCATCAAAAATAAAATCTATCATCATGTCTCCTTGAATTCAACCCGTATTTTACCGTCGGGAAAAACAAGGGGTTCAGCTAGTACAGCGGTTCCCAACCTTTTCAGTTGTGCGGCCCACTAGTTTTGTAGAAAACACTATTGCGGCCCACTATCTACTATATATTACATGCAAAGTAAAAATATACTATCGGGGGGGGGGGTATCTGATCATATCCTTAAGTCTAAATAGTGTACCATGTTAGGATAAAAGGTGTGTTAAAACAAGAGTTCTATGAGATGTAAATCCCCTTCTCCCTTCATGCTGCACCACTGATATAGATATACTGTGTAAGAACAATGTTCAAAATAATTTTTGAGAAATAAAGTAACTTTATTGCATTTACTTATCCGGCATAGCTGTAAGAAAACTCAAAAACAAGCTATCAAAGAAAGCTCCGTGTGATTTTCGACACTTTTTTACCTCTACGAGGGAGTTGATATCTGGATTTAAATTGAATAGTTTTTGTCTCAAACTACTCGCAACATTCAATTCATTAATGTATTTTTTTTTAACTGCAATAAAAATCTCCTTAAAATACGTAGGTTGTCGAAAAACCCCTCAAGTGTCTCAATTCCCTGCTTTTTCATGCCAGTTTAACAAAGAAGGAGCATTTTTAACTTGAAGCTTGAAGCTAATACTAGTTTCTTTGGCAATTTTATTTAAAGGAGTTTCTGTTTCATTAGATTTCATCTCTTTAATTATAGGAGAAAGTTCCTAAGAAATATTAAAAATCTTAATCTTAAAGTTAATTATTGGTTATGAGCCAGGGAGAGCTTTTGAGTGACGGTACATTTCATAAGTGAATTTTCGCAAAAAACGAAAAATTAAGATCCTAAGATTTATTTTTGTTTAGATTCTGGACCAGTATTCACGGCCCAATAACAGGCTGTTCGCGGCTCACTTGTGGGCCGCGGCTTATGGGCTGGGAACCGCTGAGCTAGCAAAATATTCGGCTCCAAGATTATATTGAGGTAGACAAGTCAGCAATGACCATGTTGCACAAAAGTCATAGTCACTTTTTAAATGAAAAAAAGCCTTTTAGGAAAAAGTGGAAATCCTAAAGGAAGAAAATAACTTCAGCATAACGGGGTTGTTTACTTCAGTCAAGAGTAGTACTTTTAGGCACTGAAACTGATAGATACGCAAAAAAAAAATTACATGGACATAGAAAATTCTTTCATTTTCCCAACAGTTATTTTTTAATTAATTTTTTAAACTGTCTGATTTTTCAAACAAGGCATGGTCTTGATGACGTCACAAATGATGCTCTTTGCCGCATCTTTCAACGCATTTCCACGTTATGATAATCAAGAAGCGAATTAAAATTGCGCTCTATGCTTGCTATCAACCATATCATTGCCAATACACGTGAGTAAAGATGCGAAATAAATATTTTGCTCTGTGAATGGCAACACAGAATGACATTTCATCATTTGTGATGTAATTTGCAAGAAATGTAAACAATGAAAGCACACCGATCTAAGTTATTTTTAAAAATATTAAACTTAAACAAATGATTTAAAAAATAGTTAGATCCTATGTCTTTAAGTATGTTCTTTCAGAAAAAAATACTTTTAAAATTTTGGAAACGACCCCATTATGAAGAAAAAATAAAATATAGTGAAAACTTTAAAGTAAATGTAATTTTCTAGAAAATGGAACTTGAGTTTTTTGAATTGACGTTTTGAGAAAATTTGGAATATACAAAACTGAATTATTTTTAAAGTGTTTTAGAGAATCAGCTCCTTTGAATAGAAAATGTCAAAATTTTTCGTGCAATTATTATTATTATTATTATATTATTGAACTGATCATTCCTCTAAAAAGCATTTTTCAAGCCTTGGAAAGAATCCTAGCTGTATCAGTTTGTAAAGTTTTTTTTGTAAACAGGGAATCCGTCAGACAATGGGATCGTTTCCAAAATTTTTAAAGTATTTTTTTCAGAAAGAGCATGCTTAAAAACATAGAATCTGACCATTTTTTAAATAATTTCTTTAAGTTTAATATTTAAAAAAAATTACTTAAATCGGTGCTTTTTCATCGTCTAACGCTTCTGCCGATGACATCATAAATGATGAAATGCCATTCAGTGTTGCCATTTTCACGGTCCAAAATATTTACTTCGCATCTTTACTCACGTGTATTGGCAACGATATGGTTGATAGCAAGCGTAGAGCGCAATGAGGTCATTTCCAAAATTTTAAAAGGGGGGGGGGTATTTTTTTTCTGAAAGAGCATCCTTTAAAACATAAGATCTGACCATTCTTTAAATAATTTATTCAAATTTAATATTTTTAAAAAATTGCTTAAATCGGCGCGCTTTCATTGTTTACACTTCTGTCGAGTGACATCACAAATGATGAAATGCCATTCAATGTTGCCATTCATAGAACAAAATATTTAATTCGCATCTTTACTCACGTGTATTGGCAACGATATGGTTGATATTGATAGCAAGAGTAGAGCGCAATTTTAATTCGCTGCTTGATTATCATAACATGGAAACGTAGTAGAAGGATGCGCCAAATTGCAAAATTTGTGACGTTATAAAGAACACGCCGTGTTTAAAAAATCGGACATTTAAAAAAATGAATTTGAAAAAAACTGTTGGGAAAATGAAAGTATTTTCTGGGTCCGTTTATTTTATTTTATTTATTTATTTATTTATTTTTTTTTTTTGCTCATTCTATCAATTTCTGTGACTAAAAGTAGTACTTTTGACTGAAGGAAACAATTCCCTTGGTGTTTGCAGCAACAAAGAGTTAACTCCATTATTTGGTCGTTTGGTTCAGCAAGGAGTTATCTCCGGTTAATAGTTTTCAAGTTCAATTGGTTCAACGAGGAGTTATCTCCGGTTGATAGTTCTCAAGTTGCTCGAGTTAACTGCTAAGCTAGAGGCAACATGGAGTTAACTCCAGGAGATTTCCCATCAATCAAAAAATAGAGTTACTCTTTGTCGCTGCAAACTTTTCAATTGCAATTCCATGCGTGTCAGCATTTCCATAAACAGATATGACACTTACAATATACGATCAAACTGTTGGGCAGCTGAACTTCTTTTATCAACTAAATGTGCTCTTTGTTAATGGGCCAACTGAAACACCTCTATTTTTCCACGTTTTACACTTTCACCGCAATTCTGAGACATAATTCTAAAACAACTGGCGCACGTGAGCAAAGGGCACGTGAACCTTGTAAAGCTTATCTTCAACGGGATAATGGGGAATGGTTTTTAGCTCTCGGTGCAATTAGCCATTTATGCCGGTCGTATCGCGAAATACCGCAATTCAAAATATTTTTAATCTTCGTACTGCTCATAAAGGTAAGTAGTTCATAAATTGAACAGATATTTTTTTTTTTCACTTAACTTTTTAAAGTATGAATTTTTTTGCAGAAAAATATCGCTAAAATTTACATTGGAACTAGCTTTTTTTGGTTCGGACCAGACATAATTTCAAAGCCCCTACATACCTGAAAATCGAAAATACTTCTCAAAAATTTACTTTTATTTACTTTGTATTTAAAACAAAAATTTAGTCATTTAAAAAAAATGGAATTTTAAAATTGTTAAATTCGAATGTTTTTTTTTCTTTTTTTTAATAATAAAGAGCATTTTTTTTTTTAACAATAACGACTACTTATTGTTCTCACTTGACGGTTTTGGATTCCTATGATTTTATTTTCCCACCAGCACCCTCTGCCAGCACCACCGTCGCGTCGACCGGCCTCACGATGCTGCTCCTCTTGCGAAAACCGTCTCCAGGTTGCGTCCATATCCTACACACACACGCCTACACACACACACACACACACACACACACTCATGCCTGCACACAGACACAAACACATATGCCTACATACGCACACACACACGAACGCCAACACACACGCGAGCATACACACACAGCACTGCATATACAACACGCACACACATGCATACATACACACATACACACGCACCCACCCACACACATGCGCCTACACAAACACTCACGCGCATTTATACACACACACGCTCATGATTTCGAAAAACATAATGTGAATTCAAGATGCCAGAAATACAGGCATCTTGAAAAAGTATCAAAACGAAAAATGGAACGTTTACAAAAGAAGGAAGTTGTTAATGATTGAAAAGGTATCCAATGTTTTTCATTTTAAATCCAATGAAGTTCCTAAGTGGATGTTTGTAATATTAAAATGATGCACACAAATATTAGGGGTAGACACAAATGTTAGGGGTTTAAAAAAAAAAGTGACGCAAAAAAAAAAGATTAAGTTTTAAACTGCAACATAAATGCGATCAACAAAATATTAAAATCGAATAAATACAGAAGTATAGAAAAATAAATATATAAATATTTTAAGCACACGCTTCTTATTGTTCCCTAATAACCTCAATAATTATTTAAAAGAGGTCAATTTCAAAAAAAAAAAAAAAAAAAAATGTAGAAAATGGAAAAGTCAAATCACAATTGTTTTCTATTTGAATGATTTACGATACAAAATACATTATCAATATAATTTAAGGATAAAAAATAAAAGATTTGAGTTACGATAGTCATTTCGTCCAAAGAAAAAGTCTTGTGTGTTAGGTTTCTTTTTTTTTCCCCTTTATGGCGGAGCTTTACAAGCTATTTGTTGACTGACTTCAAGAACTTGACATAATTTCTCAATCTAGCGTAATTCACGAAAACATAATTATTGACACGGTAGCGAAAATTATTCTAATGTTTAGCTTTGACGCGTTGACTCATAGCTGATGAGAACTGATGATGATCTGCTCCGTTAAACATAATTTTCTTCACAATGATTTTCAAGGTGAAACTGTTGTCTCGCTTCCTTGCTCACAAATTCAAGTTTACAACCATTGATCTTTTGCAACATTAAATCCGTAATCAATCAAATTCAGCAGTATTGAGTTTGGGAGTAAACATTGGAAAATATTTTGTGATTTATCTAACTCAAAAATCCAATACATGCAGTAACATAACTACGAGGTCTGGCACCCCGGGCGAACTTAAGAAATTGCGCCCCCCCCCCCTGCAAAGTCGCCTTGATGGGAAGTCACCGGAGGTCACCATTACCTCCCATTTTGAGGGGGGCGTGAACTAATTGATTCGACAAATTTGGAGACAGTATTGCAACTTAAATATTCTTTTTTTTTACTTCCTTTTACAAAAAAGGAAGTATTGTATTCGCGAAAAAAATTTCACTCAAAAATTGGCCTTAATTTCCATTTTTCTCACCCCCGAATGAATGTTGAGTTGTTTTTTTTTTTCCGACCCGACCACACGTGGATATATGCCTGGGAACCTACAGACACCCGAAATATCCATCTTGACTACAACCGAGTTAATTACAACGAATTTTCTCGTGACGTCCGTATGTACATATGTATGTGCGTATGTGTGTATGTATCTCGCATAACTCAAAAACGGTATGTCCTAGAATGTTGAAATTTGGTACGTAGACTCCTAGTGGGGCCTAGTTGTGCACCTTCTCTTTTGGTTGCATTCGGATGTTCTTAAGGGGGTCTTTTGCCCCTTTTTCGGTGAAAAATCATTGTTAATTTCGATGTAAACTCAAGTGGTGTTATAATTTGTAGGACACTTGGCGATATATCACCAGTCTTTTGGTCGCCATGTTTTATCGCCAACTTGGCGAAAAATTTGGCAATTTTATTTATTTATTTTTTTATTTTTTTTTTTTAAATCTGGTTCCAATTTAGCCACTGTTGGTGATATTTAGAGAGTAAACTATTGAATCACATTAAAACTGCTAATAATGAGAAAATGATATTAAATTGGATTAAAAGGAAGTCATGTGATGCACACATCAGCTCGTTTTTTGAATAGTTTTCAATGATGCTAAATGTTCCTTCTCAGTAGGGGAGACTAGGGATACTTGATCCCACAGCCAAAAATGTACCAAAATCATTAAATAGAGATTTGAAACCTGAGAATAATGTTAAAGTTATACATGTACATATAATCTGGCAACACTTTTTTTTTTCAGCCATTTTGTTGTAGCTCAAGAAATGATTGTCTGAATGTGCCAAGGGAAACTTTTTTTTTAGGAAAGCATTCTGAAGTTTACATTATCCAATATATGTAACTTTAAAAAAGATACTGAAGTTAAAGTACAGACAGTCTTTAATAATTGAGACATATTTTCAGTAAATTGCCACTGATTGTTAATAATGTAACAAGTATGCTTGTAAAAATCGCGTATTAGGGATACTTGATCCCTTCGTTTAGAGGGCTCAAGCATCCGTATGACAATATAAACAGAATGAAAACAATGTAACTGATGTTTACTTCGTTGACATTAACTTTAAACATTTAAAACCACGTTAACATAATAAAATTTATCATAGTTTGAGTAATAGATTCATAACACCTCAAACATCTAAACATAAACTAACTATACTGATGAGTAATGTTTTGTTCAGCCAAATGAGATTGAACAAGTTGAAATAGATGTAAAATCCTTCTTTGAATGAAAAAAAAAATGATTTTGCTATCGTTAGATTTGCATCAAAAAAGTTGGATGCCCATAATGTTGACCCATTAGCGGATAGAATGCTAAGTTGGATTTCTAGAGTTTGAAATTAGTTTTCTCAGGGGTGCCCACAGGGGGGATTATAGAGCAAGTTGCGCCATCAATTTTTTTTTGGGGGGGGGGGTTCCAAAAGTTTTGTTTTTCTTTAGAACATGAAATTTTTGATTTTTGGAAGGAAAAAATGTTTAAACTTATTCAACAAGAAATAGAAGCATAAATAACACTTTTTTCACGTACTCTTTCCAAAATTTAATGGCCGTGTCTCTTTTTCAATAAAGGGAACATCAAAGACGGGATGGAATTGGTGTCCGTTTTAAAGCTGGATCAGACAATTTGCTTTATTTTTAATTTATTATAAATTTTCTGGAAGAAGCACAATTCTGAATGATGAATACGTGTGACAATGATGAGAGGGAGAGAGGTCAAAAATGACTAAAATAAAAAGGTTTTCCCTCTCCTTTATTTATTGTTTGTAATAATTCTGACCACTATGTTCTAGTCTTTCATTGATTCATTTGCACCTTGACAATCGTTAAGAACTAGTTTTGAAGTTTGCGAATAATATATTTTTAATCCCTCCAATTGACAACTACTATATTTTCTTCATAAACTAGCTTAAGTTATGTAGAATTTTTCATTTCACTTTACAATCATCATTTTAAACTCATTGTTTAAATTTATCATAAGATGATTTTTATTAAAACTTTCGGTAATGTAGATTTTCGCTGATTTTCGTAAGTCATTTTTACATTTTTCTATATCTGTTATGCGTAGAAGGATATTTGATTCGTTGAAAATCTTGAGTTCTGATTTTCGATGTGTGCTGAATAGCTGAATCCATTTTTAAGGATTTCCGAAAATTATCTGTCACATAGTATCTGTGTGTGATCCACCTTTTTTGGCTATGAAACTTCCATTTTGGAAAACTTCCAGGAGAGCACCCCCACTGTAACGCCCGAATAACACCCTCTTTATCATCAAGATTCATGCGATGTCTTCGCTGCTTTTTTTTATTTTTTTATTGTTAATTAAAGATTGGTGGGTTTTTTTTTTTTTTTGAAAAATTAAAAGTAATATATATATTTTTGAATCAATTGCGATTCTTCCGAAGTACTATACAGAACTACAATCAGAATTCAGTGATTCGAGGCTCAGTAGTAACAATAAGTTCTTGTGATCTCCAGAAGATTCCTCGTGAAGCATTAGTGCGGTTATCATTTTCTTGCCAGCCCTCCCTAAAAGGGACACAGGAGAATCAGGATTCTCTGCAGGTTGAATACACCCCAAAAACACGTGGGCATTATATCACTGAAATCTTGTGGTTTGTCTGTGCCCTTGGAAAGGTCGATCAACCGTCTCGAAGTGTAAAAATGTGGATATCTCCAACTCACCGCCCCTTTCTTCACATATTACGTTTAATGTGTCCTTGGCCCTTTTTATTTTTCTTCGCTTCTCTCAGGGTTGGCTGCTTCGCTTGGTTTGCCCTCAGGCATCAAGTAGGGAAAGTTAATTTTGTGACCTTGCATACCCAGGTACATTCATGCGTTAGTTCAATAGTTTTTTTTTTTTTTTTTCATCTTTCCAAAACATTAGTCTAGGAAAAGTTGTAGATGATAACGATCTTAGAACGTTTTTTTTTAAAAAAATGGCATACATATCTAATGAAGTAGGTGTCTGTTACGTGCTTTTCTAGTAGTCGAAGTTAATAAAATTGCTCGAAAGATTAGATTTTCACTCAGAAAAAGTGAAAGCGCCTGATGGCCAGATATTAGTAAGTGATTTTTAATGTCTTTAGAAATGTAATTATGCAGAACATATAAAAAATCAAGGGGAGAAAAAAAGAGGTCAAGCGTCTGTTATTCTTTTGAACTGACTTAACCGTTTTCTAAGAGAAATGGCATGTCCTTTTCATGAGTGCTATGAAAGCTATTGCAGTAAATTAAGGCTTAGATTAAGTCGTGCTAAGGTATTTTGTTCGTTTATTTTGTTCAAATGTAAATTAACTCAGGAGTCTGATTTCCAAATTCCTGTATTTTTTTAGGAAAGAGTTAATGTCTTCTTAGTTCAGAAAGAAAATGAAAACTGAAATTGGGAAAAATAGAAAAAGGTAAATGAGTTGCTGTTTATTAAACACTAGCTGCGTTGTACGGTCTGAATCAAAAATGAAAGTTGTGTCAACTGACGCATGTTAAACAATCAGTCTGATATAAAAGACAAAATATAATATAAAATTTCTTGTCAACATGTAGAAAATAGCAGTTTTATGACTCAAAATTTAACTTTAGACCGCTCTGTATTCTCTTACAATTCAAAAATTTAGTCATTGTTGTTAAAAAGCGTTAGCGTCCACTTAAACGGATTTTCTGGTGAAAAATCTCCTATGTGAGGATGTATAGCCCATCTGTATATCCTGAGCATCAAAAGACCTCTATGATAAATTTGTCAAAGATACGACATAAACCGTGGATTTGTTAAGGAACACACACATACAGTCATTTTATACGTGTTTCTATGTGATCGTTTCACAGTGTCTGCTACATGCTGCTGTAACTATCGAAGTGCATATAATTGTTGGGAAAAAGCCTGAGATAGAGCATATCTGCAGTTTTGGTTGTCTATCTTGAAATGACTTAATTTTTGTTTCTGATTTTTGTGGTCGCTGCTGAAGAAATGTGGATTGATGAAAACTATGAATTATAAATCCTTCTACCTCCTTCATCTAAATGAATGAATTTTACCAAGTTCTAATAGTGTTGATCACCTTAGAGAATATTTAGCCATCGAGTCTTATAAACGTCTTTCCTTTTCCAAGCAACTTCAGCAAAATAAGGATTTCAACATTTATTGAAATATTTTAGGCAAAACTTCAATATTTTGATAGCTATCTTCCTAAAATAATTTCTAAAGAAACAAATGGTAAACGCAAGAAGATAAAACTAATTTCAGTTGAAAAAACAAATATTTGCTATTGTATTTTTACCTACACTAAAAAAACTGAAGTACTACAGTGAAACCTGTGTAAGTTGACTACTTGCGGTGCACTGCTTCAGCGGTCAAGTTAAACAGGTGGTCGATTTCAAGTTGATTTGCTAATTTTGTACCTGGAAAAAAAACGATCAACTTAGACGGGGGGTCAACTTTACAGGTTTCACTGCATTAGAAAATCTGTTGAAAACTTGGCTTCCATAAAGGTTTCTAGTAACGATGTAGTTTCTATAGTAACGATGTCAATGTCACCTGAGGAGAAACTGTATCGTTAACTAATGGTACAGTTTCCTAGAGATTTTCAAGTAGTACTGGAGTTTTTTACCAATGTAGTTTTATTCTGGATCCCCAATTAGTCCCGATTCATGAGGTTCTACTGTATGAATAAGCATACAAGGTGATATAAAACCAACATGAAGAGAGACTGCTGCATGGATACATGTTTGTGCGATAAGTAAATAATAACGACCATGGAAAGTGTTTCAGAACCACCCGAAGACATCTATTTCATGTTGTGGGAAACAGCTCTGTCTCTAGGATGTGGAAAGCGGTTTTTGACACTGAACTTGAAACCTTTCTTTGACAATGACCGACAAATGGTTCAAGTTGGGGAAGGTTCAAAAACCTACTGCCCCTCATTTGCAACCATACACGTGTTCGGGGCACAAAACCCTCGTCGGCATGCGTGTGACGGGGCATCCCTCACGTGCTGGAGGTGTTGCTCTTTTCACGTGCTGCATGTGACTGGGCACGTGAGGTTATCACTTTCACTTGCTGCAAAAATGGGCATCGGGGGGTGCGTATCTTGTTTAACGGACAATGCCCCGGAGATGGTACGTGGAGAATTGCAGGATATCTTATCGGAGTGTTTTGGAGTGACACCGCATCAATGCTAATAATGATGAATGAAATAGTTCGCCGTCAGATCCGAACAATTTAATGAGGTTACAAACCATCTCAGAGGATAGCCCATTATCAAATTTCTTCGCAGGGCCATTTCGTGAAAGTAGACCTTTTGCTTCCTGCACGTGAAAGTTATCTTGCGTTGAAACAATAATAAGTTTTCAAATTCGATGAAAAATACATTTACATAGGAAGTCACCTTAAGAAGTCTTAAGAAATCTCTAAGAATTTTTCTCCATTCCGTTTCTTTTTTTCCTTTTTAAATTATTTTTTGTTGATAAAGGATGTCACTTAATGAAAGATCTCTTCTTCCATGAAATAGCCCAGAGCAGGAAAACGATATCATAATTTGAAGCACATAACTAGAGATTAGACTTTTCTAGCATTTTTTACATCCAGTGATAAGCTTCTTTTGATTTTGAAGCAGCGGCAATATAATTCTTTTGCCCGTCAGGGCAAAAAACGAAGGACATTTTTGTTGTTGTTACTGTTTCTAATCTAATTTCTTAGCAGAGCTAGACAATTTCCAAGAACCTAAAAATCTGATGAAAGTCCAGGAACTGCATTGGATCCCGCAGAATTTCGGCGTTAGAGGGAATATTCAACGGCGTTTAAAGTCAATTTCTAACTTAATTTTTGTTTCCCTCCTCTGTGTTAGTCTTCTCCATCATTTCCTGTGGTTCTTTTTTCTCTCCATTTACTTTGTTCTGAGTTTGAAGCTTTTTAAAATGCTGTACGAATTTCAGTTCTATGAGCGTATATATTGGCAAAATGCATTGCTTTGGCATATTAGTTAGACATATGATTTCTGTCAATTTTTCAAGAATAATCTGAAGGACGAAATGTCAGTTATAAAATTTCGTTATAGGGTCGACTTTAATTTAAAATGAACATAAACTTTGAATTTTCAATAGGTAACTCCAATTTTTTTATTCCAAATCTGCTATTAGAATTCAAATTTAACACTGTATACTAATTTCCTTGCTATTTGACTCGGCCATTGTTTCATATTAAATAGTAAAAAATCTACCAAGTGAAAATGTTTCGTATACTATCTATGTCTAAGCTACCATGGTTCCCCCTCTTCCTTCCCATATTTTCAACCAGGGCCGAGCAATAGACGCGGTTTTACTAGTTAAGCTGAGATGATCATGACAAAGTTAGCTTTTTCAAAAAAAGAAAAATGCAGTTACAAAACAACCGAACAGTAAAAAATGCTTTATGTGGTTGCAAATATTGATAAAAGCTTTTCAATCAGTTTGGAAATTATTCTTCGGGGGAAAATTTTCGAAATAACTCTTGTTGAAAAATTAATCAAGATGAAATTTTGTATGAATAACCGAAATGACAGTTAAAATTGTATTCAATAGTTTTTAATACTGCGCTTAAAAGTCCACAGTCCTGCCGTTTCAGGGGTCGTTTACCATTGTTGAGTGTATGAAAACCGACTTCTTGGTAAAAGTAAGAAATCTTGACAACGTTGGTATTTCGTAAAGGGTTATTTGATATTTACGAGTTATGACGTTTCTTTTTCTTTTCCTATCATTAAATTATTTATCTATTTTCGCTCGACTTTTCCCATGATTTTGAAAAGTTTGATTACTTGGACATTGAGAATTTTTACTCCGAGTTGGCTGCTAATTGGAAGAATTATTTCCTGACCAACTTTTAATCCGCAAATAAGCAGAATCCGCAAATAATCCTTAAATGCGTTCGAAAATACGAATTTATTCTCTCTTGAAAGGATGCTCTTAAGAGTTTATAAACAGTAATTTCTTTCAACTATGATTTTAAGAATTGAAATCGATTGAACTGCTCGCAAGGTGACTGAAATACTTTGACGCTACAAACTGTCTGCTGCAGTGAGTTGAATAAAAAATAGTATCCGTTTTAAGCAAACAGAATTCCGTTTCCTTTGACCGCTCTTGAACTGTGCTAGCATAAGACTCGTCAGTAGAAGAACCTAGCGCGCCTGGTGAATAGAAATTTGGGAGAGATTCGCTTGCATCAAGGTCAGCGACGTAAACAGCTTTCCCCTTGGAATGAAGAGGATTGTGTAGCCAACGGATTCGGGCAGAAAGGATTGACGGACAGGAAACGAGAAACAACGCCTTTCTTTTTGGCGGGAAATTTCGGCCTTGTACACAGGAACCTTGTCTTCACTCTGCTCATTGTCTCATGAGGCCATCGGCAGAGCGTATAAGCTCCACAGATCTGATAAATGAGACATGCAGCGGAAAGTGGGTAAATGGCGAAAGATTGAACATTTCAGATTAGGTATACTGAGTTGTAGAAGAAGAAACTGAGACAAAAGACTTGTGGCAAGATATTGTATTCTACATTTCAATTCCTGTAAAAATCAGCAAAGCGCTTTCAGTTGTGTTTTGTTTCATTTTATTCGTTAATTTTCAATTTTGGTCTTTATTTTAAAGGCTTAAAACCTTTCGGGACACGGTGGAGTTGTTTAAGGTCATTAATTCTGTTAGTTATTTTCAGCCAAGTGTTGAAGCCACACTGTCAGATGGTTGAGATGAAAAAGGTGGCTCAAACAAACGAAGACACCGTGCTTCAGAGGATTAATCGAAGCACTCCGAGTTAATTTTTTAATAATTCCTTGTTACAACGAAAATTCAGTTCTTACTACAAAATGAAAAAAAAAATGTAGTTTGAAAAACAAGGTGTGTTCCAGTTTCGAAGTTGAGACTCTCAATTTGATTCGTTGACAATTGCAGATTTTTCAAAACTTTCTCTAAAAGTGCACTTTCAGCCATTTCTTAACCTGACGTCCTGTAGAGACATACATTTTTCTTAGCCCTAAACCGGCGTAAATATTTACCCCATGGGAGTGTTTTGCTCGTAAAATCGTTCTGAAAGCTTTAATTTGACTCATAAGTACATGTTTTTTTTTTTTTTTTTTTTTTTTTTTTTCATGCCTAAGAGAATAGTGAAGAGCAAAGTCAATTTCATCAAGATTTAATTGGTGAAAATACGATTTAAATACCTAAAAGTGCTGAAAACCCAGTTTACCTGGGGAAGAAATTTTTCCGATTTGTAGTTCTACGGCTAGGACTCCAGTGTTGTTGTAAGCACATCTTTTTTTTTTTTTTTAAATATCCGCTGGAAAATCCCTGTTGCGATTGAAGAATGACTAAATAATTTACACTCATTTGGAGTCGATATTAAACCACATTATCGTCACTTGAATCACTCAACTGCTGATAAACCTCTGCGTGCATCACCCGTCAAATGCATGGTACACTCTGGAAATTTTCGAAAATCAGAATCTCTTCTGGGTGCTGTTTAAGCAACAATCTATGCTACACATGGTTTGCCACATATCTCAAATAATTTGCAAAATGTACACCCGTCTGATTGACAAACTGCGTGTCTTAACTGTTGCCAGTCCTAAAACAAAACGTTGAAGAACTTAAAAGCGTAAGCACATGTGAACTTTTCTTTGGTGGATGCAAAGCTACTTAAGTAACCTACTTAACGCTTTTATAAGAGCAAAATTTCTTAACTAACGTACCAAGCTCATTGCGGAACAGCTTCTCAGTTGAAGCACCTAGAAGAAAGTGGACTTAATTCTCAAAAATAAAAAAATATGGAGATAGCTAGTAAAAGTGGTAGGAGAAACCTTAGAGCAGGAATTAGTAAATGAAGGGAGCTAGTCCAATCATTGACTTAGCAAAAGCTTAGACAAAGAGCTCAAGTCACGTGACTTAACAACGACGAATGGTTGACACGTTTAACGTGAAACTGGCGAAAGAAGTCTGTTTTCTTTCAATGCTTCGCTTTAAAATTTGTCTATTGACTTGGTGTCTTCAGTTCCCTCCATTTTATCCCTTCTCGATGGGAGAGACTTATTTGATGGCAAGAGGTGGTAATAGTAGCCATGGTAGATGCTGCTATATAGTATGATTTAGAAAAACTTTTCAATGAAAGCATGCCTATAATTTGAAATTTGCACCCACTTTACACAGCCCTTGTGTTTTGTCACTTGCATCCCATTGCAGCTCGCTGCCTAATGTGCCAAAAAGATAACACAAATAGACCACGAAAGACTAACCCTAGAATTGGCTAACTCTAACCACGAGATTTTACCGGTCTTTCACTTTTAGCAACACTCTTAAAAAGTTGGAAATATCAGTCCTTTGACCAGGGGGACCGGAAAGTATTGTGGATGTTTTACAACAAGTACTTTTTTAAGCACTTTTATTACACTTGGAATGTTTGCCACGAAAAAATCTGTGGCCTGCTTTTACCTATATCTCAGCATCTAGACCACTTAGCGCTAAAAAAATAAATTCTAAAATAAAATTATTATTTCGGTTAGGATGGAAAACAGAAAATTTCGAGTAATTTCATCATTAAATGATGAAATATAAAACCCATTGTTACAAAAATTCGTTGCCTTCCAACAATAATGTTAAAGTGATCATAAAAAAATTTCTAAATAATGGCTTCTCTGAAGCAAGCATGAAATTTATTCTGTATGATTGCTCCCGTATTTTTATATTCATCTATGCCAGTATTCGATGATGGGACTGAGTAGAGAGACATGTTGGGAACTTTATCACGAGTAACTTGTATGTTGTGAAGCGTAAACTAGTTTGAGAAACCTTCAATATTTAAATGGTTCTAATTAAACTGGCATATAAATAAATCCTAGAGAGGAACAAGGATTAATTTATTACCAATTGCTTGGAAGTTTTAGACACGAATATAGATTTTCCCCACTTTTAGTATGGAGCATTGATATGAAAAAATAAGGTGAAGTTTCTTGATAGCAACATTATTCTATTTCTAAAATACATTTACACTAAAAAAAAAAACAGATTTTTTTTTTTTAAATACTAAGCACTTTTCTTAATGCACTCAAACGGACAAAATAACTTTTCTGGGTCAGAAACATCAATTTAAGTATTCCTGTAGTTTTCAGTTACTTCAAGAAATTGACAGCACAAGTGACAAAAAGTGTGGCTCAAGTCATTTGAAACCAAACTTTCCTTTAAGAAAAATATGCATGTTTCAACACTCAAATTTATGAATGAAAGCTAGATGATAAGAAATTATCTACATGACTTGAGCCGCACTTATCTTCGTTTATTGTGCCATTTTCTTGGAATTTTTGAAAACTACAGGAATACTGAAATTGTCATTTTTGACCCAGAAAAGTTATTTTGTCCTTTTGAGTGCATTATAAAAAGTGCTTAGCATTATTATTTTTTTTAATTCTGTTGTTCTTCAACAACGATGTAAATTACCCACTTTATCAATAGGCTTTTGCTATCTAGTATGCAAATTATCAATCCTTGGTTGATAAAAAGCAATTAATTTTCGAAGAAAAATATCCAGAAATGGCACCTTGGATGCAAGTCAAGTATTCAAGTTTTTGTTTCATAAAAAGTGTTTCAGCGATCGGAAAAAAGGAAAATCATATTTATTTCGAGAATATTTTCATACTAGTGGTACCCGCACAGCTTTGCCCGTAATAGAAAAATTAAAAGGTCTTTTGGTTCGCCTGTATATTTACAAATAATGTATGGTGAATTTTCTCGCCAATTGGCTTGTACCCATGTTACGGTTCCACGTTATGATAATTTCGTAATTTACTCGTCCATCTTATGATAATTTTGTTCTTAAAATTGGAATAGAAAAAGAACCACATTGAATATTCGAAAAATCGCTTCGAAGTGCAAACCCCCATGCTACAAACTAACTTCGTGCAAAATTTCATGAAAATCGACCGAACGGTCTAGGCGCTATGCGCGTCACAGAGATCCAGACATCCTCCGGACATCCAGACAGAGAGACTTTCAGCTTTATTATTAGTAAAGATTATCAGCAGAAAAGGAGTGATCCTGAAACATGATAATGAAAGACCACACTTCTTGTGGTAGGCTGCTTCACCCACACACTCAATTGACATTGCAACATCTGATTTCCTTTGACTCTGATCTAACTATGACAATAAAACTTGAAAAATTGTCCGATAATCCAAAATTTCATCACCAGATATTTTGCTGAAAAACTGACTAATTTCTATCTATCCGGGATTTAAAATTTGTGCACTATACGGCAAAAGGTTGTTGATAACGAGGGTCGTTGATTAAAAATAATAACCTTCAAAAATTTATTTCATACACAAAAACGACTTTCTTTTCTAGTCCCCCTTATAGTCTGATTTCAAAACACTTTTTTCTGCTTGTTGAACTGCGTATTGTCAGAGACTGAAAACGGAGTACCCCAACTAGGCCGTGGCCTAGGTTCCCAACTTTTAGAGGCCCTTCAACGGCTAAAATTGTTTTAATTGCCCCGACAGCAAAAACTGAAGTATGACTACAGCGGCCACAAAAAAAAAGTGCCTCGCCTAGGGCCCACTATCTTAATCGGGGCCTGCATGTTGTATGAATTAGAGCAGTTCAAAATAAAATTAGCAATGCTCGAATGTACTCGTATATCAATGAGTGTTGTTTCAAGTCATGAAAACACTGCACAATTTCGAACAACAAATAGCAATAACATTAATATTACGGTTTTTTTCCAAAGCTGAGCAATAATTGCTGAATAAAATCATCCATCAGAAACATTGATACCTATGAAAAAAACGAAACGAAAAAACAAATGCTAATAACTTTTAATGTAGTTTATGATATCAAAGTAACTATTCGGTTATCATTTTCCCATGTAGAAGTAATAGTCATGTATATAATATAAATCAAATTCTTCTCAAGATATTATGTTCCAAGCAATTTTAATTTCTATCCAGCAGGGACCAGTATTTTTGCAGATAAATCATAATTCTGTAGATTTTATTACGTATCATTCATCGTAAGATATCTAAGATAAAACTATCCTGACTATCAGATGTAGAGCTATCAAGATAGTGCTTGCGGAGCAGTTTTATTGGGATATGAGTTATCAAAAGAAAAAAAAATGTTTGAATCTTTGAAAACCCGTGCCAAGGTTACCGTTCTTGTTTTAATATGCTGAAAATATGAATTGGACTGAAAAATTTTAGGGAAGCATTGTGCCGTAACTGCGTTTAGTCGACACTTAGACATTAGGTAAAATCTGCCGAAATCTTAAAATGGAAATATTATAGATAATAAGATCAAGGGTAAAAAGGGCATTCACTTGACAAAATCGAATGGAAAAGGATAGAATTATTGAACAAGTGAAGCACTTCAACTACTTAGGATGTGACATCTCCTGTGACCACGACAATGATGTCCAAAACAAACTACATAGGTTTCAACACTTATGCGGAACCCTTACAAGAATCCTAAAAGGAAAAACGAGAAAGGACACACAACTGAAGTTCTATAAGGTTATGACGGTGCCAACCTTACTATACGGCTCTGAAACATGGACTTTGAACAGTCAAGAAACTAGTAGAATTCAAGCAGCAGAGATGAAGTATTTGCGATCACTGAAGAACTGCACTATCCTAGACAAAATAAGGAACGAATCCATTCGAAGGGAATTACAGATATTCAGCCTAAATGGAAAAAATCACGGAATATCGCAACGATTGGAAAAACCATGTTCGACGTATGGCACGAGGGAGACTTCCAAGAGCTGCCTTTTATTACAGACCAAGGGGCAAACGAGACCGTGGTAGGCCCAGGAAACGGTGGGGCGACCAAGAAGCCGGAACAGGCTACATGCCTAATCCTTGAAGAAGAAGAAAAGGATATATAGCTTTCTGTAAAAGAAATCTCAGTTTAAAAAAACCTCTTTTGCTGCTTCGCAGAAGCCGAAAATTAAATCTACCTGTAGCTTTTTCAAAACATTATGGCTCGATACAGAACTCGGCTTTTTTTTTTTTTTACTTTTCTGTTTTGATTTCATAAATTTATTTGATTTCTCATATCTATCTTCCTTTTCTTTCATATTTGCTTTTTAATTGTTTTAAGAGCCTAAACTATACGTCAAGTTAAAGAAACGAAACACCCAAAAGCAAAAGGGTGTAAGGACCAAAATTCAAAATTTTGGCAATAACTAGTACAATGGAGCCGTTTCCAAAATTTTAAAAGTATTTTTATCTGAAGGAGCATGCTTAAAAACATAGGATCTGACCATTTTCTTAAATAATTTGTTCAAGTTTAATATTTTTAAAAAAATTACTTGTATCGATGCTCTTTCATCGTTTATGCTTCTGCCGACGACATCACAAATGATGAAATGCCAGTCACTGTTGCTATTCACAGAACAAAATATTTAATTTGCATCTTTACTCACGTGTATTGGCAACGATATGGTTGATAGCAAGCGTAGAGCGCAATATTTAATTCTCTTCTTGATTATCACAACGTGGAATCCCGGTAGAAAGATGCGCCAAAGTGCATCATTTGTGACGTCATAAAGACCACGCCTTGTTTCAAAAAACCGAACATTTAAAGAAATTAATTTAAAAATAACTGACTGTCGGGGAAAATGAAAGTATTTTCCGGGTTCATGTTTTTTTTTTTTTTTTTTTGCTAATTCGCTTATTCTATCAATTTCAGTAACTAAAAGTAATACTTTTGACTGAAGAAAGCCACCCCATTGTAAGGAAAAACTCTCATCTGAGCATGGACTAGGAAATATTTTCTGTTAAAGCTTCTATGGATTCAACTATGCACTCGTTTTATTCAAAACTTAATAAGTCCACGTACATCCCTTTGCTTCTCACTTCTTTAAATGAGAATTTTATTCAAAGGCAGAAACACAATACGAGGCTTTGAAAGTCTTTTCCTCAAAGATGAGAAAAAATAACTAGACAGCTAAAAGGGCCATAAAATATTTATTCACAATTATGTAAAACTGTTAATTTCTACTTTACCCATCCCACTTTTTTGATTGCAGTAGACACTCGTTTATCCGGATCAAATTTATAGCTTTAAAAAAAATATTCACATAGATAATTTTTTAATTATGATAACAAAAATTTAGCTCAGCGTTTCTTACAATGTGTTCCAAGGAACCCCAGTGTTCAATGGAGATCAATCAAGGGTTCTTTTCAAATTCAAAACAGTCTTTTAAAATAATTGATAAATAATCCGTTCTGAATGAAGCATTCAATCAATATTTTCTGAATGAACAACCGAGAATATATCAAAATTAATTTGAGATTATAAACTCAATGATTGTCAATGTATGACCTGCGACCATACTAAGACAAGACTATGAATTTTTTTTTTTTTTTTTTTTTTATGGAAATGATTTTTTGATCATAATAAGTTTTAACTGGAGTATTTTTTGTTTTTAATGCAAGTCAACCATTTTTGAATGCTGCATTTAAACTATACTAATGAAGATGAACCAAGTGTTTCATGAAAAATTAGATATTAAAAAAGGTTCCATTTATTTAAAAAAAAAATTGGGAACCGCTGACATAACTATAAGTACGAAGAACATTCGCTCTTTATTTTGTTTGATTGTATACAGTGCTGGCCGAATTATTAGACTAAGACTGTTTTAAAAGCAAATTCTTTATTGATTACATAATTATAGACACATTAACGAAGAGTGAAATAACTATCTAATATTTAGTATGCATCCCCTTGCTCTTGGTGAGCATTTAAGTCTTTTTGGCATGCTTTTCACAAGGTTTACACCATTTCTTATCTTTTTTAAAAAAGAGGTAAAAAATTGTTTATACTCACTATTATATATACTCACATACACATACTCACTAATTACCTAAAACTAACTTAAAATATAACAGAACACAATAATAAAAAGAGCTAGTGAACTGTTTAAGCTGCTTGAGGTTATGTTCCTGGTGGGTAACAAAGCAGACAGTGCTGCCACCTGCAAACATTAAATTACGCTAAAATAACGTAATAATTAGTGTACAGTATGTACTGTACTTTAACAGTAAGTAAATAGTATTTTAGTGCAAATAGTGTACAAAAAAACGAAACAAAAAAACTCTTTAGTCTAATAATTTGGTCAGCACCTTAATTTATGCGTGCATTGTACAGTAATATATGGTAATTTAACAAACACCACTGTAGCTGAACAATAATAATAAAGCATTGTATTGGTCTGGTTTAATTCAAACTTAACACGTGTTTAAACTAGAAGACAGTGGAGCAGTTATCTGTTAAGAAATTAAGTGAAAAATTGTTTTGTTCCTTTGAATGTCGAAGTTTTGTTACGAAATATGTTTTTTTTTTTTTTTTTTGTCGTAAAAACACCGTAAGTCTACTTATTTAAGGATTTGCTTTGCTTATTATCCATAGTACTCGGATTATCCGCATTTTCGCTTATCCGGAATGCATTTGGTCCCAACTAATCCAGACCGGTGAGGGTTTTTTATTTGTAATTGCACGGTAAGGTTTTTTTTTAATATTTAATTCAGTTCTTATTGGAGTGGTTCTTTTGCTCTTTTGCTTTGCTTTTTTAATTTATATTTTTGCACAAAAGAAATCTTTCTTTTTGTCCCGTTCCTTGAATAAAATAGGTACATCCCGAACAACAGCTTGAGAATCGAAAGAATTGAATTAGTGTCGACCTAAATTCGATAATTTCTGCCGTTCTAATGTTCTTTGTAAAAGCCACTTGACTTCTGAAGTAGATAGTTCTCCTTTCCAATCACAAAAACGTGTCAAGATCTTTTCGCTCACTCTTTGTCACTTTAAATAAATTATTCTTAACAGTAAACGGGAAAATAATTTATTGTTTAGAATAGTTGTTTTAAATATACAATAGCAGTCGTTTAGAAATACTGCTATTTGTTACTCATGACCCATTATCTCTAAAATCTTCAGAAAATGCATACATGTATTGACAAAAGTAGTATTAAGTTGAATTGTTCGATATTCATAGAAATGTTTTAGGTTTTCGATTCTAAATGGACATTATATTTTTATACTTGGTGGCCATTGCTTGGCGAAGTGTAGAGTGTCAAGGTTATTCGCCAAAAAACTCAACAGAACCAACCAACTTATTATTTACTGTGCTCTATTATTATTAGCTTTTTTCTTCCGTCTGAACTTATAAATATGATGTTTGTCAACCAAATCTGAAACATATCATAGTATTTATTGAGGACGATTTATTCTAACTTAGCCGGCCTCACGATGCTGCTGCTCTAGCAAAAACCGTCTCCAGGTTGCGTCCATATCCTACACGCATACATACACAACCGCATGCCTACACACACACACACACTCACACACACAAACCCACACACACATGTACACAAACCCACACATTCATACCTGCACACAGACACAAACACACGCCTACACATACACACACACACACACACATACCCACACAATCGCGTGCACACAGACACAAATGCACACACACTCACACGTGCCTGCACACACGCAAAAAAACACGTGATTGCGAAAAACATAATTTGAATTCAAGATGTCAAAATTCAAATTTTTTTTTTTTTTTTTTGAGCAATCACGATTGCTTATTGTTCTCATTTGACTGTTTTGATGTTCCTATGATTTTATTTTCCCACCGCCTCCCTCTGCAGCACCACATACACACGCATACATGCACACACCTGCACACACACATACACTCATGCCTGCACACAGACACAAATACACACGCACACACACATACACACACACTCATGCCTGTACACAGACACAAACAGCCACGCATACATACACACACACACACACTCATGCCATCATACAGGCACAAACACACACGCATGCATACACATACCTATACACACACACACATACCCACACACTCATGCCTCGACACAAACACACACACACACTCTCGTGATTGCGAAAAACATAATTTGAATTCAAAATGCCTTAATTCAAATTAATATATCTTTTTTTTTTTTTTTTTTTGCTCTGAAATATTTATTAAGTTTTTTCTTCGTTCTCTTTCCACTTTGACTAATTTCAAGAAAATTTTTTGGACTAGAATTCAGCATGTTTGAATGAGAGAATGCATAAAGAAAAGTTTGCATCGATGCAACTACAAACAAAGTCCACGGTTAAACTGATTTCGCATTGGTTTGGTTCGGAATATTCATTTAATTCTCTTTTATTATCTTTCCACTTTGAGTTTTGAACTTATACTCGATATTTCTAAATGGAAGCACAGAGAGCTATAAAGCGTGAAAAAAAAAATTAATTTGAATTTTTGGCATCTTGAATTCAAATTATGTTTTTCGCTATCACGAGCGTGTGTGTGTATGCATGCGCGTGTGTGTTTGTGTAGGCGCATGTGTGTGGGTGGGTGCGTGTGTGTGTGAGTGTATGCATGCATGTGTGTGAGTGTTGTGCATAGGCGGATTTAGGCCGAAATATTTGGGGGTGCAACAATAACAGGGATCTGGCGAGGGGGGGGGGTATTCCCAGAATAACAAGGCAGTGGCGAAATCAGAAAATAATTTTAGGGCGGGACACACTTTTAAGTCTGAAAAACGCGATGTAAACCATATTTAGTAGATTAGGGGATGAGCAATTCTTAACATTTCAAACTGCAGAAAAATGTCTTAAACGAAAGTCGATATTAGAAGCAATGGGTGAATCCAGCTACTGGTTTGGAATGGGATTCACGCCCCAGAAGAAAAAATTGAAATAGTAGTTTTGAAAACGCAGTTTTATAGTTCTTGGTGATATTTTAGGGGCAAGAAAGGAATGAATGGCTCCAAGGCTATTTTTAGAATTTTTAGTCTTATAAATGTGATTATAGTCCCTATTTATAGTTTGGGTTAGGAATGAGACTCATAGACTGCCTCCAATTGATTTTTTGAAAAGCAGATTGAAATATGTATCCCCCTCCCGCTCCCATGCTACGTCTTTAACTTTTCATAATTGAAGTTCCAAAAATATTACGGAGGACAATTTTTGATGCTGTTACCGGATAAGGTGTTTTGGAGCTGTCCCCTGGAAAATTTTCGAAATTGAAGTTCTAAAAATGAAGTTCTTCTGCAGTACTCCTTGGTATTAAAAAAGGATTCTCCCACTTAAATATTTCGAAATAGTATTTTTCAAAATCAAAGTATTAACACTTTTTGATGATATTAGAGAAAGGGGGTCGGAGGCTCTTGTTCGAATGCTTTCCAAAATTAAAGTCTAAACAAATGAGTGTAAGACCATATTTGGTAGCGTTAGGGACACTACAGTTTTTCAAAACTGAAGCTCAGAAAACGCAATTTTAAAGGATTTTCGACGTATTTAGATGATTAGAAGATCTTCCTTGGTAATTTTGCGAAAGTGAAGCCCAAGAAACGGAACTTGAGGTAATCTGTAATAACTTTGGCTGGAGAAAGGGCTTTGGAGAAGAAAAATTTTGAGGACTAATAGAAAAAATGAAAACGAAATAGAAAAAAAGAAAAAAAAAGGTAAGTGGAGATATGAAAAAAAGAGGATTGTGCGAGGAGGGGGGAGGAGGCACACAATTTGCCGCAAATAATCTGAAGCTGTTGAAAAATTTAAATGTCAATATTTCTTTTTGAAAGAAATTAAGATTTTTTCCCAACATTCTTTTTTTTTTTCGTAAAATAACTGCGTTTTCCCAAAATGAGATCTTTTCTTCTCTTCAATAAATAAAGAATATTTTTTAAAAAAACATCTACTCAGCATTTTGTGGGGAGGGTCACCAGTCTTGTGCTCCCCCTCCCCTGGATGCACCACTGCAGCAAAATGTCCGGGAGTCCTCCTCCAAAAATTTTTGAAAATTTGCCTTAAAAATGTTGGTTTTCAGTTGATTTCGATGTAGATTTTATTGATAAAGTTTCTTGCAAATGCCATGTTTTTTTTTGGGGGGGGGGGATGGGACTTTATTAGTCATTGTTGTTTTAAAATAGAAGAATTGGTATTGATATACGAATAGATACCCAATCACAGAACATGCAATTATTCTATACAATAACACAGCACTGAACAATAAATTGTTTGAGCAGGGTGGCGACAGGAGCTATGAAAAAAAGTTCCCTGACTTTTCCCTGATTTCCCTGATTAAGTTAACCAAATTTCCCTGATTTACATTAACAATGATAATGGTTTCCTTTCTTTGCTCTACTTGAAATCCATTGTATGTTTGTATAAAATGCAGTATTTTAAACGTTTTAAGTTGTGTAAAGTTGTTGAATTAAAGATATATTTTAAAAAGATGCTCTTTTTAAATAAAATGGTTTAAAAAAAAACATATCAAGTCAATTTTTTTGGAAAAAAAAACCCCTACAAAACAGTGTATCAATTTTTTCTACATGGAAAGATTATAGAAAATTTAAAAAAAAAAAAACTTTACTTCTAGAAACCATTTAGCATAAGAATTTTAAGAAACTATTAAAATTACTCTTAAAAACATGCGCATTTATGATAGAACTAAAAAGTAATTGAAATTATTTTGAACTAAGTTTCCAAACAGCATAATAATTGTTGCAATAATAACAAGTAATAGTGAAAGAATAGAAGTAATATAGTTATTTTTATATAATTAATTGACATATTTATGCAAAACAGATGAAACCATTTGACATCCATTAATAGGGAGCTTTTCTCTAATCAAGAAGATAGGTTTTAATGAATGAATACAGCATTTTAACAATAAAAAAATAAAGATATTTACTTAAGTACACAAGTTAACTCTTTTTCAAATGATTTCAGTATGTCACGAAAAAAAAAAAGCTTAGATTGCTTTTGCAACAAACAACTTTGAAATGCAAGGAAAAAAAAGCAATTTGTTAATTTCAAAACATATAAAAGAATGCAACTTGGTTATAAAATAAAAGAATCATTTAAATCTGAAGAAAAGAAAATCTTTATAATCTGCGGCGACAACAAATAGTATAACGGGCAAAAAACAAAAATTTTTTTTTATTGAAAGTTCAATTTTAGCAATTAAATTAAAAACGTGAAGAAGTAATAACTTTTAAGCTTTTATCAGTATTAATTTAAAAACCAAAGATTTCTTCTTGAAATCATGATTACAGTACGCTAATTCAAGACAATGGAATAAAGGCAAAGGAGCTAGGCATTAATGAGGGCTTCCTCTTTATGATTGTTTATTTTACGTAGCATTGAAAACGTGAAAGGAAATTTCAAGCTAGGTAAAATAAACAACCTAACAGACACAGAAGCAATCTTAGGAAGTTCATCCTGTGGTTAATAAGTAAGATTCAATACTTTGATGTTGAGGAAAAAAAGAAGCACAAATATGCGGCAGTGTATAATCGCAACTCATTAACTTTACTTTTTTTTTTTTTTTGAACAGATAATGGCGGAAAATGCGTAGGGAATTAGAGTACTTAATTTTGTATTGCAAAAAAAAAATTTCTTCATAAAATTAATTTTCCCTGATTATTTGTTATTTTTCGAAATTCCCTGATATTTCCCTGATTAATAAAGTTCCCTGACTTTTCCCTGATCTCCCTGATTTCCCTGATCTGTCGCCACCCTGTGAGAAGTTTCTTTATTTGCATGAAATTATTTATTAGTTTTTTTTCCAAATCGATAAAATTAATTCTTAATATGAGCACAGTTATTTTTTTCTTGCACTATCTACGGTGTGGTGATACCCTGGATTCAAGTAAATCTACTAGTATAGCAGCTATGAATTTTTTCCCCCAAATGCATTTCTGAGTGAAATATATTAAGCTAATTTTTTTCAAAACCCAACCAAAAATTTTGGGGGTGCAGCGCACCCCCTGACACTCCCGTAAATCCGCCTATGGTGTTGTGTAGCAGTGCTGTGCGTGTAGGCGTTCGTGTGTGTGTACGTAGGCATGTGTGTTTGTGTCTGTATGCAGGCATGAGTGTGTGTAGGTGTGTGTGTGTGTGTAGGTGTGTGTGTGTGTAGGTGTGTGTATGTATGCGAGTGTGTGCAGGATATGGACGTAACCTGGACACGATTTTCGCTATAGGAGCAGCATCGTGAGGAGCTGGTCGACGGTGGTGCTGCAGAGAGTCCCGGCGGGAAAATAAAATCAGCGTAACATCAAAAACAGTCAAATGAGAATAATAAGTAATCGTGATTGCTCATAAAAAAGTTTTGATCAATGCAATTACAAACAAGTTCCACAGTTATCCTGTGTCGAGAGGGCTACCCCCCCCCCCCCCCCCCATCCCCAAACTCGATCTTTTCTAAAATTTTCGGGGAACCTTAGATTAACTACGTTTCCCGATAATAGCATAGTTTCTATGATCAAGTACTCATTTAGAGGACAGTAGGGAAACTAGCTGAAGAGAAATATGAATAATTAGCGAAATTCACACACAAAAAAATAAATCAAAATTTTTGAACGAAGTATAGCTTTAAAGCTTAAGGAACAGTTTAAAATAAACTAGTTTGCATAAAAGTTTTGAGATTTTTTTTTATCGTTTGCTTAATTACTACATGATTTGAGCGTTAAGGCCCACCATTCCAACAATATGTTAGTCCGATACTTACCTGTGTTGTGAAGTCAAATTTTTATAATATTTTGGAAACTTGATGAAATAGGACAATTTTTATGTACACAATATGACGTTTTCAAATAAAATTACACAAATTTTCAAATAAAAAAGCCATAAAATTAGTAAATACATTAACATAAGATATTTGGTGTTTCCTAACATACCCCAAAATGAACTGAATATACAGACCAAATTTCATTTCAATTTCTCGACAATATTTTTAAAAATAAGGTTTTTCGTAAACAAAAAAACCGAAAATCGTAGTTTTTCAGATTGTAATGTATCATAAGTGTCCAAGTTATTTTTTCCCCCTGTACTTGTTTGTGCTCTTCACACCCCAACATAGGTTTGTGACCCGTGACCCGTACATTAGGCTTCATAGGACAGCTTTCTACATATCGAAATCCGACAAGAAAAGTAACACAACTCAAAATCTGAAGAGAAAAAAACGTACATACTAGCTCAGTGGTTCCCAACTTTTTTTGGCCCATCGCCCCTTTCGGAAGTTAAACTACACCTATCGCCCCCCACGTTCTTCCCTTAAAAACACAAATTAAATGGTGCTGATTTTAGTGAAGATTAATGTTACTGAACGCCTAATTTTAGTTTAAAGCTTCAAAAAGTGCATGATAAAGCAATAATTAGCTTTAAAACTGACTTTTTATTCGTAATCCCTTCCCCCCCCCCCAAAAAAAAGGAAAAAATGTAATTTGAAGTGCTTTAATTAACCAACGTCATTTACATACTTTGCAAAAGTAAGAATACTACATTTTTCAGTAACATGCTTTTTTTTTTAAATTGAAATCCGGAAAAAATTGAAAATTTTAACTGTTAAGATTTGTTCTTTTTTACCTTTTTAATGGCTGCCTTGTGCTTGATGGAACTCCGTTAAAGCTTTGATGTCTGGCTTTATATTAGTGAGATTTAATTTGAGGTCCCCTTTGAGGCAGATGTCCAATCTATTTCTTCGCTTTGCGAGAAGCTGCACTACACAGCTAAATCCTCTTTCAACTAAATATGTTAAGGGGAATGAGATGAGGAGCTGTTCAACTTTTTTCCTAAGTTGTTCCCCATAAGCTTCACCCAGTCAAGTTCGTAACCGTATTGCTTGAAAGTAATTTTTGATTCACAATCAAATTTCAAATCCATAAACTCTGCCTGCAAAGAGTTTTCCGGTTCATCCACATCTTCAAATCTAAAATCCAGTCAGGAATTTGTAAGTTGATCAAATCCGCAAACCTTGATTCCATGTTCTTTTTTTAACTGATCAAGGTGATCAATAAAAATTAAAAATTTTTCTTCAGGAAAATCATCATCCACGATTAAACTTTTTTTAGAGTCAGAAACAGGATAAATTCTTTACGGCCAATATTTGCCTTGTGGATTTCGAATTTGGCAATAAATACTGAAATTATGCTTTTTGCCTTGATGAGGTTCATCTTGTTTCATTGAAGCTTAATGTTGACTTAGTTCATTTTTTCAAAAATATCTGTGAGATACGCAAGTTTCAATTTGTGCTGTTTCAAATTTTCACTCAAAGCAGGATCACGCAAGTCGAGAAACTCCGCTACAGAGTCGAATAATTCAAAGAAACGGCACTAACAGTTTCCTTTGGAAAGTCATCTCACAGACGTATGTAAAAGCAAGCGTTCGAATTTTTCATCATTTTCACGGCAAAGCTCTCGAAACAGGCGATCATTGAGAGAATTAGCTTCGATCTTGTTAATACCAGTAATGACTAATTGTAAGGTTTCATGTAGAATACCACTCAATTTTTTTGCAGCCAAGTGTTGACGATGAATGACGCAATGGATGGTAATCACTTCTGGCACTTCTTTTTTAAGGTGTGCAAGAAACATAATATGATGACCCGCCATGGCAGGGGCACCATCTGCTGCGCAAGCACTAACATTTGTCAATGGAATTTCTTTTTCTTCAAAATAATCCTTCACCACTTTAAAAATCGACGATCCCTTTGCATCAGTAATCAAAGTTCTGGCGAACAACATTTCCTTAGTTATCTCTTTCAGCTCATTAATAAACCTCACGTATGCTAATAAAATAGCTCTGTTATCAGTCACAGTTGATTCATCAATCTGTAGTGCAAATTTACTTTGTTGCAAAACATTTATGAGTTTGCACTCAACGTCAGCAGCCATTTCATCTATTCTCCTGGAAACTGTGTTGTTACTCAGGAGGAGAGATTGACTCATAGTTTTACTAGAGCCCTCACCAAGCAAAATTTCAACTACTTTTTTGGCAGCCGGTAGAATAAGAGATTCGCCAATCGTATGAGGCTTACCACATTTTGCTATCAAAAGAGACACTTCGTAAGAAGCAAGAAGCCCTTTGTCAAGATCTGTTGCTTGTCTTCTAAGGAATTCACCCACTTTGGCCGTTTTGAGGTCTTGAAAATAACTAAGAGGTTTATTTACTTTGTCACCATGTGCTCTTGACAAATGCTCTTTCATTCGCGGGGGCTTCATCGCTTCATGCTAGAAAATGTTTTATCGCACAAAAGACAATGCGAAAACTGAACATTTTGCGGTGATGTGACAAAACCAAATTTTAAATACTCTGCTGAATACTGCTGGCACTTCTTTTTCGAATTCATATCGAACATCCACACTACGAAACATGCACAATTAAACAAAAATTCACTAAATTAAATCAAACAATAGAAAGTACGTAATGAGGTTTATGAGCTAATTGCAAGATTCTGAATGACAACTGATAAGTAAATGCAAAAATCCATTCCTACACACATCCATCCACTTTTCAGGCGTTAAATATATGCTGGCGCCAACGGTCAGACAGTACTTACAAGTTTTTTTTCTTCCTCGTGAAAACGGCAATAAAATAAGATTTTTTTTTTTTCACTTTTGGGATTTTTTTTATCCGAACAGATTTGATTGAGCTGTAAATCATACATGCCTTATTTTCTGGGAACGATTTTCTTTGATTTGATGTGCCATATACTTGGTTTGGTATTACACAACATAGGTATTCTGAAAGATATTTCTGAATTGTGTACCGATTTGTTTTAATAAATATAGTTTTTGAAAGGTCAAGAATTTCCTATTACCAGATATACGGATACCGGTCGCCCCCCTATCGCCCCCCAGAAATTTATCGTCCCCTAGAAGAGTTCGAAAGCCCCTTTGGGGGCGATCGCCCCTAGGTTGGGAATCACTGTAACTAGCTATTGATTTATCAGCCAAATTAAATGCTCTTTTTTGCCGCAAAACGCGCATTAAGTTTGCTTGAAAAACTGTTGCGTGGTGGCGTAAAAATGATACAATGAATTGTGACACATTATTGAAATTTCATAATTTCGAAGAAAATTTTTCGAACTTTAAGTATTTATTATTGATTTAGACCACAAAACTATTCAGTAAGCATCTCATTATAAATTGTTTGAATATTTGAGATTAAATTGCTTAAAACTTCTAAAACCTTCTAACTGCGTAAAACCTTAATTCTCTCCGTTGTTTTTTGAGCAATCACGATTGCTTATTGTTCTCACTTGACGGTTTTGTTGTGCTATGATTTTATTTTCCCGCCATCACCCTCTGCAGCATCACCGTTGACCGGCTCTCTCGATGTTGCTCCTACAGCGAAAACCGTCTCCAGGTTGCGTTCCTATCCTATACACACACGCATACATACACACACACACAAAAACACACACACACACACATACCCACTACACACAAACACACATACCCCCCACACACAAGCACACATGCCTACACGCACACACACACACTCGTGATCGCGAAAAATATAATTTGAATTCAAGATGTCAAAATTCAAATTAATTTATTTATTTTATTTATTTATTTATTTATTTATTTATTTTTATTTTTTTTATTGAGCAATAACGATTGCTTATTGTTCCCACTTGACTATTTTTGAGGTCCTTTGATTTTTCCCACCGCCACCCTCCGCACCATCACCGTCGACGGGCTCCTCACGATGCTGCTCCTATAGCGAAAGCCGTCTCCAGGTTGCATCCATGTCCTACACACACCCGCATACATACACAGCTACACACACACGCACGCACACATACACCTAACACATACACACACATACATCTAACACATACACACACATACACCTAACACATCCACACACATACACCTACACACATACACACAAAAACATACACACACACATACACACAACTACCTACACATTCATGCCTGCACACAGACACACAGGGGCGGCAAATAGGGGGGTCAAGAGGGGGCGGTTGCACCCCCAAATGTTTTGAGCAGAATGATAGAAAATGGGTGAATTCAATTTACGTAAGTCGGAAATAAATGTTCACTAAAGGAAATCTCGCTGGTTCTCAGCAACTATTTGATGAAACTCGACACATTCTCAGACTAGAAGAAGTGTTTTTCGTTATTTGGATGATGACTTAGAAATTCATGAAGTACTAGCTGCAAAACCCGGCGTTGCTCGGGTTAAAATACATTGCATGTTTAATGGTACATAAAATGTTTAAGAATTCTCTTTTTAACGTAGATAATATAGATTTCTATTTTAAATATTGAGAGACTTAGTCGACCATTAAACATGCGATGTATAGAGAGTATAACAAATTAATTAACTAATTAATTAATTGAAATTGAAATAATTATAAGTTGAAATACGAAACATCTTAGTAAATTGAAAAGTTATGTTTTATTTTCATAATTATTTACATACTATACTGAACATACAACATATGGCAAATACATATATATATTACATACTATTATACATTCACACTTTTTAGTTTCTTTTTACAATACTTGTTTATAGATTACATTTATAGTTTTATTGTTCGGACTGTAAATGAACAAATTTCGAGGTGATCCTACTCGTGAGCATGCAACGTATAATTGGTCTTGTGCAAAGCATGGTTCCATTAAGTCAACGCCACAGATTTGAAATGTTTGACCCTACCCTTTGTTGATAGTCATGCTATAAGCCAGCTTCACCGGGAATTGTAAGCGTTTAAAAGTAAAAGGCAATCCATTTGATAGTAAAGGTATCCGTGGTATAAATACTATTTGTCCTCTGTCTTTACCAGTCGTTATACTGACTTCCATGACGTTATTTTGTAGCTCTTTGATGCAGAGTCTCGTACCATTACACAACTTCAGTAAATTCAGATTTCGTAATAAAATAATTGGTGAACCAACTTTTAACTTAAGGCAGTGTAATGGCATTCTTGGAACATTTAATGAATGTAAAAATTCAGTAGGGATATTAACGCTTTCTTGTTCATCAGTCATTGTATCAATTGACATGTAACTTTTCTCTTCTCCCGGAATCATTTCCTGGATAATGTAGTTAATGCCATTAACAATGTCGTTCTTCGTTGCTAAAATTATACGTTCGCGTAACCATTCTGAATTGGTAAAATTCTCAGCAATATTTGGATATACTTCATTTATAAGTTGTTCCGGTGTTTCAACAACACTACATAATTCATTAGTTAATGTAATTTGGCCAGTACTTTTGTCTATTGGATAGGTGTCCTCTCCTGTTTGTAAAAGTTTTTCAGAAAATTCTTGTGCCTTTTTATCTTCTGAAATTCGTGCTTTCATATTTCGTTAATTTAATTATTTTCACATGTTCCCATATGATTGACTTCTTTAAGCAGGCGTTAATTTCATCTGCCGGCGTCGATTTCGGAATTACAGGTAGCGTTTGACGAAAATCGCCTGATAGTATTAACAATACATCTCCCCTCTCCCACCCCTTTCGGTCTGTATACCATCGAATATCGAAATTTCTAGTACCAGAACAGTCTAAAAGATTACAAATAGATCTTAGCAGTTGTCCACGTTTTAGAACTATCTAGATCATTCTAAATTTTTTATAACGTTCTAGGTCATTTTTGTTATTTCTAGAACTTTCTAGAGCATTCTAAGTCGATTATAACGTTTATAGACGTTTTAGAACTTTCTAGATCATTCTAGAACCTTTTAGAACTTTCTAGATCATTTTAGAAATATTGAGAATCTTCTAGAACAATCTAGATCAATTGTAACAGCTGCACACATTCTGGAGTTTTCTAGACTATTCCTAAAATTTTATGAACTTTCTCGTAGTTCTCATAAGTTAGAAAAGGACAGACATATATTTTTTCACATTTTTGCCACCCACAACCACCCATTTCCACCCACCGCGACCAAACTCCCTTATTCCCACCAGGAGACCAAGGGGTGCTTACCACCCCAAGCAGAAGTTGATTGGAATTGGTGGTGATAGAGAAAACCCTGTCTTTACGTACGCACATTAGCATTTTATATATATATTAAGATTTTCGGCTTTTTCAGAACATAGAAAACTGATAGAAAATCATGGTTAATTTTAACTAAAGACGACATTGCCTCATATAGGCTAAATATTTCACACTTGTGTGCTCAGTGTTACGATGGTATGTCCAATACGAGGGGCTCGTGAAAAGTGGTGTGGCAGCATGGTTTTCACAAGAAATTTCCTTGATATTTTACATTCTTTTTTACGTTCATTTTTTAAGTGTATGTTTATTTAATGAGTGTTCATCGCTTTCTTCTGCTGGAAACACGTTTCAGCTGCTCAATACACTATAATGTTTTCATAGAAACTTCTTCAAAATGCATGTGCTTATTGAAAAAAAAAAAAGACATATTAACCAAATACCTTTTATGGGGCTCTATAATTATGCAATCGCGGAGTGACACAAGAAAATCTTCAAAAGTTAAAACGATAAAACCATTTCTCTATAACTTCAAAGCAGTGATTTGACGACTGGAAGAATTATTGCAAAACGATTCTTTCAATGATGAAAAAGCTCATGCCCTTTAGCATGTATGACTTCGTTTGAATTTTTATCCAATTTGTTTGTATCGGGAAAAGGTTTTTGAAAAATGCTTTACTCTATCAAAATCAATATCTTCAATCCGCTACTCGACTATTCAAACCACAGTTCAATCTACAATTGATCTGTGTGTACATTTCAATCAATCGTGAAATTTGTCAAAAAAAAAAAAAAAAAAAAAATTCTTCCTCCTAGCCAATTTTAAAAAGGCGCAAAAAAAAAGTAACAAAAATCCACATGATGATGTGAAGTCAAACATTGATTTTTGAATATTTTGTATGAATTAATAGATTCAATTTCGAATGAAATTAACACAAAATTTGATGATAATTATTTTTCTGTATGGTTGGCTGGGATTATGGTTGTTTGGATTGGATTTTGAAAACGAAAAATAAAATGTTTCATCTGTGAGTAAAATTTTTAGCATGAGGAAAGAACAATTACAAGCAATATACCGACAGAATGGTTTTCACATCCAGAGACTGCAGTTTCGTCCTTATTATGGGCTCATCAGTCTGGAATAGTAAATAACAGAGCTGGAGGCAGATGATATCTCATTGAAGCTGCGAGCACCGACATGACTAGATTATTCAATGATGAAAAGTTTAAGCCCCTCACAGTTTTAAAAGTAGCATGGGGGATTTTGAAGAGCAAGATGTAAAAAGTGCTTTTATACATAACTTTGTGTTACTTCAATTATTTTTTAACTATTACAATTGGTTCAGCTAGTAGAGAAAGATTTTTTTTGTGTCTCAGGAGGTTAGAGAAACATTTTCGAGGCACAAAGGGGAAAAAAATACCTTTTCTATTTAGCTGAACTGGCAAAACAGCACGACATTGGGCACTGATAGATTAGTAACACGATTCCCTGCTCTTCCGAATTCGAAAAATCATGCATTATAATTTTTCCAAAAGGTATAAAATCTTTAGCAGCGAGATGTTTTGTATGATAATTTTTTAGTCAATGAATAAAAAATTTTAATTGTTTCTAAACACTAATTTTATTCATACTAGACCGATTTTATGACAACTTCTTGTTAGCTAATGTGTGTTTGGTTTCGCTTTGGGTTATACATATTTAAAAAACTCGACCCCCCCAAATGAAATGGTGAAATGCCGCCCCTGCAGACACAAACACATATGCCTACACACACATACACATAACCCCTACACACAAACACATACCCCCACACACAAACACATACGCCTACATACATACACTCGTGATTGCGCAAAACATAATTTGAATTCAAGATGTCAAAATTCATTTTTTTTTTTTTTTTTTTTTTGAGTTCTGTCACTTTGTTTGCCGGGATGCTATGCAAGTGCATATTGAGTACAGCGAAATCACCTTTCATTATCTACCCCGAATTCTCCTCAGAAATTGCAGATTTCTGTCTACATATCCTATTTGCTTGGAAGAGCTGCTTAAAATGTCCTTCCGAACACCATTTTTGGCAGTCACATTTCTTCAGGAACATTAACAACATTGATAAAGTAAAGCAAATAGCTTCTCCAAAACGATACCTGCACGGATGCAAATTATTCACGTGTTCCAAGCAATCGTTGCAGCTGTTCTTTCCTTTCAAAATTTCGAGTTTTAAACTTTTTTTGCTTTAAGATAAAATATATTTTGTAACTTATTAAATCACCGAAATGACTTTCTAGAAAAGACATTACCTATTTCGTCATTCGGGCCATATTCTAATGCGATAGCGAGTGTCATCATTTCTAACCGCATCATCCGGAACTTCTACGCGGGCGATTGCAAAAAATGCAAATTCGCACTCTTAAGAGAAATTTTTCGATTGAATAAGGTCGACTTAATTGTTTTCTGAGGGATTTCGAAATACAAGTTAAACTCGTGTCCCGATGTAGCCTCATTTTCATCTTCAAGCAATCAACAGAGTGGTTAGAAGCTGGTATTGTTTTGACAGCGATTGAAGTTAAGGGCAAGGTCTAAAAACATGTGGTTTATGGTGCGGCCGCTGTAATATTTTGTTCTGAAAGCATACCGAGATAAGAAGCTTTTAGTTGTACAAGATTGATTCTTGAATTATGCGTGAATTAATTTACGCAGCCTAATTTTATTCGATAAAGATGCAAATCCTTGATTGGAAAAAACACTGATTGTTTTTAACTTGAGGAATTTTAACGTTGGCCAAGTGGGTTGCATAACAACCATTGAGGTAACTTTGTATCTTATGGGTTAATTTTGCACCATTAATTATTTTTTTTTTTTATTCATTTTTTTGGTCTGTTTGACTTCAAAGTAATCTGTAAAATACTACGGGCATGGCAAAAACATCATTTTTCTATTTTTAGCCTACTTTCCTAGTAAAAGTTAAACAAAGGAGAAAAAAGCATGAAGGATGGCTTACTGCACCTTAAACATTTCGCTAAATAAAAAAGGTCCAAAATAAATAATATAATTGAATTAATAACAAAAAATTAAAAATTGAAAAGAAGGGTATTGAAATGAGAAAAATGTCTCCGTCTGTCTCCCCCTCCTCCCCTCCCCCAATGACTTTTGAGTAAATAGTCCGATTCGGACCCCTCTCCCCTTTTTTTGTTCGAATGATCTCGGCGTGGACACCTCATTCCAATATTTCATTTTTTGATTTGAACATTTTTGTTAAATTTTTAACAGATCAAAAAAAAAAAAAAAACTTTAGTACCTACGGGAAGATTTAAGGCAAATATAAATCTCGGACGAATTTGCTTCAAACTTACTTTGTTGGAAATAGCTCTTGATGAAGAACACGTAAAAAAAATATCTTTTGGTTTTGAACAACTTTCCGTTCAATTTTGAACAGTTCAAACCCCTTAACCTTAGTGCCTGCGAGGAAACTAAAAGTTAATATAGATCCCGAACTTAAAGGCAGATCTGCTTCAAACCAACTTTGTTAGAAATAACTCTTTATAACGATCATCCGACTCTGATTCCTAGAATTTTAGGACCATCGACTCCAACTCTGACTCCTTAGCCTTGGCAAAAATTTAGACACGGAGAGAAAATGATTGACTCCAACTTTTGGAATTTTAAAGCCTCCGACTCCTTTATCTCAAAAGAAATCTGACTTTGACTCTGCAAGCATTGGCAGAGTTACGGACTGTGAGGGAAAATGACCGACTTCGCAACCATGGTTTTTACAGTGAAATAATTATTCTTGATATGATTTGTTTTTATTTTCATTCTAAAGTTTTAATTCATATGTTCTGCTTTTGACCCCGGCTAATGAAGCGAATTTTGTAGTTCTTTATGTTTTAACATAAAAAGCTGCGTATCAAATATTTTCTTTTTCTTTTTTTTCCCCCAGTATGAAAGTTTTTTTTTTTTAAGTTTACTTTTTATTGTTGTTATTTATTTTTTAAAGTATATTAATTCATTTTTTAATTATTTTTTGGCAAGGGGAGAAAAGCACGGTTTTTTTTCTATGTATATACATAATGTATTTATTTTAAAGAGCTTATTGTTTTCTTTTAGTCTCTTTTTTTCTTTTTGAAAACGACTAAAGATTTATTTAATGGGAAAAATATATTAGCTGCTTTGATTAAAAAGCGGTACTACTATTTTTTTTTTCGATTATTTATTTTCTGCGTCTCTATTTTTTTTTCTTTTTTAGATGAGCAAGGCCTATTTTGTTTCTAGAAATCAGTTTAACACAGCTCAAAGTTATATCGAATCCTCTGTTGATAGAAGGAATCTTACCAGGAAATCGCACGATAGTGCAATAATGAAAACCATTTAAATAAGAGCATTGTAAAACATGTTTCTGGACACATAAATTATTTGCTCTCCTGTCCCCATTATCTGTATATATAAAGTAGCTTGTCCTGACTGACAATCAACGCACAGTCAAACCTACTGAGACTAGAAAGCTGAAATTTGGAACATAGGTTCATTTTATGACGTAAGCGCATGGTAAGAAAGGATTTTTCGAAATTTCGATTTTAAGGGGGTGAAACGGGATGGGGAATGTTCTGCACTCATATGCAAAATTCTCAAGAAAGGGCTCGAGTTCAGGGTCGAACCAGGTATTAAAAAACTCGAAATTTTACAAGGGTTACTAATATTACAGCCTCACCTACGTAGGATGCTAATTAACGGAGATACTAGTTAAAAACTCAATTTTATGTTCACTTGAACATATGTCTATGCCAAAAATGGACCGATTTTTTCGGTTTTCGTACCATTGGAAAGCCCATAAAAAATAATCATTTCGAAAATATCCGCAAGGACTAGAACCGCGGACATCGAAAAATGACTACAAAAAAAGTTAAAAGAGTTTGAAGTAAAAATTAATTTATTTCAAAAAGAAATTTCTTCCTCCATTTTTTGCGCGAGATTAATTTTAGCTTGAAGAAAAGCTGAACAGTATTATTTGTTGCCATTTCTTGCTTGAGCATATAGAAATTGAATTTCTTGTAGCCGTTTGTTAATGCATTGAGACTTTGTAGGTAATTTGGGTATTTTTAAATTTTTTCCTTTTGGATTATCGTTTCGCATTTTAATGCTGTTGTGCCTGACTCTGCTCGGATTTAATTGCTATATACGTCAATCCATGGCCCCACTTTTTAATAATCGTAGCCCACCTTTTCTTTTTTAACCCCCGACAAACAATGGAAGGGGGTTATAAGTTTGGCGTGTCTGTCTGTGGCACTCTAGCGCCTAAACGGATGGACCGATTTTGAAAAAAAAAATTTATTCGAAAGGAGAGTTGATCGAGAGTGTTCTTAGCTAGGTTACATCTTTGGATGACATTAATTAACGAAGATATTAATTCAAAACAAAAGGTTTTTAGCGATTTTTGCAGGGAAAACATAGTTAATTTTTTTTTAAATTTGATACCAAAATAAAGAGATTTTTTTTCCGCGTCTGATAGAATGTGTTTGGAACTTCCATGTTTCATAGAATTCGAATTATAACGTTTTTTTTAAAGCAGATTTTAATAACGGTTAAGCCTTTATTTACGAGATTGATAAACGAATTCATTGTTGGCCATAGACTAATTATAAGAGATAAGTTGGCCATAGACTAATAATAATAAGATTCTTATTATTAGTCTATGTTGTTGGCCGACACGGAAATTAAAAGCAATGATTTAAAATGATAGTTTAATCTGTTGCCAGTTTCTATTCAATAGCAAACAAAATACTTGACATTGATTTTTAATAATATAAGGCTTTTAAAACAATTTTCAAGTTTCCCTCTTGATTCTACAGTTGCGACTCAGTCGGTTTAATATTTTTAACATTATCGTTTTTCTGTCAGGGTCCCCAACAGGGTTCCATCAGGGTTCTGAGCCCGATTTGTGAACACGTCAGTGCGATATGTTTTAAGTTCTTTCCATTGAGAAAAAAATTTAAATAGCTATTTTTTTCTCATATTTGTAACTGGCCCAGGCAACGCCAGGTATTTTTGCTAGTTGAAATATAAAGTCTCAAAGTCTGCCGAAGTTTAAAAAAAAAAAAAAGTCCCCAAATTTAGCGAGTTTCAGTGAGTAATGGAACACATCTTTCACACGATTTGCAGATAAATGCAGAAAGTGAAATTGCATGATCAGTTTTCAGCCAAGTCTTAAAATATGGCGCTTTTCTTAAAATTTCGGTAGACTTAAGACCTAATATTTCAATAACGGAGGCACAAGGACAAATAAAATGTCAAAAAAATGTCTCAAGGTGCTCTTTCTTTTGCTACCTATTAAAACCTTTTTCATCATTGCACTATTCACGGGATTCTCTAGTTAGTAATGTTTGTTTTATAACATGCATGGAATATTTTAAAAATTTGTTTATATTTGTACAAAAACGCTTTTATTGAAATATTTAATCACCAAGTCACTGAAATACTAATGACGCCATCTTGTTCATTCACTTCCTGTTCACCTTGTACTGAATATGGTCGTATGACAATTTTAAAATAGCTTTTTCTTTATAACTTCTTCCAAGCTTTTGATTTTGTGCAAAGGAGTTTCAAGGTTTTACACTAAGAACCAAGATTGGCGATCAACACTTTTGAGGCGTTCTTAGAAAGACATAAACAAAATTTTCGAACTATATTTTAATGAAAAATTTCGTTTTCGTGATGCAATTTCAAGGAAATAAATGTGGTCTGTCCTTCGAACGACTTGAATTCCGCATATAAATTAGGTAATACAGGTAATTTGCGTGAAAGTGAAAAATTTCCGAAGTAAATTTTCAACAAAACTTTGTCAATTAAGTTCCGGATAGTTAACTTTCGCAGATTGTCTTGAGCAACTGCTGGCTTGTTGCCTTTAATGGTTAGATAACAGATGAAGGTAGTTGCTTTTAACGAAAAAAGTAACACGTGATTGGAGGATGAAATTTCTGAAGACATTTGAAGAATAATTTCGAAATACACCAACTATTCACCTTGAATTCAGCATAAAATATTTTCCTTTGTCGATGATTTTCGGTCTTTTTTGTGAATTCATCTTGAAAGGGAATGCAAGTAAATTCAAAACATCTGAGTGCATCGTAGTTTTATTTCGTACATACTTTACTGCTTTACAATTCGCAACTCCAATAAACTATAGGGGGCGCTGTAGCCACTCTCTAATGGCGGACGAAAAGGGTAAAACAAACACACGCCGCTGCTTATAACTTGCTGTGACGCTTAGTGAATGACAGTAATTTGTCATCGTGTTTGTGGGAAGCTTTCTTTTCTATTCTTCTGAAATTACATTTCATCACAAACTGTCTGAAGCCTGTAATTTCCCCCAAAGAAAACACGTGGAATGGAATGTTTTACCTTTTTCTTTAGTATTGTTAATCTCCGCAAGGTAGCGTATTCGAGCTCTGGATTTGCGAATGCATAAACTACTTTTTGAGAAATCACAATTTGCTAAATATCCTCATGTGACCAAATTTGATGTTGTTATGATTTTTTTAGATTGCCATGATGATGGTTGTTTTTAATATTTATTTAGAGAGCGAACCTTTCATTGTTATAGTTACAAATCACCTGCCGTTTGATTTTTTTCAGGGCTTAACTCAAGCAAACTTTACTTTAAAAATACGTTTTTTTTTTTTTTTGTGTGAAAATTAAATTTTTTCAGGAAAAACGCTTATGTAGATGAAGTGAAACTGCAAAACTTCATCTGAATACAAAATTTCTAGATTAATAATTCCCATCAATTTTGATTGGTAAAAAATCGCGCAGGGAGGGAGGAGGGGTTATACGCTGTAAATAGTCTTTATGATAAGTGTACTGGTGGAAATCGGTAATAATGTCTTTATCACTGCATCCTAATCACCTTTTCGTTTTTTTTTACGGATATGCCTCGTATTGCATATTCTAGAAAATCACCAGTTATTGTACGACGGATGGAAATTTCTTGGCCATTTCCATCCAATTCCCTTTGTAGAAACAAGAAATCTAACGAGTAGGGTCCTATCGCAATCCGTGATTGCGAAAGACATAATTTGAATTGAAGAAGTCAAAACTCAAACGATGGAAAACGAAACGATGGATTTTTTTTTTTTTTTTTTTTTTTGAGCAATCACGAATTGCTTATCGTTTTTACTTACTTGACCGTTGTGACCGTTGAATGACGTCCTCTTCCTTTTATTTTTACTTTTCTATTCTTATACAGGCGTCCATGTGCTTCGTAATAATGTCACTGAATTAAACACACAAACAATCTTATCCTTTTTCAAATCAATCTCTTATTGCTTGCAAAAAGAGAAAAAGTGCTGTCTTAGGGTTTATTATATATCTGCTCAAAAATAAGTTTATCTCATTGTGTCAAGACTTTTGGAGGACTTAGCCAGTAGGGTGGGCCGAAAAAAGGATATTTTCTAGAAGCAACTTCTAATAGCAAAAAAAAAAAAAAACTGTGTAATGCCATCCTAAACATAGGAAAAATAATTTAAAGAATTAAAATGTATGCCTTTAGATCGCGAATTGGCAGTAAAATTTAAAAAAAAAAAACGAAAGAAAATGATCAAATTTGAAATATTTTGATAAAAGTCCAAATAATCAAATTTTTTGTTCAAAAGACGCTTACATGCTACCTTTTAGAAGTTATTTCCATTCTTTTACAGTTTTTAGTTCAAACATTAGCCGCAAAGTTGCGTAAAATTAACCAAAAATCGATGTTTTTAGCATATCTTTGCACATTGCTGTATTCTTTCTTTGTGTGCGTGTGTGTGAGCCTAACTATAATTTTTTTTTACAATAAATGTGCACTATAAAACTCTCTGCTGGAAACGTAAGTATATTTAATTGCACTAACAATCCGGCATTAACAGAGTAGCATTATTAGAGCATTAGCAGAGTAGTTATTTACAGGACTTATATATTTGTAAAGTAACTTACACTCACAATAACTATATATTTTTTAAACAAGTTTCTACGGTTTCGATCAAGGTTTAAACTTGGACAAAGACTCAGTTTTGGCATTGATGTTGGCGAATGTAAAGTTTTTCATATAGACCATCTCTTGCGTCTTAATGAATTTCTACTAATTTACTGACCAGTTCCACACTCCTTTCAACTGCCCGAGTTTGATATGGGAATTTTAAGAATGTACACTTCAACAAATATACATAGTTCCTAGAAATGATAAAATATCCTTATTTTCCACTTCATCACTGAAGTGGAGGTAAGTAAACAGGTTGGTCAATCAATTAACTGTTTAACTGTTATAGTACAAAGCTTCAAATCTTAATATTGGTGGAAGAAATTCTCTTATAGCTATAGAAGCGTTTCCTGTCGGATATTCTTTTGCGTTGTACTGCACACCGTAGTGCAATCCAATTTCCTTATATTTCACCTCTATTCCACTGCCATGACCAATAACAATTTCACAAAAATAACGAAGTACTATCTGACCACGGATTGTATGGAAAGACAAACATCCGTTTTACAGCCGGAAATGGACAAATCTATTATTTTTAGTGATGTCAGCCTTTGCAGAAGCAGAGTCTCATTCAAATGAGCGGAATACACGCATCAAATTTTTACTTTCCCCCCCTCATTCAGATAGATTTGTCTCATCTGGACGTTTGAAAATTCCATACAATCCGTGATTGGACAGTAAGCATTTCTTTGAATTACCGGATCGACGATGTTTAAAAGATCATCAGACACCTGACTAGTAGATCTTGTAACTTTAAATAACTGTACAGGTAAACGGAAGTTTGTTCTCTTCTTTAAATTTTAAATTTATCGAATCATTGAAGCATACTTTTTAAAGGAATAATTTACCAGCTTAGTAGTTTAGTTTTAAAAATATACAGCCCGGAGTACTCCGTTAGTACGTGTTCAGGAATACTGATGACTGAAAGGTTTTGGTTTTGGGAGAGCGAGATTAATTTTGTTTTTTCTTTTCCATATAACATTGACAATATCCATCAAATATACTGTTGCTCGCTTTTTAAATCAGTTTTTAAAAGTTAGATTTCCTCCAACCAAGTTCTATCGAAGTTAACAATATATAGTTAAACAAAAACAATTGAAGCTTTACTCATAATTCAGTTAATATTCTTTTTTTACACTATGGCTGTAGAAATGGTAATTAAACTGGTTAGTGAGTCGGTGTTGAGTATTTTGGCATGAGACAAGATATTGATTAATGTGAAAAATTTTGTGCTCGCTATCATCAATGTAAAAATTGAGTCACAAGTTCAACTTCAAACCTTGATCCAAACGTAGAAACTTGTTTAAAATAATCTAGTAATTGTGAATGTAAATTACTTCACTAATATATAAGTCCTGTAAATAACCACTTTTCTTGGGAATTGCACGGTGGAACACATAGTGCAACCACCTACTTGGGATTGGTTCTAAGTAGTTGATGGAACAAAATATGATTACATTCACAGCAAAGAGCTGTATAGTGCACATTTACTGTAAAAATATATATGTATTACTGGAGTCTAAAAGAAGAAATACTGCAATGTGCAAAATAAGCTAAAAATGTCGATTTTTTGGTTAATTTCACGTAAATTTGCGACTTATGCTCAAACTAAAAATCTTTCGAAATGCAAATATTTTGAAAGATATATGAAAATACTATTAAAAGAAAGCATTTAAATGGTATTAGACCAAAACATTCTTGCCTTTAAATTTTTATAAAAAAAATTTGAAAATTGACAATTTTTTTACCTTTTTTTTTCAGACTTTGCTGCCAATGCGCGATCGAAGGACATAATTTTTTTTTATTCTTTTTCCTATGCTTAGGAAGGCTACACAACTTTTTTTGCTATTAGAAGTTGCATATCGAAAATTTTCTTTTTTTCGGCCCACCCTATTAGCCAGGCCATTCAGGAAAGTTCAGCCAGCTACATGTATCCTGTGAGGCACAGTTAGAGTGATATTGATGTAAACTTTAATAAAAATGCTTTGGAAATTTTTAAATACTAAAATGATAAAAATTGAAAACGCATCGACAAAAGAAAAATACGTATTGGTCTATTATTTTTGGGGGCCCCTCAATTAAACCCTAGAATTACAAACCCCAATTTCTTGTACCAATAAGCTACAAACCACCGTAGATATTTACCCCATGGGTTTTCTGTTCGTAAAATCGTTCTGAAATCATTAATCGTAATGTAGACCGAGTCACGTTTACGTAGTGCCCTTTTTCCAAAACGAGTTATAACTGGAGAGCCAATAGTCATACCAAATTGATGCTGCTCCTTAGCAAATATCCTCACTAGTTTTTGAGCATCAGTCGAGCTTCCATTTCGCATGCGGTTAGGAAAATCTATTTTCTACCAAGTTGAGTAAATTTTGTGTTGAACGTTTTGAATCTTATTGTGAACAAATAATACACAGTTAGGAAGAAATAAAAATGTAATAATTAGTAGAATTTTAGCCTTTTTTGAGAACTGCATTTGTTCAGTCAGAAAAATTATTAAATTTTGTTGCACGTTAAAAATAAATCCAAACTTGCCAACAGAACACATTTACGGATGTTCATACTGTGTCTTACTACTCTGTCTTACTTCAAAACTGGCCTCGGACGCTCTCTCTGTTTCAAACCTTTAGTATTTTCAAGTTATTTGGTTTTGAAAATCACCATTCATTTTAAATTAAGCGACAGATTCATATGTTATAGCTTACAATCATATAGTGTTGTCTTCATGCCTGTTCAGCTTTATACACTTAGCCTGTAATACATTTCTGTTATTTTAAAGATGGTAAGATATTACGTTCAAAACTCTAACAGTACCACACATGTAATATGTCAAAATGATGAAAAGGCTTATACATAATCAAAGTATTTCTACTAGTAGGCCTTCCACATCGTCACATATAGAATTACCCCAACTGAGACCATTTGAAAAAGTAGGACCAAAGCTTAGGAACTAGGAAAGGAAAAAAAAAGAGGATGTTCGCAATTCTAACTGATGCTCCAATAAGAGCAGTTAGACGCTATAAAGAAAGAACCATAATGGGAAGAACAAGACAAAAATGATAAATTACTTTAAAATTTACAAGTTTCTATTGAAGTAGAAATAGAAAACATCAAAAAAAAAGAAGAAAAAAGTATGAAAGGGTCATTCCATAGTGACTAACGTAACATTCGCAGCTGATTTTCAAACTCTTTTTACTTACACCGGGAGTAAAAATGAATGTGTTTTGGTTTAATATGCAGATTTAAAATGTAAAAGGTGACTATTTTTCATTTCTACCAAGAATTTGAAGCAAAATAAGCGCTGGCAGGTGTTTTTTCACCAAAAAAGGCATCGTAACTAACGTAACATTTTTGCAACCCTGAGAAACAATGCTTATGTTATGAGGCAAATTTTTCTGAAACTTACGCAGGCATTTAAAATTAGCCAATATATTTGTAAGAGGTAAACAATCTATTTTTAAAAATGTACTACAGATTTGTTACAGATGAATCTTTTTTCGCCCTTAATGGTACTTTTACGAAAAACTGTGTGTGACTAACGTAACGTGACTAACGTAACCATCGAATAACAAACAATGAATGCATATGAAAAAAATTTTATAATTAATTTCTTGCTCTTATTCTAATTTTACACTTTTTAGGACCCTTCTTTGTGTTGCATTATGGTTCTTTCTTTACTTTTTTTTCTATAATAGTGTAAGAAATTGAATGAAAGGATTCAGTTCAATTAACTCAATTTGAATGTGCGAAAAAAAATAAACAAATAAATAAAACTGCTTTTACAAACTGAATAACATCATTCTTGGGCTAATTAAATCCTAAATATCTCTTTTAAACAGGGCCTGATTACCGCACGGTCCGGCGGGTCCGCGGACCTGGGCACCACAAATTTAGGGGCACTAAAATAGCTTCAATTAACTTACTTCCTTCCCTTTTTTTTCTGTTAAAGTGAAAGTTCCTTTTCAGCTTTGAAAAAAACCAAAAATCGTTTGAGGAGCTGCGTTTCTCAGGATAATTTACAAGCGTTTTTCTTATTGACCATTAAAAATTCTGTGACATCAAAATTAGATTTCGATGATGTGATTGACACATTTGCCTCTGTTAAAGCGAGAAAGAAGCCTTTTTAAAGCTTAACGTCAGGATTAGTTTTTTTCTCTTTTGCTATTTTTGAAGTTTTAAATTGTTTTTTAATTCATTTTCACCTTAATGTAAGGCAATTTTAACTATGATTAGTATGGTGACTATCAAGTGTTTGGTATTCAAATCCCAGGTTTCTGTAGAAATGTGTAGGTTTCTAGTGTATTAGGTTTCTAGTATAAAACATAGACTTTGAAATTGTGCTTATTTTCTCATGGGGGGGCACCAATTTTTACTCAGGACCTGGGCACCAGTTTCTCTTGATCGGGCCCTGCTTTTAAAAAATTAACTGTATGCAAATTGAGTTTCACCGAATTCTAGTATTCTGCCGATATCCTAGTTATCGTCGAAACTCCGTAGCACTTTTCAATGGCATATTATTTTTTAAGGTTTACTGATTCATCGAACGAATAGTGTTGTGCATGCTTTTGAATTAAAATGTAATATTGAAAAAAAAAATATTCGAACGTTTTTGCAGAATGCATTTAAATTCCAGATATCACCGCTAATGTTTGAATTTCTAAATGATCATTCTTGCATTTTCGAAAATATATGGCAGCAGCGCTTATTGTCACTGAATCATGTAACATCTTCAAATGTTTTCCAACGAGCAGCCATTACTTAATTTTAATAATAGGTGGACATGTATTTTCAAAAATAATAGAGACGTTCTCCTTTGTTAAGACTGTATTTCTATTAACTGAATTTTTAAGCTTGGATTCTTGTGTTGAATGCACCTTCAGCAGAGTACTGAATTTGCTTTACTCACCTTTTTTCTTTTTTAATAATTCTTTAAATTGAAAGTATCTTTATAAAGACATTTAAAAAAGTATTTTTCTAAGTAAACAGAAGATCTATACAAAGTAATTTTACTTGTATTTTTCACCCTTTATATTTTTAATCAATATAGAATGACTGCGTATTCAAAATTGTTCATAAAAATGTACATTAAATTAAATAAGTTTTAAATATCAGCAGTCATTTTTTAAATGTTAAGTCAGTCACATGCAAACTGTTACGTTAGTCACAGCTCAAATGTTGCGTTAGTCACACTAATTATTTTATATCTACTGATTCTGGAATAAATATTTTGCACTTTTTAAGTAGATATTACACAGATGTAAGAAAATAAAAAGTGCTGTTTGGTTCAATCATCTGGTTTAGTTTTCAAGCAGAAAATAGTACATTTTCGTGACTAACGTAACGTAAATATTTTCAGTGAAATAATCAATGTAATTAAAATACTTATCTTATAATGTATGCAAAAATAACAGTGAATTTTATTGGGCCAATATCTAATCATTTAGAATAAACATAGTTCTTTTTAAAATTTGCAAAACATTTTACATTTCACAAGAAAACGTAGACGCATGTTTTTTGCACATGCTAAGCCTTTTCTACAACCTCGCACGTTTAGAGCCAGAACAAAAACACCGAATGAAATTTTTGCAAACTGTTACTGGATTTAAGTACTAGAAAGTATGCTGAGTGAAATGATAGGTCACAATTAAGGCTTTGTGGGGAAAAAATTTCTGAGGTTGAGGTTGACATTTCTATGGAATGACCCGAAACCAAAACCTGCAACAGGGAAAAAGTTAGTACACTCAGTAAAAAGGAAATTAGTGAACGATTCTGTTTACGAAGTGGAAAAATGCATTTGCATCTATTGCTTAAAAGCACACAACCAATCGATAAAAAGAAAAGACAGGATTCAATGTCTTAGATGTCAAAACGCAGTTCCATGACAAGTATGCGAAAAGAAATACTTTATTTTTGTTAGTAAAATCTAACAGTGATGAAGAAGTTTGTTTTGAATCAGCAGTAAGCCCTATGATTTTAGTTTGGCCTATAAAATGTTCTTTAATTAATTATTTGCGATTTTCTTATTTTTAAAGTGTTTTAAGATAAATAAGACATTTAAATTTTGGCTAAATATCTATTGCACTTACTCCTTGTTATCATTTTTAATATGCGTAAACGTGCCCCAATCGATGCGTAAACTTGCCCCGTATTCGGGGAAAGTTTACGCAACCGACTTGGACTCAAAACACTTTTTTTATGGTTAAAAACACAAGCTTTGCAACATACAAATTTTGACTTCATTAACTGTTTTATCAAACCACAAAGTCTAAAATTCTCTAGGTTAAAATATAAAAAATGGAAAATGCATTGAAAAAAATTCGTATAAACCCTACTCATAACTACATGTTTTTTTTCTTTTTTTCATTTCAAAGAGAATAGTAAAGAGCAAATTACATTTTATTGGGGTTTATTTGGTGAAAATACGATTTGAATAGCTAAAAGTGTTGGAAACCCAGTTTACCTGGTTCAGATATCCATCCCGGTTTATAGTTCTGAGGTTAAGGGGCTCTTAAGTCGGGCTTCACGGGCCAATAGAAAAATCAGGAAAATCATGTTTAATGTAACTGTTACTGTTTAATTGATATATTTGTGAAATATTAATTAAGAAAAATTCTATAGTAGACGTTGCCGATTATTTTCATCTTTGTCGGCCTTGACCGTGCAATTAAACCCGATAATCAATTCAAGAGATAAAATTGGATAAAATTAGTATCTAATCAATACATCTTTTAACTGATTTGTTTGCTTCAACGTAATCACTCGTTAACATAATTCAGTCATTTTTCAGCATTGAAGAAATACAAAAGTACTTGTCAAGAGTGTATCAGATTGGTATAATTTTATTCACTCCTTTTTTTTTTTGAGCAATCACGATTGCTTATTGTTCTCACTTGACTGTTTTTTTTTTTTTTTTTTGATGTCCTTTGATTTTATTTTCTCACCGCCACCCTCTGCACCATCACCGTCGACCGGCTCCTCACGATGCTGCTCCTATTGCGAAAGCCGTCTCTAGGTTTCATCCATATCCTACACACACGCGCATACATACACAACTACACACACACGCACACACATATACACACAAACACATACACACGCACACACATATACACACAAACACATACACACATACACACGCACACACATATACACACAAACACATACACACACACCTACACACACACGCACGCACACACATATACACACAAACACACATACACACACAAATACACACAGACACCTATACATGCACACACACACAAACACATATACACACATACAAGCAACTACCCACACATTCATACATGCACACAGACACAAACACATATGCCTACACACTCATACACATACCCCTACACACAACACACATACCCCCACACACAAACACACACGCCTACATACACACACTCGTGATTGCGAAAAACATAATTTGAATTCAAGGGGTCAAAATTCAAATTAATTTTTTTTTTCTCACTTGCAGTTACTTTCAAACAATTCTATCCAGTGTTCAGTTTAGTTTTCGATTAAAATCGGGTACGTTATCCATTACGGGGGTGGTTGACCAACTGTTGCGAGAATTCATATCAATGCCTCATCATTTTTATTCCTAACGTGTTATTATTCAAGCACTTGATAAGCAAATAACACTGTACGAAGTAAAAAAATAAATCTATGTTATAGCTGATGAGTAAAGCGATACAGTGGCGGAAAAAAGTACATCACTTGCGAAAAAGTGGAAATGAGAAGAAATAATGTTTTTCATGTGTATGCAGTGATGGTACAGTTTCGAAAAAAAATGCATTATAGGATTAATTTTAGCCACATTTTGCTCGGGTTAAGAAACTATTTACTGTCCAACCACGGCTTGCATGGAATTTTCAAACGTCCGGATAAGACGAATCTATGTGAATAAGGGGGGAAAGTAAAAATTTGATGAGCGTATTCCGCTCATTTGAATGAGACTCTGCTTCTGCAAAAGCTGACATCGGTAAAAAATAATAGATTCGTCCATTTCCGGCTGTAAAACGGATGTTTGTCTTTCCATACAATCCGTGGTCAGACTATACTTTTAATTATTTCGAAAAATGAAAAAGGTGAACATTGAAATATTAAAGAAATCGTGATACAAAGCAATGGAGACACAAATTTTATAGTTAATTGAGCTCTACAGAACTACAATCATATTGCATGTATTTAGAAGCACTTAGACTTATGAGGAACTATATAGTGTTTAGTAGATCCTGTAAGATCTGCTAAAAGAGCTCTGCACTAATCCCGAAAAGAAGATAACTTTTCATGGTCGTAATTCAAAGGGTGGGTTTTTGGGATTCAGCCCCCCTACGAAATTTTTCAAAACTAAAAAAAAAAGACTTTTTATAATATATTTCTTTTGTTCCAAAAAAAAATTATTAGTTTTAATTATTCATTTACCTATTTATTTTTCAAGTTCATTTGAAAAATATTATTGAAGAATTGTACAAACTCTACTTTATTGGTAGAATTTATTTTTAATGTAGTTATTCAGAACATCGTTTCTTGTAAAACAATACTGCGTTTCATTCAAATTTTGAGTACCATCAGACGCTAACAAAAAATTTTAAAAACATCAAGTTGAAAGTGCCAAACTCTATATTCAATATATTTTATTAGTGTCACAAAATATAAATCAAAAAACTACTTCGAAAACGCCTATATGAGTTAACGTATCTATTTTTTTGATTTATTAAAAATTCATCGAATATTTAACTGGGGTGAAGTTATGTTGAATGCATTTCAGATTTTTTTTCTGTGTTTAATAGATAGGACATCTTTTACATTTGCTCATGTCAATGCCCTTAAAGTAGCACACCCTCATCTAATAAACGTATTGTAACAAAAATCAATAGAATATACGAACGAAACCAAATTTTATTGATCATATAGATTTCACGAGAAATATATACGGTAAAACCCTCTCCAAAACAAAAGTCGGGTTACGGCCCTGCAACTTTTGAATGTAGTGCTGCCGTGGGAAGGTAAAATGCAGTAAGTGCAATTTATTTATTTTTTTTAATTTATTCATTTATTTATTTTGCATTTTTGTCAGCAATTGTAGGTTAGCTTTATTTTACAAGCTGGTTTATTTGGTTCTCACCGGAAAAAAAGCGCGAAAAAAAAAACATTGATTCCAGCATTTCTCTAATCTATATATATATATAAATGAATGTTTGTCTGTATGCCATCCATGAACTCAAAAACTACCCGACAGATTTGACTGAAACTTTCACCGTTTGTTATTTTTGGTACTGGGAATGTTTATAGACCAGTTCGAAAAAAATCCGATCCATAGTTCCTTTTTTATTCCAATTTAAGTCACAATCCATTGGATAAATACGAAGAAAATTATCGGCTGCAGAAATTAATTCGCGTGAAAGATATCATTGATAAGAAGTTAGCTGTTGCCATTTTTCTTGAGTTTGAACAAATAAATTCTTTCTTTATTGTTTTATGGCTTTTCATGAAACGGGGGCATTTAAAACTTTTTCTATTTGATATTTTTAGCGATTGATTGATCTTGCAAACTGCGTGAGTACAAAATTGGAGTATAGTCACGGCTTCACTTGATACCTGGACAGATTATTATGAAAATTGCTATATATATATATATTTTTTTTTTTCCACGGAGAAGGTGCATAATATGCTCATTGAAGCTACTCGCCACCAGGTGGCACTGCAGAGTAGCAATTTCTGCCCCGTTCAACCGATTGTCATGAAAATCAGTATATGATGTATTTTTTTTTTTTTTTTGTTGGCGTAGCAACGCGCGTACAGCTAGTGTTGGTATAGAATCCAAAATGCCTTTTTTTCCCCCCAAATATCTCGAAGACTCATTTCTGTAAATGTTGCCGTTTACCTGCCAAAGGCAGAGTACTGCTACCTATTTCATAAAACCGGAGCATAATAATACTTTCCTGTAGGTTTATATCAGCATATGGCTTCGGAACAACAATTCTCTGATCATTATTTGCCATACAGTTTTCAATTCAGTGTTAATCTCAGCCCGATCCAAAACTTCAATGCCTGACTTTTTTATGTTTCATCATCAATGGAGAAAATTGTAAAAATACTATTTTTCCAATATCTGTGTTTTGGAGGATGAAAACTTGCACATTAGACCACAAAATCATGTTGAATTTTTGTGTTTGTGTAAGAAACACACACAAATTCAGACACACTTCCATTTTTATATTTTTAGATCGTTATGAAACTAAAATTCCCCATATCACAGTTCCACTACGATGCTTGAAAGTTGCACAGCTCTTGCAACTTCTTCATCTTCCATCCACCCTTACTACAAAACAACATGAATTATTGCACTTCTCTTACGCACGCAAAAGACCTTGAATAGGCTGTTTATTGAAAATTTCTTCTACTTCTGAAGAGACTCTAGTTTTTATGTAACACGAAGAGTGCTCAACCTGTTCCAGGATTTTTGGTAGACTGCCAAATTCAGACTTAAATCAACTCACTTGCTGGTCTATTGCTAAGCCATAAAAAAGGGGAACACCTTGAATTCTTAACCTGACCAACAATCAGGTTACTGACCAACGAAGCTTGTGCGTTATTCAGATTCAAGGACGCGACTGAATTTATAGTCGTAATCAGAAAGGGAGCACCCGAATTTGCATATTTACGTGTTTTTGTGAACTGATCCTGTTTTCATCACCTTGAAGAAAATAGGTTTTTAATAAATATAAATTTTTGCACTGCTGTGTGCAGAAAACTAAGGCATCGTGGTAATTTCAGAATTATAAGATTTTATTCAAAATTAGTTCAAAGATAAGAATTAAAAGTCTTCTGACTTTGAGTGAAATTTAAGAATATTAAAAACGCTTTTAACATTTTGGTTCTCTAATGGTCACTTATATTCAAACCAAGTAAAAATGATAATGAATTGCTGAACAAATTTTATTGTTCCTAATCAATTATTATTTTCGTTCTATTAGTGTTCAAAAGCTTATTTCTGGTAGGCTCTATCAGGTTAAATGGCACAAGAGCCTGTATAGGCTACACTATAAAGGGTCTTGCGCCATTAAACCTAATAGAACCTACCAGCAATCAGCTTTTGAAAAAGCCAAAAGAAAAAAAAATGTTTAGCAACCGTAAAATTTGTCCAAAAGTTGATACAACTGGTTTGCGTTTATTAAGAATACATACTTTCAATTTCCAAATGGTCTTTGAACAAAATGGGTCAGTTGGGGATGAATAGAAACATGAAGTAAATGGAAACAAACTCATTTACAACACTTAAATCATGGTTTTTAAAGTAAACTTTGGGTAGGTGAAGGCTAAGCAACGTAGGGATTTCAAACAACAGTTTAGACGTCCTAGTTTGAAAATGTCACTGTGAAAAAAGGGTGTTTACCAAAATTTAGTTTTCTTACAATTTCTTTTCCAGATCCATTACACTGTAACAGAAGTATAAAGAGTCCAAATAGGTTAGTTATTGTTTCCTTGCTTGAACTTTATGAAGAACATGGACTCTACTTCTGTGTAATGCAATTACATTTTAAAGATTTCCAGATACAATAAAAAATATTATTTATATTGCTCAGTAAGGGAAGGATTTTATAACATACATCCGCTATTGAGCCATAAGTATTATTTAAATATTGTTTGTTAAAATATTCAAAATATAATTGCATTACGCAGAAGTCCACAACAAAAGTTTTAACATATCTGTAGTCTATGTAGAGTGTTTTGTGCAAAAAATGATAAATATATTTCAACTGAAAGCCCTCCAGAAGATCTACCAGCGTGAAGTAACTGATTCATAAAAATTTTGAACACCGTAGCTGTAGATCTTCTTAAACCTCTAAGCTGGTTGCTATGTGTTCTACTATTATTTGCTTCACCTTTAAGGAAATCAGTTTCTAAGTCTCAAAGAGCACTACTCCATCGGGTCAAAACTGACTTGTATCAAATTTCACAGTTATAGGTGCTAAAGAGTTCCGGAGCACAGCAAAATGGTCGTTTTATGCGTTTGAAAAGTAGTTTTAAAATTCGTGATATCTAGTAATAATACTTTACTCGTTGGCTTGAATTGAACCTAGGACCTTTCTGTAAATAAAACAGAAACCCTTATATCTGCTGCTCTAATAAATAGAGAAAATTGGATTCTTAATCTGGTTCAGATTTAAGAAAAAAAAACTCTTTCGTATGACATATAATGTTAAGTGGCGTAGAGGACCTTTCATACCTTTTAAAGCAGTTAATGTAAAATTTCAGCTAATAAAATTAATTACAAAAAGAAAAACTAATTTGAATTTTGACCTCTTGAATTCAAATTATGTTTTTCGCAATCACGAGTGTGTTTGTGTGTGTGTATGTAGGCGTGTGTGTTTGGCGGGGGGGGGGGGGGGTATGTGTGTAGGGGGTATGTGTATGTGTGTAGGCATGTGTGTTTGTGTCTGTGTGCAGGTATGAGTGTGTGGGTAGTTGTGTGTATGAGTGTTTGTGTGTTTAGGCACATGTGTTTGTGTCTGTGTGCAGGCATGAGTGTGTGGGTAGTTGTGTGTAGGTGTGTGTGTATGTGTAGGTGTCTGTATGTATGCGTGTGTGTGTAGGTGTATGCATGTGTGTGTGTGTGTACGCGCGTGTATGTGTGCGTGTAAGTGTAGGATATTGACGCAACCTAGAGACGGTTTTCGCTAGAGGAACAGCATCGTGCGGCGACCGGTCGACGGTGATGCTGCAGACGGTGCTGGTGAGAAAATAAAATCATAGGACATCAGAACAGTCAAATGAAAGCAATAAGCAATCGTGATTGCTCAAAAAACTAACTCGAAATTTAAAACAAGCTCTCTGGTTGGAAAGCTTCGGTTCTCAAAGTACCAAATTAGGGGATCTTTTGTACGCAGGCACATCTCAGACAGATTTTTCACAATTTCTTTGACGTTACTTGTTTTTAGTATATAGAGATAAATAAGAGCAGCGTGTTAAAAAATGAATCGAATTCATAAAGCTGTTTACATCACGAAACGTGATGCGAACTTGCAAAACAAGTTTCCTGAATACAACTGATTAGCGTTTGATGCTGTAGATGGGAAGTAAACAAACAAACAAGCAAACAAATGTTATATTCAAAGGTTAAAAGATCAAAATTTCAATAACGATAAGACTTTCCAATTTTGAACAAAAAAAAAAGTCTTATGTTCATTTTGTAAGAGATAATTAAACAATACCGGTACAAATATGAATGAAATTCATATGTAGTAAAGTATTTCGATTTAATATTAAAATGTATATTAAATTAACTAAAATAAATGAGCGACCTATCAAACACTTTTTAAATTAGGAAACGTATTATTCAAGGGATTGTGTGTAAGCACAGAGATTTCCGAATGAGTTTAAGGTGTCAGTGGGGCTGAAAAGTCAAGGTCTGACCTTTCGGGACATCGAAGTTTCTCGCGATGCCCGAGGCATCATTTGCAAAAGCACTATTTCAGGAATATTGCTTTGGTAGGAAACGTTTTTCTCAAGAGATTTTAATTGATACGGTTTTGGGATGTTTTTTGTCTGCTGTTTGAATGATTTCTAATATAAATAAAAAATAATTTTAAAAAATAATAATTTTTGATGACTAACTTTTATGTTTTAACGATGTGCCGCAGTTTAGCTTCAAAATTTAATATGTTTGTGAATAATAAATAGAAATATATTGTAATTTAAAGATTATTTAGTAGTGTGATGTTTTAGCAATATGCCGCAGTCTAGCTTCAAAATTTAATATGTACGCGAGGAATAAATAGAAATAGATATTTTTTTTTTAATATTGTTTAGTAGTAAGTGAAAACTAACTCAAAAGCAGAAAATAAAACAATAGTTGAGTAAAGAAGTTACAGTGTGGTAAGATGGTCATCCAAAAAACTTTGTGCCGACCAAGTTAAAAACTTAAATTGATCGACCTGTTTTCCACCCCTGTTGTTGGTTAATAACTGGAAAATTTCAATCTCGAAATTTACTGTGAATTGTAATTTCAAATGATGCGAAAATAGCTAGCTGTTCTCGAAATTGAACTCAAAAAAGTGCATGGGGCCTAAAACGAAGCACAAAAAGAAATTTCCTCGAAAATTATGTTTTCACTTTTTTTTCCGTAAAATAGCTGTTTACAATACAAAAATATTTAAATGTCTGTTGTTGCTCTGATTGTTATTCGAAATTTGTTTATTTCTTTTTACATTTTCGAATACATTTCGAATTTCGTAGTACTATCATTTATAAAAATTCAGCTATGTTTTAAATTATTTGGTTCATGATATTCCCTCAAAAGAGAAGCATGTTGTTTTTGCGAAGATGTACAGTAATTGTGTTTGATAATATTTTGCATCATTAACCTACCCCTTCCTGTTTAGTTTTTAGTATCATGTAACAACTTAAAACTTTGTATGCATTTTATGTTATAAAAATCTATGCAACATTTTTAATACTTTTTAACATACCGTACAGTGAACACTGAAAAGACAATAACGTTCCATTTGAAAGAAGCTAAGCAAAGAATATATATTGTATTTAGCAGTAAGTTGCCTCCCATACATACATACATACATATATATATATATATATATATATATATATATATATATATATATATATATATATATATATATATATATATATATATAAGCCAGGGTTAAGTCAGAACTACATGCAAAATGCCGACATTCCAATGACTCCATCCATAGATTGCAATATCGTCCTTGTTATGGAAGCAATTTTGTCACTCTCGACTTCAATGAGATGACATCATCCTCCAACTCGGTTTTTTACTATTCCATACGAGGACGAAACTGCAGTCTCTGAATGGGATATCCGGGCTGTCAGTGTATTGCATGTGATAAATATTTTGACACTATAGTTAGGGCAAACATAACCAGGCAGCTTTGTAATGCTGTGATTAGGATTTGCGTAGCCATTTACACCCGTTCCTTTTTGAAATCCTGGTCACGGGCCTGAATATCAGGTTACGATTCATACCCTGTTTTATATTGATTAATTTCAGGGTACAGAAGTTAAACCATACCACAAACACAGTTTGTTTTATTTGGAGACTTTCAAATGGTTTTGTAATCGCTGACGGAGTAAAGTTAGCACGTCAAACGAGTATCTCTTTTATTTCTACATTTGTTTGAAAAAGCTCTAAATTTTATTTAACTGAATTCTTTCTATGATAATTCTAAAGAGTAAATCTGCATGATCACAAGCAATATCATTTTACGTAGTGTTTTCTTTTTAATGTTCAATGCAGATTTCCTTCCCTTTCTTTCAATAGCATTTTATTTTTGAAAACAACTCATGTTTTGAAGAGTTTTTTTTTTTTTTTTAATATTTTAGAAATGTTATGCTGTGCTTAAAAAATAAATAAATGATAAAAAATAAATTACGTAAAAATAAAATTCCACTTTCAAGAAAAAATGGAAAATTGGTTCAAATACTACCATAGACTAATAATAAGAGTAGACCGAGCTTTCCCAGACTTGCTGATGAAAAAATTGGTTCACGGATACATCATGTGACTGGTGGAAGGCTTGGCGAAAACTTTGGCGGCATGGTTGCCAGCTGGCAGGATTATCTATAGTTTGGCACTCGGCATGTATTTGAAGACGTAATGTGTTTTTATTGTAATTTTTTTCCCAAGGTGCATAGATGATTGAACTGTTTTTCTTTTAGTTATGCATTATTTTGACATTAGTAATTAGTTTTTGATCACAGTTTTCAGTAACTTTAATTTCATTCGGAACTACTACATCAGCGTTGGCGTAAACGTAATGGCGTAAACGTTTTGCGTTAACGCAAAAATGTATTAATCGGCATCTTAAATTGAAATTGTAGGTAAAAATCTTACCGTTTGCCGATTCTTTTTGGGCACTTGGATCTTTAATTGCTTAGAGAGTTATTAAAATTGAATAAAGAAAATGCACAATACTATCTAAACGAAAAACTCACTATATTAACACAATATTTACAACTTAGAATAACAAATTTACAAATCAGACTCCATAAAAGATCATTCTTCCGTGTTTCATCAATTCTATTTATTTTATTTCTCGCTCGCGTTGATCGTCTGCTACGATCAACGCCCGCTGTTGCTAGGATATCCACCAGTCACATGGTTTGGTTTATGAGCAGCAAAAGGGTTGCCATAGCTCGGTCTACTCTTATTATTAGTCTATGAATACTACAGCAAATTTAAACTTTCCATTTCACTTCAGTTTTTACTTGAAAAAGTATGAAAGTTTACTGTGTAGCAAGACAAATAAATCTAAACTTCATATCGTCTCATAAATTATTTTATTAAAATATTCTATCATCAAAATATAAAACATATCTGGATGACATGAACTCATATCAGCAAATGAAGTAATAGGAATGACAATGAATACAGATGTAACAACAAAAAATAATTTCTATATCAAAATAATAATAATAGTGAGCAGTGGTGATGATGAGGTATAACAGTGGCATTGAACTTGTGAAGTACAGTCATTCAGAGCAACTTTTATCGTACCTTTATCTAATTTGTAAAAAAGAATAGCATTTTCAGGCAATTTTTTGACGCAAACGTTATTTGCCCTCGCGACCCCGTTATCGAGATATAAAAAAGCGTCAAATTTATAGACTTGGCGAGAAATGGAAGGCTCCACGAGATTTCAACTTCTGCATGTTACAAGTCATCCATCGGTAAAGTATTTGAAAAATGTCTTCCATTACTCACCGAAACTTGATACATTTGGCAACTTTTCTTAAAATTTTGGCAAATTTTAAGATCTTATATTTCGATAACAGGCCGACGAGGGCAAATAATTAAAGCAGTTTTTGGTGTTTTTCATTTTTACATGGTTTTTTGATTAGAAACATCACTTTAATGTGCCATGTCATATAAAATTTCTTTAAAAAAATATTTTAAAAATGAAATTTTTAACACGAAAATTATAATTTCAGCATGTTGAAAAACTCCATTATTATTTCATAGCATCACAAGATCCAATAATTTATTATGTTACATGGAATGTACAGATTTGAATAACTTCAAGTCAGCATTCAAGAGTAACTTACTAGCAGTAGCTTTAGAATTATCGTATGATAAAATGAATTATGTACAATGTTGCCAACTTTTTTTTTTGTAAAATAAAAGCAGAAAACAGTTTCTTTTGGAGTTAAAAATTATGAATCGGTTCGAAGTCAAGCGACGTGGATCACAGTTACTCTAAATGACTGCAGGTCTTACTATAGCCATTTTGGCATCATATTTTATGGTACAAAGTACTTTCACAATAAAGATAGTTTATAATATAAAACAGCTACATTTTTGGCAGTTCTAACTAGTGAAAAATGAGAAATGAGGTAGCCATATTTATACTTTCAGTCAATACATCTCTTCTCACACTGTTTATGTTGAAATAGCTTAACTAAATAATAATCTTTTCATAAAAACGAATTATTTTGACAAAAATCAGATTTTTTTTTTTTTCAATGTTTCTTTTAAAGCAGTAGAATTGAGAAAATATTGCCATCTTCGAATGATGTTATGTTTCAGATTTTTAGTATCAAAACCAGAGCTATCATTCTTTTTTTTAATTTTAATTTTACAGGAGAGTCTTTAAGAAGTTTTACAGAAAAAAACGCTTTTTTGTTTTTTTGACAGCAGTTTGGACCTGATGGAGATGGATGTGGTCTAAATTGCTTTGTACCGTGGTAGTATCCAACAAGAAATGTCAAATTATAGAAAAAATTAACTTTGAAAATTTATTTACAGAGCTGGTTTTAATACTAAACGCCTGATTTGAAGGAGTTGCCGTAATAAAATTTCTGTATAACTTGCTTCAAATGTTTTTTTTTTATTAAATATATAAGAATGCGCAACATACACTGAGAGTAATATTTTTTCTTTTTGATAATATCTAAATGCAATCCGAATATGTAAATTCGATCATTAAAACTTACTGTCACTGGAAAGTGTCTTATTCTTGAAATTTTAATCAATGAGTTTGATTTCAGTCTTGGAATTATAACTTTGTGCTGTACGTTTACTAACATAGTATTAATAGTTTCATTTTGAAATATCCATTCATTGTGACTACTGTAGAATGGACGCTTCAGCATACTCGACAATTATTGCGTTGAATTTGATTTCAGTTTTAGTATCGTATTTTTATATCATAAGTTTGCTAATATGTACAATATTTGCATTTGTAAAAGCAATTTATGAACTTTACACATGTCTGTTACTCTTTTGCCTCATTAAACATTTTCTTTTTATTATAGAGCAAGTATAATTACCGTGGTTCACACAAAATGTGTTGCAGAATGTCTTTTCATTGCTATTGTATGAATTCCGTCAATATACTTGTATATTCCAACTCTCATAGTTATTTTTTTTATTTATTTAGTTTCATTGCACATAGATACATAGCATTATGCCGCTTAATCGATTTGCTTGTGAGCTTTGCCTAAAAGCTCTGTATTTTCGTAATATTTACCCATTTCTACTGTTTAATTCGAGGTTAAAAAAATCTTGATCTTTCTGTTCTGCAATTTTTGCGCAAATAGTCAAATATATATTTATGAATATATAATTATGGTTAAAAATAATATTTGTAGTTTCGATTGTAATAAGGTAACTTCTTCATCAAAGATTCTTTTTTAATTCCGTTGTCTAAACTAAATAATTAAAATATCGAGTACTAAAAACGAATGAAGCTGAAAAAATAAATAAAAATGAGCGCGAAGATTCAAATGATAATAATAGTTTGAGCAAAAACGTATGACATGTTTTGGCAGTACTCAAAAGAAATCAACAACAAAATAAATTGTATCTCTTCGACACAACGTTCACAACGAAATGAGCAAATATATTAGCATTGTATGTACAATATACACAAAATTATGTCAATGAATCATAAAAATTAATGTCGTCGATAGAGCAAAGTTCATCAGTATCGCAGCATTACTGGCATTGGGTGAAATTAGTGGAAAAGATGCATTTGGCACTTCGAGGAAGGCATTTGTACATGCTCATTATGCGTGTGTATGTATGACTTCGTGATATTGCAAAGTTCACGCTCCAGAAAGAATGCCTCTTTCCACCATTGAGACTTCTACGTTGTCCACCTTCAAGATGTTCCTCATCTCGATTAGTTTTATCTTTTCCTGAAATGAAGAGAAAAGAAGCCTTAGACATAGTTGTCACATCTGTACTTCTATGATAACATATTCATGTGTACTAGGGTAGCGTTTTTTAAACTTTTTTGTTCCGCAGACCGGCAAATAATTGTGTTAAAATTTTGCGAAACTTTTTTTTTTTTTTTCGTTTGCAAAAAATAAATAAATTTATTAATTAATGGGGTAAACACTAAACACACCAGTAGTGACCAGGGTGGTCATTCCAAGCTCGTCAGCTTGCGAGATCGAGATTTCCGCTCACGTGATCGGTTGTGACGTAGAAATGTTGCAAAGTAGTATTTTAATCTATTCGAACCTAGTCGCAAGCTATGTTCGAGTAGATTAGAATACTACTTTGCGACATTTCTATATCACAACCAATCACGTGAGCGAAAATCTCGATCTCGCAAGCTGACGAGCTTGGAATGACCACCCAGTGCTTCAGAGTGCTTCGGTAGTAGCCACTCCACTTCTAGGTTTATATTTGAAAAAATAGAATTTTAGTTTCCCCAATACACTGTAAAAACAATTCAGAAACTTTCCTGGAAACTAATGGGCAGCTGATGTGTCCAACTTCTGCCAGTAACATATCTTACAAAATCTAGGAACGTTTTCCGTTAAAATTCAGTACCCTTACTCATTTTATCCTGGAAGCTGCTGAAATATTCAGAAATCTTCCCGTTAAAAGAAAATCGTGTCTCTGGAAAATTAGAATAAACTCAGAAAGGTATACTATAATAGCTTGGCATCTTCCTGATTTATCAAGGAAGTTCCAAGAGCATCATTGCAAACTTGGCCAAAGTTAAGCCAGAATTGCTGGTAAGTAACGAGCATTTTACTCGCCTGACATTCTTGCAAAGCAACGTAGTTCATACTTATTCGCTCCCTTAAGGAGATTAATTAGCATAGACGGACCGTACTTGAACTGAAGCCGATGCACTTTATAAATACGCTCAGTTAATCTTTAAACTGGGAGCTAAAAATATTTTTCACGACAGTGAAACGTCTGCATTCGTGCAACTTGTAGCAATTCAGGAAACTTTTTGACAGTGATACTTGATTTTTCCAGGAAGTGGAAAAAAACCTTTAAAATTCCGAAACGTAACACGAAATTACCCAGTAACGTTTCGGATTTTTTTTTAGTGTAGATTCAAACGTGCAGGAAGTAATACCAAAGAAGTAATACCTCCTGCACTTTTGAATCAATTGGGAGACTTGGAATCCTATTTGGCTAAAGCAATTTTAGGAGTTTGGGGGCCTCTAAAAAGCGAAGGCTTTATACCACGTCCTAGTTGACCTGATCAGCAATCAGGCCCTGGTTGTTCTAATTATTATACCAGAGGTAAATAAACGTTTGAAAAAAAGTACAAAACATATTAAAAAGTAATCGCAAAATCAAAGGAGAACAACCGTATAAAATGTTATTATAGTCAGTTACACGTTTAATGCACAATGTGTAAAATTATTATGGTCAAGTATACATGCACAATGTCATACAGCCAGTACACAAAAGTAGATATTCCTCACAAAAATAACGTAACAGCAATCATACTGGTCTAATTCATTCGAGTTAGCGTGACTCTGGTGTAAGAACTGTAATGAGTATTTTTTAAATGAATGTGTTAAGTTAAATTGCTCATACTGATGCCCTTACTGAAAGGTCAAAGGATAAAAAATATCATGGTCATAGGTTTTGTTATAAGGACAAGGCTTTCTTCCATTGCGCAAAAATTTGTTGGATTAATCGTTAATTAAAAAGTTTGTTCGTTAATTCTCATATCTCTTTGTATCAACTATTCATAGTTGCATAAAACAATGCTTAAAAATCAAAGCATTTATTATATTTTATGCTTTAGGGGAAAAAGTTACTAAACTCTGAAGAAGAATGGTTGAAAATTAAATATGTGTCACGTTTTGCTATTTCATTCATAAAATGTTTAATAACTGAAACATAATGTTAAACTAATGCTTTGTTATTTCAAAAAAAAATCCCTGGAAGTGAAAACGTTTGTTAAATTCTCCTTTTGAAAATCTTCTCTTGGAAAAGGATATTTTTAGTAAGGAATATTTAATTTTAATCGTTTAAAACACTTTTTTACTTTCCGCTTAACACTTGAATAACAGCCAAAGTATGTCTATACTGCAATATTACCTACTTTTATCTACTTGTTAGGCAAGAATTATAATTACAATTGTTTCAAACAAGATCAAAGCTAAACATTTAGTAAATCTTAGCGACTGGGACACGACATGATTTCTTACATTTAAAAGATATTTCAAAAAAAGTTAGAACACCGAAATGAAACTTACAGGTGTCAAGGAAGATGGTACAACTTGAAATCTTTGCAGAACTTTTGCTAGACACATTTTGACTTGAGTCTGAACAAACCTCATGCCAACACAAACCCTCGGTCCTGCTCCAAAAGGCAGATGAACGTACTGCGGCCTATTAGGGTCTGCATGGTAAAACCTGAAAAGGTAAAATTTTTAGTAATAGAAGTGCAATGCACATTAACACGAACAAAGGTAAATTCAAATATTTTAAATAACAAATAACTGACACTGTTTTTTTTTCCTTGTGTATCTCAAAAACAGTTTTCAGCAATCGTTGATTCACACAGACAAAAAAAAAAGAGAAAAAAAAACTATGTAGTTCAAATACTGCGTAGATGTGAAAATAATGTAATTAAATTAATTGCTTATACAAAGGTAAAAATACTACATAAGCGAGGACTTGGAGAGTTAAACCGGAACCACTTGTTTTAAAGCATATTGCCAATCTTAACATTTTAATACCGTGCTACTGTTGAGACCGAAGTTGGAGGTCAACTCACACTTCTGTGATTCACCGGAAATATTTTCGCCAGTGTCTTTCCATGGGAATACTGACAATCACCGGTGAATGTCGACATTTACCAGGGTTTTTTTTTTTTTTTGTTTACAGCATGTGAGGAACGTTATAACGAGACTCCACTCCCCCAAGAGAAAGTTTTGGTTTGTTGAGACGAACATCCTCCTCCCCCCTTACGGGAAAGGTTAATGCAAATGGAAGAGGTCTAGAACTGGAATGAAATGCGTTCATCGTTGTTTAGGTGACATCATTTTAATAGTGCATTATAAGTCCTCTCTAGAATTAGAAAAAAAAAATGGAGCATTTATATTACTTAATTATTTCACCTCCGAATCAGTTTTGAGATACATAAAGAGAAAGTTCTCGTCAACCTCCCATAAATTACAGTGGATATAGGTGAAATTAGAGTACGGGTGACGAAAATCACATATTGATTTTCTACGATGGTGAAACTTAAGCATATGCTATCCGATACATATCCGATTCCCTATAACTGCAAAATCGGTTACCCGATCATTTGGAGCATGAAATTATTCATATTGTTGAAATAAAAGGAAATTAATAAAAAACAATATTTTCTAGAAAAGCTGTAGCAACGAGAAAACTTTTACTCTCAATCAAAAAGAAAAAAAAAACCTGATAATCAATATTATTTTTGTTTCAAAGGTTTTTTTGAGACAAAAAAAAAATTCTGATTTTTAAAGTATTAAATCCATAAAATATGGTTTTTCAAAAACAAAAAAATATTCTAGGAAAATTAACATTGTTTTTACCTTTCGGGTTTAAACGCATCAGGCTCTGGATACCATTCAGGGTCCCTATGAATAGCGTAGACTGGAATACTGATTAACATTCCTTTTTTCAAAACAATGTCATCTCCCAGAAGACAATCTTCTTCAGCTCTTCTCTCAGATCTTCGAAAGAAAATAATGAAATGTAAGCTTTGGTGTGCAAACAAATAAATAGCTAACTTATTTGCACTTAACGCATAAAGATTTTATTTCATCTATCAAATGATTTAAAAAAACTCAACAAGCGGTTATAGATATGTATTGAAAATACCTGCCTAAATTACGTTTGTTTTATTTTTTTCATTGAGTAACAAATTAAGGAAAGAAATTTTTACTGCAAAATTAATTTTCGAAGTTTTCTTAGTTGAACATGGTATGGATTTTTCCACTCCAGAATTTCTTTCCCAGTTTTATCATGTATATTAATTCTGCTGAAGTCAATCAGAACTGACTCTCAAATGAAATAAAATGGTAAATTAAAAAACCATACCGTTTTGAAACTTTTTTTAAGTGTTTAATGAATTTGCTTCTGTTGGTTTTCAATGTAGCTTTGATTAATTAACGACTAAATAATAAATCATATTTTTGCAATTAAATATTTTTTTCAAAGTTGTAGTTTAGTAATAATTTACGACCCCGTGAGTCACTTTATTTATTGTGCACAGCTGAAAAAATATTAAAGCTAATTTTATATCGACAGATATACATAAAAACTCATTCTTCAACTTACCTCACTAAAGAAGGACAAAGCCTCAAACATTCGTTTAAAATAGCATCCATATATTTCATTTCAGACAGCGATTCATAGTTGAGTACTCTCTAAAAAAAACAAAGAAATATTTTTAAAATACAACTACTTAAAAAACCATTCGAAACATGTGAGAGATTCATATATTTTGAAAGACTTATAGGTGCCCGAATAATTGACTCAAATGCCTTATGATTTAAAATTTGAGCAAAAATCTGCTGGAGTGCTATAAATGCAGATGAATGTAGATAGTTTTATGAGATTGAACTGAAGGATGCTTTTTGAACGTTATGATGTAATTTTTATTATTTTTAAATATTCTATTCAACAAAAGACGATGACCGATTGTTTTTTTTATGTGCAACGTCAACCGAAAGTATGGTGAGCTGAAATAAAAGTTATCTGCACTATTCTTTGTCTGTTTAGTTTAAAACTAGGAAAGCACTGACTCAGATTTGCCAAACTGAGTTGGCATTTCAAGAAGAGTTTTACTGCAATAGAGATTGGGAAATGCAAAGCACGTTGAGCAGAAACTGTGGAAAAAGTATTTTCTATTTATACATGTGGAAGAATTCCAATGAAGTCAAATCAAATATTTCGGTGCAATGGTTCGCGATTTTTTTGCAGTCAAGAAACTTTAAATTTTATTATTATTTTTTTTTGGAATTGAAATTTTTTTACTGAGCCCTTCCGTAAGTAAAAGTTAGACAAGTCATAACTATCAGACGAAAGATACTGCACCTACAAAACATAGCCTTTTTATACGCTGTAGGGTTGTCGCAAAATATTGCAAATGTTCCATAATTTAAGTTTAATTATTTGTAAAGTTGTTGCAAAATTTTGCTGTCTCTGGGCAAACTTCAGCTTTATGTGGGAGGGGGGGGGGGCTTAGCTACCACTAGGATTTGGCATTTAGAGCAATTTAAAACCTCCAACTGAAAACATCCTTGCTATTTTTAATCATACATTCAATATTTTTTACGTTTTAATTTGGAATTCGGAATGAAATATCCTTAGTACTAAACTTTGAATCTCCGCATCTTTACATGAAATGAACCAAATATCAAAGGTTTTTACAGTCTTAGTACTAAACTTTAAATCTCCCCATTTTTATCGCAAATGAACCAGTATCAAAGGTTTCCACCATCTTTGTACTAAACTTTGAATCTCCGTATTTTTACAGCAAACGATCCCAAAGTCAAAAGTCTTGACCAGCTTAGAACTAAACTTTGAATATAATCATTTTTTATAGCAAATGAACCTAATATTAAAGGTCTTCACCATCTTAGTACTAAACTTTGAATATCCGCATTTTTACCGCAAATGAACCCGCAATATCAAAGGTCTCCACCACCTCAGTACTAAACTCTGAATATCTGCATTTTTACAGCAAATAAACCCATTTACATCATTCGGTATCTTGGTTGAAGGTCTTCACCATCTTAGTACTAAACTTTGAATATCCGCATTTTTACCGCAAATGAAACCGCAGTATCAAAGGTCTCCACCACCTCAGTACTAAACTCTGAATCTTCGCATTTTTACCGCAAATGAACCCATTTACATCATTTGGTATCTTGGTTAGAAGATGCTGTAATAAGAAAAGAATGCCGCTCACCTCATGCCTTTTCAACACACTTTCGATTTCGTTTACAGCAGTCTCCTGACACTTTTGATTGATGGCAAGATTGTAGATGGCGTAAGACAACAACGAAGTCGTGGCATCGTAACCGGCTAAAAAGAACGTGATGCACTGAGACAAAAACTCGTCGTGGGAAAGACCTGTAACAAAAAAAAAAAAAAAAAAAGCGAAATGTATTCCTTGCCACAAAAAGGTTTTATGAATACTTAATTCATGGTTGAATTCATTTGCTTTTTTTTATTTCTTTTCGCATGGAAAAGAATAATAGGGAAAAGTTTTTATGAATATTAAAAGTCCTGAAAGTTGGATGACACCTTCTCTTTATTTGTTGTAGTTGGATTTAGATTGCTTGAAACTTTATTGTATACAGAGATTTTTCATGCAATTATATTTCATTTACAGTCGTTGAAACTTTTCAACGGTAGTATTTAATCTGAGCAACAAATGCGTGAACTAAATGATAGTTCAGAAAGGTCAAAGGCACCTAATCTTTATTTGTTGCAGTTGGATTTAAATTGCTCAAAATTGTAATGTATTTAAAGATGTTTCCTTATACTTCATTTGGAGATATGGGTACTTTTCCATGGTAGTATTTAACCCGAGCAACAAATGCGTGAGCTAAATTATACCTTTAAACCGTAATTCAAAAATTTTTAAATATTTTTTGAACTACATATTCGCAATGCTATTGTTGTCACAAGACACTAATTTTATCACTTTAGAGTTGAATCGCGCATTTAAGATTCATACAAATGTTAGAACAACATTAGTGAATTTGAAAAAATAAGTTTTATACACTTATTAATACCATCTAGAGCAATATATGGTAAAATCCCCATTAATGGTATCATTGTAAATTCCTCTTTTCAACGTCAGATCTTGATTTTTAAATGTAATTAAATATCTCTCATGCGAGTAGTATATAGTTTTTCTAGGGGCGCTGTTGAAGTTTTTTTCACATGTTCATGAAGTGTTTTTATTATTTATTTTTTTTATTATTATATTATTTTCTTTTTTTATTTATTTATTTTATTTTATTTATTTATTTTTTTTTTATTTTATTTATTTATTTATTTTTTTTTTTTTTTTTGAGATGAGTAATTTTCAAAGATCAATTTGAAAACGAAATACATTTTGTTTATGAATAAAAAAAACTAAAATGAACACATTAAAAGGGGTACCTTTCACTTCTGGTTTCTCAGTAGAACAAGAGACTTTAGAACAATCTTCCTCTGAGCATTGAGTTTTTGTATTGTTATTCGGATCATTAATTTCAGTCTCTGCATCCAACAGCAACTGCAGAAAATCGTCCCGTTTCTGAATGGAGAAAAAGTATATAAATTATATATATTTCAAATATTATTTGATCTTTTTTTTCGAGTTAGTTTATTAAAAATATAAAAATATTTTACTTTATTCTGGTTAAGAAGCTACTTACCACGCTCGCCTTCTTCCTTTCCTCGACTACTTGAACAATTATGTTCTTGTAAAATTCAGTAGTTTCGGGATTCAGAAGTGAAATACGAAGCCATTTCATTAACCTGGGGAAAATGACTGAAATGGAAAAATATAAATTAGATTTCAGTAAAAGAACTTCCAGTAAAGTTAAACGTTGATATTTAAAGTTAAAATTTAAAGTTTTAACTAATATTCAAAACGATTAGCCTGTTCAACTAGCTGTAATACTTTCAAAAAGGTCTTCAGACTTATAAGAAAATAGTTCCTTTTCTTTCACCACAGCAATTAAAAAATAGTGTAAACATAGATGCTTCTAAATTTACCACTAAAGGAAGAAAATATCTCTAACGAATGTTTTCAGAGTAAATTTTACTTAATCAGATCCATAACGGCAATTTACAATGTGATTGATCGCAAATATTTTTTTTCAATAAGTCAAATTGATTTTTTAAATAGATATTTTACTGATTCTTATTTAATTTTACGTTTTTACTTTTAATTATTGTATTTTATTTTGTTAGTTATATCCTTGTTTATTTATGCGTTTGCTTTTATTTAAATATTTTTATTATTATTTATTTAAATATTTTTATTGTTATTTCTTTAAATATTTTTATTATTATTTATTTATTTATTAGTATTACGTAGTTCTTATTACTCTTAAGAGTACATCCAAACTAAAACTGTTTATTAAAAAAAGTTTCAATAAAATGATAAAATATTCCTGTCATTTAAGATAATACCCTAATTTAACTCGTTACTTCACTAAAATTTCTATTACTTACCTGTAACAATAGTCCTCCAAGACATAAAGCACTGCAGGAGCATCTTTGCTTTGGCAACAAATGGGTCGTTCTCATTACGCAAGGAGTTAACAGATATCCCAAAAGCACATTTTGCTATGGCATCGACTGTGAAGGCTCCGAAAATCCTAAAAAATATCAACAAAATATAAGCTCACAATGAGGTGGTTTCCTTCAGTCAAAAGTACTATGTTTAGTCGTTGAAATGGATAGAATGAGCAAAAAAAATTACATGAACCCAGAAAATACTTTCATTTTCCCAACAGTTTTTTTTTAAATTAATTTTGTAAAATGTCAGATTTTTCAAACAAGGCGTGGTCTTGATGACGTCACAAATGATGCAATTTGGCGCATCTTTCTACTACGTTTCCACGTTATGATAATCAAGAAGCGAATTACAACTGCGCTCTACGTTTGCTATCAACTATATCGTTGCCAATACACGTGAGTAAAGATGGGTATTAAATATTTTGTTCTGTGAATGGTAACATTGAATGGCATTTCATCATTTGTGATGTCACACGACAGAAGTGTTAACAATTAAAGCGCACCGATTTAAGTATTTTTTTTTTAAACATTAAACTCAAATAAATTATTTAAAAAATGGTCAGATCCTATGTTTTGAAGCATGCTCTTTCAGAAAAAAATACTTTTAAACTTTTGGAAACGACCGCATTTTAAGCAATTTATTTTTAACTAAAGTGGAAGAGTGTCTGAATAAGAATAACTTTTATCAATTGAATTGTTTATCCACTTTTCCAAGGCTCACTCAATTGAACCTATTTGCAAATTCGAACCATAAAACTGTTAACGTCATTGGACGTACCTCTGACAATTGATATTCTTTAGTCTCCTTGAAGCTTGGGCAAGGTTATCCACGAGAAGATTAGAACATTCTTCCAGAAGAGGGAGCATCTGAAAGAAAAAAATTGATTCCCGTTACCAAGATTACAATTGAATTTCGAATATTTTATTTTACAAAATTGAAAATTTGTAATTTTTGAGAGGTAGTGAAATTTTACTAAAGACCAATCTAACTTTTTTTTAATATATTGATACTTAAAAAAATAATAATAAACAGATTTAATTTTTGCTAAAATCAGTTTTTCTTAATCATTTTTTTGTGTTACTATTATTTGTGTTTCAAGTATTATTTAATTATTCTTGCAATTTTTTATCAATTGCATTAATCATAACTTTTACTTAATGATTTTAAGTGTTAACAAATTTGTTTGAAAAATAAAAAATTTACATTCTTTTCAATACTTTGTTAGGAATAGTTCAAGTCCACAGAAAATTTATCAATTTACTTTTTAAAACCACTCATACATTCTCTAATAGCAAAATAGTGCTACTATTTAAGGTGAAAAATGTACCATTACATCGGTTTCCTTAAAACTAACTAAAATGATTTTAAAATTTTAATCTTAAGTGAATAAACATAACTAAGAAGAAATAAAACGTCCAACTATATGTTACAATGTGACAGCAGATATTTAAATAATTTCAAGTAGCGTTCTGGGGCTAAATAATATGACTTACTTTTCTAAGTTTCCCAGATGTAAGGGTAGGCGATACAATCTTTCGAACTCTTTTCCAAGCTGCTCCTTCCAAAACAAAAAGAGTGTTGTCCATGATGGGGTCATTAAACTTTAAGTCCTAAAAAAAAGTGTAATGCATCAGTCATGAAAATCATATCATCGCTTTCTTTTTCAGTACTTTTGGAAAGAGTTTTATTGAGAAAATATTTGTTATATATATATATATATATATATATATATATATATATATATATGTGTGTGTGTGTGTGTGTGTGTGTGTGTGTGTGCTCTTCTTACTCTTATAATTTTATTGTTTTTTTCTTTATTTATTTTTTAGCTATGTGTTTTTTATTATTATTATTTATTTACTTAATTTATTGATTTTATTTTTTGAAAGTTTTGATAAATGATAGTGAGAATTCTTACTTAGGGCTTTATTTTAATGAAATTATTATATGCAAAAATGTTCGTATCTAATTGTTACAAATAGCTCTAAAGTACATACTTTTAACTTAAAACTTTAATAGTGATCAGTGTACATAGTTTTACCCGCATTTCAAACTATTTAAACTTACACTTTTATTTCAGATACCAATACATAAAAAAAAATGAGAAATAAAAGGAGGAGAACTATAAGAAGAAAGAAATATATTAGAAACGTACGACATTAAATATGGAACTAAACTTTTCAGTAAGCTTTATGAGAGAAACCGAGAAGATTTTGTATTCGAGTTTGGTTGATACTTACTCTGCGATTCTGGAAGATGTGAAAATCTTTCACAAATATTCTTTTTAACAAGTCAGGATCAGCTACACTTAAAACCGGCATCATCCCATCGTACCTTCTGCAAAAAGTAAGTTTTATTTAGTCAAACAGTTTACTCTACTACTTGTAAAATTTTTGGTTTGAAATATTCAATTATTAAAATATTTACCATTTCGTGTTATTTATTATAAAACAATGTATTCAGTTATTTGTTCCGTTTTTACAATGGAATATTGCATAACTAATAATAAAATTATTAAACGGTTTCTATTAAATTCCTATCTAGTACAAAACCACTTATTGAATTATTGGCGTTATTTTTATCTTGAAATATTCTATCATTAATTATAATATTTAATTTATTTTCTATTTATTATCGGTGCGTATATTTTTCCATCACATTAAATTTACAACGGCAGAATTAAAAATAAAAAGTACTGGAATGCAATAATGTTTAATTTACTTCACTTTAAACTAGTTTATGTTCGCAAAACATAGGTTAAAAGCAGTTTGAAAAATAGCTTGGGTATATTTTCTAATTTATTGTTTTAACACATATAACTTGCTCTTTTAACATATAGAACTTTTAATATTCTATGAACTAAAATTTAGGAACCATACAACTTAAAGTATTTTTTATAATGAAAAGCATTGAAAATTCAGCAAAATGTTAATACTAGTAACTATTATTACTTTCTTAATGTATCATATGTAACTTGCATTATCCATGTTTATTGAAGTACGATATCAAATTATTCTCTGATTGCAAGTTTTTGTTTGAAGTTTAAAGTTTTACAGAAAACTTTACGGTGCTTATTTTTTTTCTTTTTTGTAATAAGCAATGTATACGTACCCATAAATTCTTCCATATTTTTCATACATTTCTTGTTCCAATTCATGTAGCGGCTAAAATGTAAGCAAATTGAAATGTTATTTTTTAAATAACCATTCCAACCAATAAATCATTTAATAACTTGAAGCAATATACTCTACAATGATAATAGCAGTTTATTAGCAATGTTTTCTTTAAACAGGGGCTTTCACCTCAATTTTTTTGCAACATGAGTTATTAATTAAAACTCACGCTTTCTTTCTCAAACTTTGTGAAACTATAAAAATAGGGGGCATAAGGACTTTTTTTTTTAATCACATTCTACAGTATTAAATTACGTTCTATATAAGAATAAGAACTCAATTTTCGGTTGATATACGAATTTAATTCCTGTGCCATGTATTTAACAATGTTTTCTTATAATTGCTTCGTAATACTTTTTTTGAAATCATGAACTTTAAATTTAAATCTGGTGCAGTGAATGTTTATATAGGTACATGTAAATACAACTGGCTTAAACAAAGCGGTGATTTGTGCTCAAATATTCTTTGTTCAATAATACCTTGAAACCATTTCAGAAACACTACCAGTGTTTATGCATAAATTACTTTTATTCCTCAAGTTGTAACATATTGACTATATTTTGTGTTTCGTAATTTAAAATTTCTGAGTAAAATGTATTGAAAATCATTCACAAAGAATGGCTACATTTAAATTCTAACCGAATCAGTTTCACTTAAAATATTCGAGTATAAATATTTTTTTTTATTTACCTTGTCTCCGAGTTTAACCGAGCCCAGTACCAAGCGTGGCTTTATGAATGGAATATTTTGTTGCGCCCAATAATCATAATTCTTCGTCAGGTATCTGAAAGAAATTAACATTTTTTAGTCAGCAATAAATGTACATGAAGTGTAAAATTGTACGAAGGAAATAAATTGAAATATGTGTACAGAACTCAAAGAAGAATGTAATAAAGTTTAAAGAGTTAAAACTTTAAAGAATCTTTAAGAATTCGAGAAGGGGAAACAGAAAACAATTTCTGGTATCATTTTCCATTATTCAATATACACTTTTTATGAAATATTAACAACCAATCAATGGTATCAATAACTGGTGATGAAAATTGCATGTTTGCCTGAGCTTTGAGTAGAATAAAGATCACTAGCGAGAAAAAGAGAAAGAGAGAAAAAGAACATCTACTATACTGGAGAAATAGCACCATGTAACTCTGATACTCCTGAAGTGTTCACAGTTGCAATGGATATTTTTAATACAAATGCCAAACGATACGAAAAGGGCAATAGAAGTCAATATTTACGAAATTCCTCAAGCGGAGAAATAAAAGTATGAATCTCTAAATAAAACTATTGTTAAGAATTTTCATCAAAGTAATGACTTGAACTCATCTGTAAGAATGTTTTATAAATAAATGCTCTCCAAATAATAACAGTGAAACTACCCTAATAACTAACACGGTTCTACGCGTACAAACATGTTTGAAATAAGGAGCATATTTGTAGAAATATTGTAAACAATATCGTTAAAACACGAAACATACACTGAAAAATGTGTTTGTTTTTTGTTTTTTTTTTTTTTTTCTTTTTTTTTTTTTTTCAAGAAACAATAACAAAACTTTTTTTCAAATGATTTGTACGAAATTATGACTCCTGTTTCGAATGCCTTACATTTGTTTATGTTTCTGTATAGTTCGAAAATGAACAACCATACTCTATTACATTTTCATGCATGTACTTAAAAAAATAACTAAGCTTCAAAATAGTACTGTTCGGTAGGATATCCCTCCGCATGGCATCCCTCATTATATTGCAATGCAAGTAATTTAAAAAATTGTTTTATTTCAAAATATCACGAAGCAGCTGTATATCTCGCTGTATAAACATACCTTTTGATATAGTCAAGCATGTACAGTAAAACTTCCTTTAGCCGAAGTAACTAGGCTCAAAAGATACACCGGATAAACACAAATCCGGATAATATGGACAATAAGCAAAACACAACCTTAAATAAGCAGACGTATCTTTTATTATAGCAAAAAACAATGTTTTGTAACAAAACTACTCAGTATCGTTTCTTGCTAACACTTTATCGTTTATAGTTCAGCTGCAATGATGCAGGACTGACGCTCTAAGTACGCCATGTTGCTATATTACTATAATTTATTGTACTACCTATGCAGAAGCTCTAAATTGAACCAAAATAGAAAAGCGAATATTTGGTGAATTAATAGGTCCGATCTTGCTATCGCAATTCAAACTATTATATAAATTACTTTTTTTCCCCTACAAATTTGATCCGGATAAACCGGCGATTTGGATAAAAGGAGACCGCGTAAAAGAGGTTCTGCTGTTTTAAAAAAATATATAGCTTAAATACTGAAAGCAGGAGTATGTCACACCACACAAAATTAAATATCTAAGGGGCTCTTTACAAGTGATGTCATACTTTGGGGGGGAGGAGGGTTTGTGAAATTGTGACAAAGTAGGGTGGTTCAAAAAAACTTTTTTTTAGCTAGAGCCCAGGACACCCCCTATTTTTTTTTTTTTTTTTTAACACTTACTAATAGTATTATGCTGTAAAAGTTTTAGCTTCTTACTCGAATTTTAAGACGGTGCTCAATGACCCCTCAATTTAACATTAGCCGTATAGCATAGAAAATGCCACAGATTTTAAAAAAATAATAATAATAATTTCCCCATCTGTTTTTTTTTTTTTTTTTGTAAATTATTATTTTATTGCAATGCATATTACTAGTGTATATTATGATATGTAGCATTGCTTTTTCAGTTCAATGCATTTTTTTAACCCCCTCCCCATACTAATGAAGTTTGGGGGAGTTGGTTGAGCACCCTCTTTCAGATGATGTAGGAAGCTAAAATTCTTCCAGTATATTACTATCCACAAGTCTAAAAATATATTGAGGGATGTCCCGTTATCTAGGAGGAACTTTTTTTTTTTACATGTGTTTTTGAACCACCGTAAGGAGGGGGTTAACAAAAACTGAGACATCACGCATTATTTTATGAGAATATGTTCATGAGAAAAAAGCGTGACATGTAACAAAGGGAGGAGAGAGGGAAAGGTGAAGTGAGACACTTCGTAATAAAGGAGGAGGAGGGTCACAATGTTAAAAAACAGTGATATTCATTTGTGGAAAACCCCTAATATAAATAAATGTTCCCAAATTAGCAAAATACGAACGCATGAAAGAGAATCCGTTTTTGAGTGATAAATCAGTTTTTAATCAGCGAAAAATCTACACGCGAAGCAAAATATCGATAAACCTCAGTTCATAATATTTTCAAGAAATATGTCCCTTGATACGGAACTCAGATTAGATGATTGAGAAAATCGGTTTTCTTACACACGCGCGACTTGAGCAATCTCTCTTCCCCATCTATCTATCTCTGTGTACTTGAAGACGCGAGAGAGAGAAGAAAAAAAAAGAGAGAGAGAGAATCGGTTCGTGATATATTTACTGCACGGAAAAAACACACTGACCCAGTGGCGCAAATATTCCTTTCTCCTGCTGCAAATAAAAGAGTTGCATTGTGACGCAATGTTTTCTTCCATCGTTTTCTTTTATCGTTTTTGTTTGCGGTAGATATGTTTCGGATGAGATTAATTGTAGTAGAATTGAAAACAGTTACCTGTTAGTGATTTCCTTTTTTTTTTCTTTTTTTTAGCAAAAAAAAATCTTTTAGCTGGTTAAAACTGATGACATTGCGGGAAAAGATACAATGAAACAACTTTTTATATGTTTCTCTTTTAAGTTTTTTTTCTTTTTTAAATCACGGCAGAGTTCAATACATATTAAAGTATACATATCATACTTTTTTTTCATTTGTACGTTTCTTTCTTAGTCCTTTCAAAGGCGTATAAACGAGGCTTCACTGTACTTTCAAATATGTTTAAATATTGCGCCGTTGAATAAAGAAAGAAAAAACTAATTTTGCTTTTTAAATTGAGGTTAATAAGGATTTCGATTTTTTATACGCACAAAATACTTTTTTTTATTTTCGGTAAAAATATTAAGTTTTCTGATTTAAAAAAATTAAGCAAATGTACATTACTTTTTTTTTTTTTTTTTGTTATTTTTTCATAACAATCGAATGGCGATTGAACTCAAAAAACTCTCTTTTTACGATGAGATACATTCATTGAACATATTTTGTAGCCAGTCACTTTTTCCTCGTCAAAAATAAACTGGTTAATTGAACATGAAATTTCATAGAGGACATACAACAACATAAAGCAACTCAAACATAAAGGAATTTTTTTTTAATTTCAAATTTTTTATATTTCAATTTCAAAGACAAAAATAGTCATGCACAAGTGTGCATTATGATACGAAATACTATTACATAAATTCAATACAAATGCATATTTAGAGAATGATTCTTTTTCTAGATCATCTGGAATAATGTTTTTTTTTTCTGCATAAGCCAACAATGATTTCTTATTTTTAATAGTTATATTATGCAACAAAAGAACTTATAACCCCAAAAGGGTTCGTTAATGAAACCAATAATATTAAACAATAACAGCGGGTTTTAAAAATGTTCACTTTGGTTTTTGATAAAAATTAGTTCTTAAAAATATAAAATTTACAAAAATAGCAGTAAGTTTAGAAAAAAGCTTACTCAGCAAAAGTTAACAACATAAGTATCTCAGTTGCACATGAAGTTTTGGACTGAAAAGTTGCTTCTTAAAAATCAATACTTTGTTACGCTATAAAATATTTTTATCGCTCTTTTCTTTGAAATTAAAAACTCACTTAAATGTTTCCCTGATGTTTATACATCATATTTTACAAAAATTAATAATAAAACGAGAGCGATGTTTAAGGTTAATTCTTATCATTTGTACAATTATTCGATCATCTCTTTGAAACTAAAAATCCACTTAAATGTTTCCCTGATGAGTAAAATCATTTATTCATCATATTTTACAAAGATTAATAATGAAATGAGAGCGATGTTTGAAATTATTCTTAACAGTTATATATTTATTCACTCTTCTCTTTGAAATTAATAATTCACTTGAATGATCCCCAGATGAGTAAAACCTTATTTATTCATCATATTTTACAAAGGTCAATAATGAAAGGAGAGATATTTTTATTTTATTCATCAAGACAGAGAATATATTCATTTGATGTATCAATGAAACAAATGATTCAAGTGAGTTTCAAACTACATTCTTTCTTAAGTAATTTTTCTACTTGACTATATTAAAAAATAAATCGGTGAAAAGGTTCAAAATCGAAAAAATTTGAAACATGAATTCAAAAAACATGAGGAGGGGGGGATCAACATCGAGCAAAGGACTTACTTGTATATGAAAACAGCTAGAGCAGCGAAGGTGGCGATCCAGAGGACCGCTTGGGAATAGTTCTCCATCGGGGGTGAGCGAACAGGGATAGACGAGAGAGTAAAAACCACCTTGCTTAGAGAACACCAGGAGCAGAATGGTTGAGGTGTTGGCTAACCGTCCGCCATTTAAGCAGTTGGACACCAAGGTCAAAGGGGGGTTGCACTCGCGCGATTCCTCCGGTAGAGAAGCAAAACAAATAAGATAAAAGAAATTGTAGCGAGCCAAATAATAAAGAGGAAAGAAAAATTGCAGATTGGTGGTGCGTTTACCCTTTGCGATGCAGACCTTGATCTTTGCGTAGAGTTTTCTGCAGCGCTACGGATACGTGATTTGAATAATCATGTACTTTCGTCTGTTTTTTTTCCACGCCTTTATTTCGAGTTGTTGAATTTCGGCGCCGCCTCCCCCTACCCAGAGAGGGTTGAGTTTAGTGAACTTTGCTGAACGGTTTGCATCTCTGTCATTGTTCCCGAGATGATAAGGCCATTGTTCATTTTCCCGCCAGATAATATCGTGTTGAGTAATTAGCTAAATTTCTTCAAAAATCAGACAGAAATGGCAACATTTTACAGTGTCCAGCCATGAACCCAGTTCAATGAACTGAGGATGTTTTATCCATTCAAAAAAAAATTTGTCACTTTCATCTGATATTTTGAGTTTGGGTACGTAAATTTTGAGGTCGTTCATTCCTGGGGTCAACCGAGGTTGAGAATTTTCTGGAGTTCTTCACGTGTCGATTAAAGCAACACACAAATTTTTCGATGGTTGTGTTTTTCAACTTAATGATCAGCTTGAAATTTCAGTAATAAATTTCTGAACCAGCTACAGTTGCGAGCCTTGTTATTGGAATATCGGTTAAAAGAATGAATTACTGGAGCGCCCCAAACTTAAATTTTGGCAGGGCGTAAAATCTAAATTTGACGAATGATGATAATTCTTCGGCATTGTCTGACACGATTTGCCGAATTAGGACATTTTTGTATGATCATAGTGACCATTTACCGGGACTCCCCTGATGTCCTACAAAATCTAATAAATATTTGATGTAACAATCACGGGCGCCCATATAGGGGGCAAAGGGGGGCTCGAGCCCCCCCCCCCCCTCCCTCCTTAAAAATTAGAACTTCCTTGCTTTTAGTACTTTTTCTTTGCAAAAATGTAAAAATATTGCTTCTCCAGCCATTAATGAATAAGTTATTAAAAATGTCAAATTTTACTGACTCTAATCTGTCCTGAAATTGGTTTTCATGGGGAAAATATCATGCTAAACCATGGTTAAAATATCTGAGCCCCCCCCCCCTTACAGTTTTGCATATGGGCGCCCATGGTAACAATCGTTGTAATGTGCTTTTGCATGTCCCGAATAGTAAAATACCCCATCTTAGAACATTTTTTCATGGCGAAGGGGTTATTTCATGATGTGGGATCGACTGTATATTGGAGGGATACATTATTTGGATTATTTAAGTCATTCCACAAAAATGCCGTGATTTTGTTCCTCTCGTGACTGCTCATACATCTGATTAAAAAGTAACAATTTTAAATAGTAATGAAGAACTGTTTTTTTCTTAAAAAATTTACAAACCCATTTGTGAATTCTTAGGCAAAAAAATATGTCCTTTACCCTCTTAAACTATTGTTTTTAATGAGCTGTCACGTGCAAAGCAAAATATCCGTTTTTTCGTACAATAGCCATTTTATAGAATAGTACATTGAGTACGATTCCACGGATAATTGGGAGTTTACTTTAATTTTAAGCAATCGTGGAATGTCCCATTGGTATATGGAGTACACTTACACTTATAATCGGAAGTTTACTGTAGTTTTAAGCATTCATGGATAGATCCATTAGTACATTGAGTACAATTCCACGGATAATTGGGAGTTTATCGTAATTTTAAGCAATCGTGGAATGTCCAATCGGAAGTTTACTGTAGTTTTAAGCATTCATGGATAAGTCCATTAGTACATTGAGGACAGTTCCACGGAACATCGGGAGTTGACTGTAATTTTAAGCACTATCTCACCTTATAAATGGCATGATGATATATGTAAGTGTTTCATAGAGTGTCTTTATGAAGTGGCATGTCCGATCCTGGAAGTCATAGTTTAATAATTTCAATCTCGGCTTCTTTGACGAAGGTTGTATTCACTACTGATTTTCCTACGTGCAGTACGTGGAGAACAGTTATAAGCGTTGATGTCTGTGTTTTAAGACACTCTATTGCAGTTGCGACGAATGAAAGATTGAAAACATTGCGTATTGCTTCAAAAACTTCTGAAATTTGTGCTCACACAGATCATTATTCCAAAAAAAAGAGTGTCAAGAATTTCTCAAATCCAAGCTTATTTCTTTCTGCAGTAGCTGTCCAGTTGTGACCTAAATTTTCCTCTTCATTAACGTTGGTATTATGCGGCAGCTGTAGCATTTTGTAACAGTCTAAATTTCCAGGGGTGCCCATCAGAGAGGGGGTTTTCAGGGGTGTTTTTTTTCTTTTTTCGGAGAAGTTCTCGTTATGGGGGGTTTGTGGTATTTGGGGGGAGGGGATACACCATTGCCCTTGGGAAAATGGCACCCCTGAAGATCCCACTGCAAGTTTCTACCACCCCCTCCCCTCTATTTTTTTAACAAAATGCAATTTTTATAAATAATTACAGCAAGAGGAATTTGTCCCTGCCGGGTTGCCAATCAAAATATGACCGGAAGTAGAAAGAACTCAAGCCCCCATCTTGGATTTTAGTTGCATTTTTTCAGCTTTAGTTTCATGTCTCAAAATATACAGTGAAGCACCGTTTGTACGTTTTTGAAGGGACTGTATGAAAAGAGCATTTTAAAGATAAAAACGAATAATAGGTATCAGTTAACTTGTATTGGATCCTGCAGGGGCGAATTTAAAAAACGTATACATGACAAAAACGTATAAAAGAAAAACATATAAACGGTGCTTCACTGTATTTAGTTGCAAGTAAAATCATTCTTTAAAAAGCATAAAACAGCCTTGAAAACGTGGTTTTGGTCTTTTTGTAGCTGTAAGAAGGGCAGAGATATTTATATCAAAGTTTGAATATTTAACTCGAGTTTGAGGCCAAAAACAAAATGTTTTGTAGGACTTTAGCAATGTCCCAAAAATAAAACAAGGCGAAAAAATCGTTTTCAAACAATCACGAACTTTGAAATTTAATGTCTCCGCACCTCCTACATCTACAATAAAAATAAAAACTTTTTTTTAAGGTAGTTGTATGCTCTTTAATTTATCAGTTAAAGGTTTTACACGCAAGTCCATAGTTTTTGAGATATGAAAAGAAAACTGAAAAAAAAAAAAAAAAGATATGCGTCATAAAAACACGAATAGAAGTGAAACTTTTACCTTTTTTTTTTTTAACATTCTGAACTGTATCTTCATCCGCACGTTTTCTCTCACGAAGCGTATCGTTCTTTCTACTCCTGACTTGAGCATATTCACAACAAAATTGTATATTTCAATGAAGAAATATACAATTTTGTTGATAAATAAAAGTGAAACAATTGTCGACAAAACAATTGTAAACAATTGTCGACTTCGAAACATAAAGTGTCAATAAAAGTGAACAAACTAATTTCGAATCTGAACTTAAATAATGTGGATTACGCTTTTAAACTGGATGACTTGACTTGAATCCGAGAAATCTTCGAAAACCTGCATTATTTGAAAAGCAAAAACTGCTCATGCTACATAATCTATTCAGATTATAAACAACGAGAAAGCTAAAAAATATTTGAAATAAAAATTTTAAATTTTTTCCATAAACAATGAAAAATAATAGTAATTATAAAATAGTTTTTGTTAATAAAAGTGAACAAACTAATTTCGAATCTGAACTTAAATAATGTGGATTACGCTTTTAAACTGGATGACTTGACTTGAATCCGAGAAATCTTCGAAAACCTGCATTATTTGAAAAGCAAAAACTGCTCAAAATCCACAAATATATGCCTGCATAAGTTTAACCTTGAAATTAATTTCTTCAATTTGTTAACAAAACTGACTTCATAACTACCATTATTTTTCATTGTTTTTGGCAACAATTTAAAAAAAAAAAGCTACGTCACTTCCGTCACACAAAAAGATTATGGATCAAAATTTCAAAGCCCTTACATAAAAAGTTTCTCTTCAAAAGCACCCCTACTTCCTCCCATATTTTGACATTACTAGCATGCATTCTTCTAATCATAATGGGGTCGTTTCCAAAAATTTATTTTATTCTGAAAGAACATGCTTAAAAACATTGGATCTAGCCATTTTTTAAATAATTTGTTTAAGTTTAATATTTAAAAAAAAATACTTTAATCGGTGCGCTTTCATTGTTTACATTTCTTGCCGATGACATCACAAATGATGAAATGCTGTTCTGTGTTGCCATTCAGAAATCAAAATACATAATTCGCTTCTTTACTCATGTGTATTGGCAACGATATGGTTGATAGCAAGCGTAGAGCGCAATTTTAATTCGCTTTTTGATTATCATAACGTGGAAACGCGGTACAAAGATGCGCCTAAGAGCATCATTTGTGACGTCATCAAGACCACGCCTTATTTGAAAAATCGGACGGTTAAAAAAATCAATTAAAAATTAACTATTGGGAAAATGAAAGAATTTTCTGGGTCCATGTTTTTGCTTTTGCTTATTCTATCAATTTCAGTGACTAAAAGTACTACTTTTGACTGAAGAAAACAACCCCATTATGCATAAATATTGCGTTTTACTTATGTGGGTTGAAATTTGCAGCATGATCTTGTACTATAAGGTCTACGTTTGACTTCCTGCCCAAGGAATCTTTTATTAGAAGTATCGCGTAAAATCTGGGCCTTGCCTAAATGCTGCATTATTCTGCAGAGAGAAATCATCTACATTTTGACCTGAGAGACAGAATTCGCAATTGCAGTAGAAAGCAAAGTTTTTATCATTACTTGGGGACTTTCGCTTCTCTCACCAACCCTGCGGCAGGTGACGATTAATATTTTAATGGTATTTTTATCAATTCATATCACCAGCTTCTAATAGTTTAGAGGGGTGAGACAAGGCGGAATGGCTTCCCCTTGATGTCCTGTATTCAGGGATACTATTACTGACCTGGCAGACACTGACAGTCCAGGGTTACATAGACAGGCGCATACAGATTTTATTAGTGTATGTTTTAATTATACAGATCATTATTATTATTATATCATAAACATTGTAGTTCCGTTCTATTTAACTGCAAGATAAAGTGTAAAAACTAGAATAGTCTCCTGTTCTGCTAAACTCTACCGATCATACAAGTTTTTTCTTGCTTTGAAATTTTACTTTGATTGGCCACCACAGCGGTTTCCAACCTTTTCTGATTCACGACATCCTGTGTAGAGTTAGAATTTTCGCTCAGCATCCCAAAACCCCTGTCTCTATTATATTTTTTATCTTGATACTTCGCAGCACCCTTACCTTCCCTCTGCCGCACCCCAGGATGCCATAGAATCCAATTTAAAAACCTCTGAGCTACTAGTGTAAGTCAATATTAAAAAGGAAAATATCTACGCAAGCAACAGTTCTACCTAATATTTCACCCAGTAGCAGTCAGTGTTGATGGTTCTCAGAAGATGTTCCGAAATTTGATAGCAGCTACACATCCAACAGTTAGCTAGACGAACGAGTGTACAAGCAAACTTCACAGCGTCTGTAGGATAATTTTCCTCAAGCATTTTAATTGTGCAGGCCGTTTGAAGATGGATTCGTTTTTAATGATGCAAGATGACAGAAGCCGCGGCTGCCCAAGCAAAACGGAACGTGTGCATCAAGGACAAGAGCAAGTTTCTACAAGCAGTAATTATTTCCCTTCTCAAAATAGAGCCCCCGTGTATCCGATTCAAAGAACCTTTTTGGAATCCGATGAAAATATTCTACAACAGGATCAAACAGTTTTTAGCTGCAGAACAGTTTGCTTAAATTATTTTTGCTTCCTTTTACAAAAAAGGAAGTATTGTATTCGCGACAAAATTTCACTCAAAAATCGACTTTAATTTCCATTTTGCTCATCCCCGAATGAATGTTGAGTTTAGTTTTCGACTCGACCACACGTGGATAAGTGCCTAAGAACGTATAGACACGCGAAATAACAATTTTTACGATTTTCGAGTTAATTACAACGAGTTTTCTCGTGACGTCTGTATGTGCGTATGTGCGTAGGTGCGTATGTATGTCGCATAACTCAAGAACGGAATGTCCTAGAAAGTTGAAATTTGGTACGTACACTCCTAGTGGGGTCTAGTTGTGCACCTCCCCTTTTGGTTGTATTCAGGTGTTTTTAAAGTGGTCTTTTGCCCCTTTTGGGGGAAAATCATTGTTAATTTCGATGTAAACTCAGGTGATGTTATAATTTGGCGGACACTTGGCGATATATCGTCAATCTTTTGGTCGCCAACTTGGTGATAAATTTGGCGATTTTTTTTTTATCTGGTTTCAATTTGGCCACTGTTGGTGATATTTAGAGAGTAAACTATTGAATCACATTAAAACTGTCAATCATGGGAAAATGACATTGAAATGGAGCAAAAGGAAGTCATGTGATGCGCACATCAGCTCGTTTTCGTATCGTTTGTTCGTAAACTAATTGGCAAAGCATGCTGGTGCTTGTGCAAATATGCTTGTACTGTTTGATATCGAAGGAAATTTTTGCTTGGGTAACCTTCAGGTATGTGTGTGCATAGTTGAAGTTATAAGCATTATCGACTGTTACATCTTTTTTGAGTTTTCCTTTTCAAAAATAACTAAGTTGAGAAGAAAGCACTACTCTTACGCAATGCAACCAGCTTAGACTTTGAACATTTATTGAGAACATTGCAGTTTAGGATTCTGTTTAATTACAAAATCACATTGGAATGAAGGAAACACGCGCATCAAAATTTCCCTTTCCTCCTCATTTATATAGATCCGGCTTAACTGGCCGGTTGCCAATTCTGTGGCATTCGTGTTCGGACAGTACTAATTTTATAACGATGATTTGGAAATGGCGAGGCTAGAATATGTGTAAACTCTTTTTTGACATTTAGAATGTTTGATAGATTGTAAAAAAAAATAACAAAACATTAAAATATAATAATGTTAAAAGTTCAATAGTGTTTTACCCCACTTTCCTCGTACTCGATACTAAATTTTAATTTAAAATGCAAAGTGTCAAATTGCGCGTTACTAAATTTTGAGACCTGTCTCCGGTTTTAAATGCACAAAATGCGCCTGTAGAGACGTTAAAAATATCTCTACTTACATCTGATAGTTCAAATGACGATATTCGTGCTTAACATTTTTAAACATACATTTCTTTTAAATCCTTGAAATATATATGTTTTCACTTAATAATTTTCACTTAACTCAAGCTAATTATTAATGTGCATAAGGGTTGAAAATACGTTAATGAATTTAAATTTCTCTCGAAGTGATCATGAAAATCTTAATAAAGATCTCAACGTGATTTGTTTTCAAGATTTGAAGTTCTAATTTCGCTTTTTACTTCTCATGAACACACGTTTTATAAAATATCGTTTTCGATTTAATCTTGGCATAGAAAAAGAAACGTGTTGTTGTCGTTTCCACTCATCATTTACGAATTAAGTCCGTTAGAATCAGAAACCTTGAGTTTCGTTTGTTTTCCAAGTTTGAATTTTAATTTCATTCATTAAACTTGTATCTGGAAGCAGCGCATGCAATCATGAATACCCATTTAAGAAAGGGAAAACATTTATATGCTTTAAGGGTTTGATTCAAATTTAAAAAAAGTTTGTCCCCAGTCTCGCAGACATTTCGAATCCCCCCCCCCCTCTATCAACCCTTTATGGGTGCCGATGCATGCATTACGGAAAATATTAATTAATACTTTTTTTTAGCAACTAGTGAAGGACAAATTGCTTTTATCAATGTTTACATTGTACGCTTTTTGTCGTTTTGTATGAATCCGAAATCGCAGAAATTACAGACAGTTGTTGACTTAAAACTTTGACTTTAAAAAAAAAATGATTTTTTACTTTGACATTTGTCTTCGATTAATCGCTTTAAAGAAAATTTCTGGTATTTTATTGTAGTAAATGTTTTCCCGTTAAATGTTAAACATCACTTGGAAGCCATAAATCGCATTCATAAATAAACTATAAATATAAAATTTCTCTTCTTCCTATAATCCTCAGTTTTTTCAAATATAGAACTATAATAACGTTCAGTAAATTACCGCCCATTAGCCAGGGCTAAAGCAGAAATACGTGAAATACACCGCCAGCTCAGTCATTTCCAGCCGAGGACTGCAGTTTCGTGCTTATTAGCACTCATCAGCCCGGCATAGGGAAGTGACTGAGCTGGAGATGGAAAACCAATTAAGGAAGCCAAGAATGCGAAACAAACTGGTAGCCAATATAGAATTAGCAGCCCAGACGAGTGACCGAAGCAATGGTTCGGTCACGAAACTGCAGTCCTCGGCTGGAAATGACTGAGCTGGCGGTGTATTTCACGTATAATAACGTGTCTTTGGAATTAAAGCATACACATTCCTATGCCCTGTGTGAAAACCTCATGTCCTATGTAAATTTAAATTAAAGAAAACTTTACTTTAATTCACCAATACTTACGCGTTTAACCTTTTTGTAATACAACTTATAACTTTGTTCTGTAAAAAGTACATTAAAAACGTTTGCAATTCACGACTTTTTTTTTTTTTTTAGAACTGCTGCTAAACGAAATTTTCAATAGCCCATTGGTCCTGAAAGGGCACTGACCATCATTCATTCCATTCTCTCCCCTCCCCTCCCCCTGCCCTGAAATCTGAAATGCACTCTATGAGTTAAGGAACTGCGAGTAAATGGTGTATGTCGTAGAACTTTTCTGTGAAATCTTGTCGCCCAAAACCAGAGTTATTTTCTAATCATTCAGCCGATCTACTGACCGATAGTTGGTGGGGATGGTTAGAACCCTAAACGTTTTATCTAAAGGTTATTGTAAAGAACTGTCAGTGAAGAATGCAAATTGCGATAGTTGTCCCACAAAGGCAATGTATTACTCATTTCCTCCAGCAACAAAAGAGCAAAAAGCCTTTTGTTGCTGAGCAAATTGATTCTTTTATCAATAGGCTACACTTGACATTTTTTGGTTAATTAGGACAATTAAGTGTGACTCAGTGGCATACCCAAGGGGTGCAAAGATATATATAATCCCCCTGGTTTTTTAATAGAAACTGAATTTTTTCAGTAAAGTTAATTTTTTTCATACTATCATAGACATTTGACTGTTTTTTGTAAATTAGTGGTAATACACGCAATACACCGATAACCCGGTTATGACATCCGGAGATAGTAGTTTCATCTTTGTTGTGGACTCGTCAATTGTTAAAATGCCTTACTGTTTAAGTTGTAGTAAAACTTAAATCGTCATAGAATTAAAAGTGGTTAGCATTTTAAAGTGCTCTAAGCTAAGAGAAAAATGTCTTACATTAGATTGGAGAATGACAAAAAAAAAAAGATCTATTTTTGTTTTTTATTAGATTGGTGCATTCATAAGTTTAAAATTGATTTAATAGCATCTTCAGTAAGTATTTCCTTGGAGCTTCACTTTGTTCTTATAGTATTTCAGAAGATTAAATTGGGTTTGATGCCTAAAGACAGCACCATACATCTAAGGGTTAAAACGAAAGCTTGCAACAGTTAGTTGGCATATTTCAGATGACTATCCCCCAACAACGGAAAGAGTAGGGAAAGTGAAGCAATTATTCCTTTTCCACCTGCAAATCCATAGAGGCATGGGCAGATGGTTATCTGCCAATGCACGTGGTGCGTGCATGAACACGTAGCTCCCGTTTCCTCAGGAAGCCACATGTTTGAACAAGGTGGGAACTTGTCCTCCTCAACTGTTTGGTGATGGGTAGCGTTTGCGTGTACAGACGTAGCTTTACGACGGTGTTTCAATTGTTTCAATTGCCAATAATTTGAATTTGTTTTTTCCGGTCATTGTTATATTCTTATTTAGTAAAAAAGATCAGATATATGAATAAATCCATACTCAAGAAACCATGGCTGTATTTTTAAGGGATAGGTTTTTAAGGTTTAAATCTCCTGCGAAAATTCTCAAAATTAGTCCACAATATGCTACTTATTATACTTATTTTTTTGCTAAAAAACTTATTTTCACTAATTTATTTATTATTTTTTTCTTTTTTTCATTTTCATTTAAAAAATGAAATTATTTCTGCTGACGGATTGTACAAACTCGGTGCTTTGAGTCCAGTATCTTTTTTAATTATAGTTATTGCGGAAAATAAATTCTTCAAAACAATAGAGCGTTTTTGTTCAAATTTTGAGTACCTAGGACTAACAAAACATCGGAATTCATTTCATTTGAAAGTGAAAATTCAATAATTAGCACATTTTGTACGCGTTATAAAATATGAGTTTGAAAACTATTACTGTGCAATGCGTATACATGAGTACATGATTTTTTTTTTTTTTTTAATGTGAGTTAATAAAAAGTCATTGAATATTTAATTGGGGTGAACTTTAAGCAGTGTTACACATCAGATTTTTTTCTTCATTTAATAGACACATTATCTTTTTACATTTGCTCATGTTAATGCCCATAAAGTAGCCTCCTCGCATTTAAATAACCTATTATAACAAAAATCATTGGAATATACAAATGAAATGAAATGTTATTCAACATATACTTTTCATGAGAAATGTGTTGGGAAAACCCTCCCTGAAACAAAAAGTCTGACCCTGCAAGAAATTTTTTAAGTTATTCATTTCAGAGATACTTATAAACGATTAGATATAGAGAGGCTTATAAACGATTGTCACTTTTTTTTTCCTTTTTTTTACAACTCCACGAAGAACATAAAAATCCCTACGGTAAAAAGGGGAAAAAACTAATAATGTGAAATGAAAAAAAAAACCCATGGAATAAAAAATGTTTCCTTTGACCATTTTCACTTTTTTTGATATAATAAAAATTTTAAATGTGTGACAGTTCTAAGATTTCATAAAGTTTTAATTGCAAGGGATTACCATGAAAATTAACAAACATGCAAGATGGGCATGGACAGACAGAGTTCTGCTGAAATGAAAGACAATTTTTAACTTATGATATTTATAGGCTTCATAAAGCTTTATTTGAATAGGATAATCATAAATAAATGACCATACTATTTAGGCAGACGATCAGAGTGCTGACATAATAAAAAACAGTTTATTATTTTTTTATGTTTATAGGACTCCATAAAGTTTTAATTGTATAGAATAAACATGAAAAAAACATTAACGAGCATGCAAGGTGGACAGATAACTGATGGAAAAAAAAAGCATTTTTTTAATTTGCGAAATTTGTAGGACGCCATAAAGCTTTAATTGTATAGCATAATCATAAAAAATTATTTAACATGCAAGTTAACAGAGTGATGATTTAAAAAAAAAATTTCAAAAATGATTACATTTTGAAACGTTTCCATTTTTCTTTGCATCAAACTGAAACAAATCAATACGATATACACTAGGGAAGCACCGATAAGCAAACTGGCCGATCACCTATTAATCCACAAAGAATAATCGGCCGATGCCATTTAATTTTCAGCCGAGAAATCATAATAATGATTTTTAATGCTATATAATTTCTCTCTATATAAGTTTTTTTTTAATTACAATTTCAACTTTTCAGCATTAATTAATATTTAGTGCATTTATGTCAGCAATTATATGTATTTTCTCCCTTTTCATAAGTTTTCTTAAAAATAGTTTCCAATTCAAATTCATTCTGTAGACAAATATTCTTGTTATTATTAGTAAAATTATGTTCTGTTGTAAACTAAACGCAGAAATTCTAATGTTTAGTTAGCAGACCGTTGTACAAAAAACATTAGTAAACCTCTGTCTGAAAGCCGTTGTCTAAAAAGTGGCTATAGACACTTATAGTTTAGTTTCATTCATTACTATTAATAGATATTTGTTGTATACCTTTTATACGAAAATTTTAAGGCAATCTTAATACATTATGCCAAATATAGGTAGCGGAGAAAAGCATCGACTTATGAGATGTGTACAACATTATAGATGTGCATATCAATCTAAAGTAGAAAAATTTAATTTAAAAAATTAACATTACTTCAAAAGGTTCATAAAAGTGCAAAAAAAAAAACTGAAATATTTTTTGAAGAAAAAGGGAAGTAATTTTAAAATAAAATAATGCCGGTAATTACAACAGTTTTATAAACGGTGAGTACAGTAACTGAATAACAAAAAAAAATGTTTGGATTGGAGTACTCTTTCAAACGATGGGGAGGGGCGGAAGTGTCATTTGTGTTCTATAGTCATACCACTTTATAACCTTATATATATTTTTTAAATTATGCATTAATTCAATAGATATTTCATACAATGAATGATTTTAGCTTTTTTAATTCTATATTTGTATTGCTATATTAATTTATAATTACAAGTTATGTTTTGCAACACAAAATTACATTTATTTATTGTCATGAATTCATTCAGTATAGTTCTACGATGTACTTAAAGTACTTAAAGATTGTTCATAGATGAATTTCAGACAATATTTAAAACAGAATACATTAATTTTTAAAACATGAATTCATTCAGTATAGTTCTACGGTGTACTTAAAGATTGTTTTTACACGAATTTCAGACACTATTTAAAACAGAATACATTAATTTTTAAAACATTATTAAAAACAAAGCAGAGCAAAGTGTATTCATTATTGTTGAAGGACGAAATGAATCCGAATTAATTTAGCTAACAAGCACGTTTCAAAAGTGAAATTGGATCTATGAAGAACGGGGACATTTCAGACTTGTATTTTCGTTCATTCAATTTTAAAATATTACTTGCAAAAACTGCAAAACTAAAATGGACAAATACTTATTTCTTAAACTCAATAAAAGAGAAACAGGAACAAAAGGTATGACTGATATGTGTAAAGATTGGCCAAGCATTACTAGCACAATTACGCAATTAGTGGCAATTACTTTTGGTAGTGAATATGCAATCATTTTTTCTCGTTATTGCATTTAAATCAATCTACAAAAAATTTAAAAGTTTCTCACAGGGGTCATACAGGGGAAAAATTTTGAAACTCCTTACAATCTGTTGCTGTATTCACAAACAGAAAAGAAAATTATGTTGTTAAATTTTTAATTTTATGTGTGCAGTTGTTAATATTTTGTGCACTTAACATTTTCAATTAGATCTTGTACGTACACTTTAAAAAGAAAAACTGTAATACTACTAAAAATTCTCTAGGAAACTTGGATTCTATGAATTTTTTTAGTTATAGATACAGTGTATTTTTTTGTAACATTATAATATTAATTTCGAAGAAGCTGTATACACTGAAAGAAAAAACTGCAGTAAGCTCTAGAACATCTCTTTTAAACTAGCATTCCATAACATTTTCTTGGAACGATACTGATTCTTCTTAAGTAACATTGTAACGTTACTCAAGAAAAAGCTCTATCGGTTAGAGAAAAAATTATAGAATCGCAGTTTCCGAACGATTTTTTAGTAGAGGTTTTTTTTTTTTTTTTTTTTTAATCGATTTTTAACAGACTCTTTATTGGTATTGAGCACAAAACCCCTGTGCACAGCCCCAACCCTTCTGTCAGTTACTTTTTACTGCGTAGTTTTAGACGTGGTTTCGATACAAGCAAGAGTAACGAATAAATGGGAAATTAGATGGTCGGTATTTGTAAAGAAAACAAATTAAATTAGTTGTTTTAAGCTATCGGATTTTTTTGAGCTAGGAGTAGGATCTGTAAGAAACGTTGACACTGATTCATTGCAATTATTGAACAAAACTCAAGCAGAGAAAGACAAAAGGTGGCGATAAATATTATCTGCCCCCTCTCCCGCAAATTATTCAATACTCTTTGGTTGCTTTCGAAAATAAAAAAAATGCGTAGAAAAATATTTTCAAAATGTTTAAGTAACGATTAATAACTGATTTTGTTTTTCATTGTTTCAGGAATAAGTAACCTCCGGATATTTTAAAACCTTTGACTCCGATACCTTTACCTCATAATCAGTCCGACTCCTCAAGCACTGATAGAGTTGAGGAGTTCGAAGAAAAATGAGAGATTCCGACTCTTGGAAGTTTAAACTTTTGACTCCTGACCACAACTCCTTTACCTCAAAATCAGTCCGAATCCGACTGCGCAGCTTTGATAGTGCTTAAACCACAATTTTGAAAAATTGCATGAACATGCAATTGCATTGACTTTGACCATCCAGGCACAGATATGCAGAGCTGGGGAGTTGTAAAGTCAGAGTCCGACTGATTTTGAAGTAAAAGGATTCGGAGTCGAGAGTCGAAAGCTAAAAATTCCAAGAGTCGGAATCGGTCATTTACCCACAAAGTCCACCACTCTGCCAGTACTCTCGGAGTCGGAGTCAAAGCCTTTCAAATTCCCGGAGTTAGAGGCGGAGCCGATCATTTTCAATTGGACTCACTAGCCGTGTGTTATGCTGCTTACCTCATCCAATTCTGTTTCTGGATGCCTCTTTCAACAGGAAAAAAAGAAAAAAAACTTTTAATGTAGGATGATTAGAGTCCTCTTCTAATTAACTCTGACAAAAGTTTTAACATTTCGGTGTTCTACTGATGTTGAACCATGTTCGACGGTTCTACACCCACATGCAATCCATTGCATATTTTTACCTGCCTCAATCTTCCTCTCCTTCTTTTTCCCATCGCCATTCACGTTATGAAGTCGAAGAAGCCGGTAAGGGTGGATGGAATTCCAGTTTTCTTATAAGGGTGGCAATACCATGCAAGATGTCTCTAACTTGTTTTTTATAGCTCTCTATGACGTCTTCCGAGAAGATTTTCCCATCGTTGGACTTAAAGGGGTAATTCATTTCCAAGTTTCATATTGTAGAGAAATTTACGTTTATTATTACATCATTATTGATGATAGCGAGGCATTAACATTTGTGATAAACTATTTAATAGTTCTTGTATAACCCCTAAAGAATAAGGCAATGACTGAACATTTAATATAGACACAATGAGTATTAATATAGGGTATTAAATTATTGCTGATACATCACGGCAACTAAATAAAAACATGTAAAAGCAGCATGTGTGCTTTTTGGTTGTTTTATAATATTTTTTCCCACTAAAAATTTGACTCATATTTTTAAACATATTACGTGCTCGGTACATATACTTGCCATTAAAAATATTCCTTTGGCAAACATGATATTCGAAGATGCCATTACAATCAGGGGCGGACCGGCGGACACAATGAGACGGTCATGGAGGTCATGAACCCCCTCTCTAAACCGCGAACACTTCGAACACTTTATGAATAAAATGCAAACGATTTCGGGTAATCTTTTCCATTCATTACTTATTTTAATGGTATATTTGAAGTACAACTTCTTTTTATTGTTTATGAAGTGAATTAGCGTTGTTTATGCCTATTTAGGTACCCTTTTCCTGACCGAATTAGTGCTTTTTTTTTCACACCCAAACAGTTCGAGAAATTTTTTGTGCCCAAAACCGTACGTTTGTTCAGAGGTATTAGGGGAGAGATCGTCCCCTTCAGCATGATCTCCCCCCCCCCCAAAAAAAAAGGTAGTCTGTATCCGCCCTTGATTACAAAGTACTTCAGGATATTCACTAGCTGATCATTTGATTTCAAAATTACATCGCGTAACGTCTCATAAGCCATACTTTCAGCAAGATAGGAGTTCACTATACAAACCACAGGAGAAGGGGAAAAGGTTGCTTACGTTTAAACCCATTTAAATCAGCACTCTTTTAAGGATGAAAATTACTCATAAAACTACAGCGTTTTCTGCATTTGCGTAAAGGATTACATTTTTTGAAATTTAGGGAAACTTAAACTGAAGTTAATGAAACTACATACCGTAAAGTGATGCTACTTGAGCCTCCAGGGGCTACTTGAACCCATGAGAAGAAAAAAGAGTGTTTAAAATCCGTCCTGGTCCTATGCAACTCAGTGTATAGACTTAAAAAACTTTCTCCATGACAGGTAGCAGTACTAGGTAGAGGCTGGAGCATGAAACAAAGTTTCTGCTATTCCCGCCCTTTTCTCATTGAGGTTATGATTGCAAGTTGTCTGAGCAGTTGTTTTTTGTGTCTGCAAACTTTCACGTATAAGTTCATGGAAACATCTGATATCATCAAGGTCACGATAGTTTTATGTTTGCATTCTATTTCTTAATAAAATAACAGTGTTTTAAGGTTATAGCTATATAACTAACACAGTAACTAATATAAGTTAGTAAAAGTGCAATGGTTGCCTTAAAATGGGGTTACTTGAACCCAGCGTTCAAACAGCCCCAAACCACATTTCACCACTAAATTATATTAAGTAAGGTTCGTAATCTTTTAAAATAAAGACTATTTTAAAAGATTACAAACTAGCTACTATTTATACTCATTTTTTGAAAATTTGGGGATAAAAAAGATACGAAAGTAAAAGAGAATCAATTGAAGTAGAAAATAATGCGGATTATTAAGAGGAAAAGTTACAATTGTGTACAGATTCAACTAATTCCGGAGAAATTTCTTAGAGAGTGGCATCAGCTCATTTTGACTTAAGTATGTCAACTCTAAAAAGAACGTTCACAAAACATACCTGGGCATCCTGTAGTATTTAGTAGCTAGGAAGAGCAGGTATTAAATAATATCAGACAAAAAAAAAATCCACCCAAGTCATTAAATAGAGAGTTTTCATTCGTTCTAATGTTAAAATAATGAGCATTTCAATTGGTTTTAGCTGCAGTTAGATTGTTTCTATTTGAGAAATTATGTTTGCCTAAAACTATGTTTTTATGTATACGTTGATTTTATATTAATTTATATAAATAATTTGCAATTTAAATAAATAGTTTGCTCACTAGAATGTACGTTTTGAGTTAATTTTTCAAAATCATTGGTCCTTCTTGATACCACCACCTGTTTTATAGCTTTTTCTAATGGATTTGCGGAGTAGTACCAAGTAGCCCCAGCGCGAGGCTACTTCGAAAAAAAATATAAAGAGTCAAAAGGGTTGTTTAAAAAAGGCTTTAGGTGATAGCAGAACGTATCAAAAGTGGTAAAAACAAGATTATCAGAGTTCACATTATGGGTTTAACAAAGCATTCAGTGTAAACCTCGCAAAAAGTATGAAATTTCGGGTCCAAGTAGCCCCACTTCACGGTACCGTCAACAGAGAAAACTTTGCCAAGTGAAATATCTTTGCTGGTTTTCAAGAAACGGTGATATTTATCAAACAGATAATAGATGCTGAAGTGTCTTTGTGCAATGAAAGCACTACAGCATCTGTTAACTATTTTTTGAACTCAGTAGAGTTTTGGAAATCATCGTTTACAAAAATTGGCAAAGAGGGTCCACTTTGCAAAAGTTGTCCCGGTTGAGTGTATTTGGAAATTATAAATACAAAAATAGAGAAGTTCACTTTGATTTTCCTTGTATTGATAGATATAGACTATCGAAATCAAAGTTCTCAATTTAACATTTTTAGATTCAAGGCAACGTGATGTTCCAACAATGAAACTTGAAATCGGTTAAAAGTGATTTCCCACGCTCTGGGCAATTTAACAAAGCGTTTGCGAAAATGACGCATTTATAATTGTAAAAATTCGCTTCCATTCAATAAAATTTTAAATCATAAATCTTTTGTGAACACGAATAGTACAGGTTTACGGACAATAGGTGAAACTCATTCGAAAGTCGATAATATTTTTCTTAAATTTTTAAAGTTTAAGTAATTTTTACTTTCATGATGCTCATATTTCCGACTTGTAGGACAAACGCTATTCAAAGTTCCAAGGTACATTCATTGTCTCTGCAAGATTATTCAGCTTCCGTAAAACGGCTAAAAAAGTCTTCAATGAAAGTAACCTTCACCCCCTTCGCAGGTTCGAATGCGAGCGAAAAGTGTTGCAGAGAATACGTCAAGACGCTCACTTAGAGTTGTGCTTACCTTTGTTCGCGCGCTTCCCAAAGAGTTATTAAACTTGAGAGATGCAGCGGATGCTTTTCATGGCATCTAAGGTTATTGAAACAGCACTTCCTATTCCAAGGACAAGCTAGCTCTGTCTCTCTCAGGTCCCACTAACCGAAGCACCTCCAAAGGGAAACTAACGATGCCTTTCTACTCACTCGGTTGGATTTGTGTCTAGGTCAAGGTAGTTTATCGTCGCCTTTGAATTTCTTTTTTTCCATTTTTATTTTTCTTTCCTTTGTCTTGGAATTCCTCTCGGGATGGGAACACGCGTTGCAAGGAACGGGGTTCACTCCGGTGGCGCGAGGGATTCAAGCTGGACGGTGAACCCGGGGGTCAGCAACCCTGACACGGGTTCATGCAACCTGGGGGCTGGGCCCGATGCCATTTTGTAGGCAAGCAGAGATCGTCGGCACGTGGGTCAACAGACGTTGGAGACGATGATAAAATATTTCATGCCCCTTGTTTACCCTGTTATTAAAACTCCTTGGATGGCACGAGTAAGTGACACATGATGAAGATCAGTCAAATGAAGGGTTAACTGACCTCGAAGGAACATTCCTTTGCTGTTGCGCCTCGACGCTCCGGATACCCACCTCAGATTTTCTTAGACCAGCGCCCGACGATGGTTTTTGAAGACACTGGGAACGAAATGTATTTGTCCCCCCCCCCCCTCGATTATTCAAAGAAATTGAGTGGTAAAATATTTAGCTACTTGCGTATTAACACAGCCATGCTAAATTTGGCGGTTGACAAAACCCATACGTTAAAAAAATTGAAGTGATGTGACAATATGCGATAGTTAGCCATTATAATTTCAGATGTCGTCAAGCTTTGCCCGTTGCAAGTACACCGTAAATATCAAAATTATTTATGATATATCTTTTAATTATGTAAATATAGGCAAAACTTGGAGCTTTTCGGATTCATCAAAGAGATTTAAACTTTAAAGGGAATCTTTTTGTGTGATAGTATAATCTCTAGAAGTTTTATAGTGTGTTCTACAGTGTGATATGAAATGAGTCCAATTACCACTTTACCTGCAGAATTACCACTTTACCCTAAATGCTGATGCCCTATATCCGTGCCCTATGTACCCATGCCTTAATCTAACATTTTTTCAGACAGAGTTTGAATTCAACGAAAATTGAAGAAAGTTAACCTTGTAGCACCATTTCAACAATAGTGCTTCATTTTGACAACTTTTATTCACTTCGCTTGTGGATTATGTTTCGGGACAAATGGCTTTCTTTTCCCACACACTGAGCCATTAAAGACAGAAAGCCAATGTAGCTTACTACAGTTAATGGCGACTGTCAGATTAACCCAGCGGTTTCCGAACTTTTAGAACATGCGTACCGCTTTTTCCTACAAAAATTCTTCTGCTCCCTTTAAAACTTCAAATTAATCTAATTTTATGAATGGTATATTGGTGCTACAATTTATTTAACGGATTAAAAAAAAACATCACATTTTGTATATAAAATAATTTTTATGCACAAAAACATATTAAGTTATTTTTATATTGTAGTATGAGTATTGATAGTTTTATTACATTTAACAAATCGTGCAAAATTACAGAAAAATAGATACTCCAAATGCAACATAAGTGAAATATTAATACAATATTAATGTGATGAGTGAGCTTGTTATTGGGAGCGTTAATTTTCTTATACCGCAGTGTAGGGGTTCCCAAACTGGGTCGCGCGGCACCCTGGGGTACCTCAAGAAGAGGTGAGTGGTGCCACGAAGTGTCCATGATAACGATAACATGTACATAATAGAACTTGACTTGGATGCCGTGAGAAATTTATAGTTCTTTAAAGAGTGCCGCGAATTGGAAAAGTTTGTGAACCCTTGCCGCAGTGTCATTGAAAAGATATCGCTGCTCTTCGTGTGAATGCTCAAATTTAATTGCCACAGTTTTGCTGGTTTTTATTTTCCAACACCAAATTGAGAGGGAGGGATTTTGGAATTTTGGTGGCAGTTGTATAACTTCTTTACTATACTTCTATGCTTCACCAGGAAGGATCGTCCTACGGAAAATCATCGGTCAACCATTAAATCTTAATTTATTCCTCTTTCACTAGAGGATACCGGGTTCAGTTGATACAGTGCTAAGTTGATCCAAGGTCTTTAATTTTCAAATGAGGTTGTACCCAAAACTGAGTCTTATGGAAAAGCAACTGACTTTATGCTGATTTGACCTTCGTATGCGAGGAGAACCTGTCTTGTTCTGATTGGGAGTTATTCATAAAAAAAATTGCTTTTTGTCCACAAAAGTAAACTTAACGGTTTGCTTTCGACTGTCGTATAGGGTGTTTTAGTTAAATGATACCTAAGCAAAATACTACTGTATTCCTCGAATAGGAGGCATGATTAGGCCTTAGCAGGTTCTATTGAGCCTCTTATGTTCGAAGCTGGTTTTTTCCGCAGCTGCAGAGTCGGAGGAAAATGGTCGGCTCCGACTCTGACTCCGGAAATTTCAGAGTTTTCGTCTCCGACTCCTTTTTCAAAAAATCATTCCGATGCCACAAGCACTTGCAGAGTTGCGAACCCAGACAGAAAATGGCCGGCTTCGACTTTTGAAATTTTAAATCCTTCGACTCCCGACTCCGACTCCCTAAACCCGAAAATCAGTCGACTCCCGACTCTTCGACTCCTATGCCGCAGTCCTGTTTTTTTCAGCCTTTTGAGCTAACGTAGCGCCGTTATTAGGGTTAAATTGATTCCGAGTAAATAATGTAACTCACAAGTTTGCTAGTGTTTTTTTTTTTTCTTTTCCCAGAAATGCTTAGAGTTGACCAAGAAAATAAAACCTCTAAGGCAGGAAATTCCTCTTGAAATATTTGAAAGAGCGTACTTCAGAGTAGATATCGAGATCTTCATTTGTATTAACTGTAATTCAGATTTACGTTTGTCATCTAACTTGGATTAAACGGATCAACATTTTGTGAAAGTTTTCTTCAGAAACAACTCTTAAAAACTTCATTAGTTTGCTTATTACATCAGCATAGCAGCTTATTCATTTGTGTATCAATTTGATCCACGTTGGGTATAATTGGCTAACATCGAAAAAAGTTTCTGGAGCTTTCTTGTACCGTTTATTTAATTGCACCCTTAATGGAGGACAGGGCCAACGAGAGGCCACGTCAGCCTATTCGGAAACTGGGGATCCGACTCTGAGTCGGAGTAGTATAAGTTTAAACAGTTTTATGGTGAGAGCGACCAAACTGATGAGGGGCTTGTTTGGGTCTTGGCGGCCCTGATGGAGTGTAATGCCGCTCATGGTTGGGTATTTTTGCTCAAACTTAAGATAGAGCATTTTAGCACGACCAAGTCACGTATGATGTATTTGGGCTGCGTACATACCTATATATGTGTATGATCACTACATGAGGCGTTATGCGACCATTTGCCACATGTTATGGTTGCAAAACCACACTCGTTATCTCCGAGTTTTCCACAAAAGCAGCAGATTTCGGTCTTCGTATCCTGTTCCTACAGTTTGCCATCGATATGGCCTGAAAACGGAATGAAAGGCGAGGAGCGAAAAAGTCGAAAGGAAAAACAAACTACCAGTAAATTTTGAAGGAAGAACGGAGGGAGAAAAAAAGTTTTTAACCTTCGCAATACCTTCGCTAATTAAAGTCGTATAATTATGCAACCAAGCAAAACACTTAACCTAAAAAATTACGAATTTATCGATACCTGGTTTGATGGTCAGTTCCCTGTCTTTCAGCAGGAGTAACCTATGACATAGATAGATAGATACATACACTGGTGTGCAAGAATTAAGGACGAAGTCGAAAAATTAGCATATCAGCTGAACGAAGAGGCAAAGCGGACAGAAAGCCCAATCAGGAAATTAAGTAAGGTGATGTACGGTAGCACATGCGCAGATATGCAGGCAGACGTAATGGGGGAGTGTAAGAGTAGTATAAAGCATGTTGTCGGTGCAAGATCAGTATTTCTGGCAAAGAGATAGCATGCCGTATAGCAATTAAAATCACACCGAGTTGCTGCCTCAGCGAGAAATGGCGAATAATCAATCTGTTAGACGACATCTGGATGCTTTTACCCGATGTCGAATCATTGGGAAGTTGGAGGTAGGCCGCAGTGTGACAAGTGTGGCTTCAGAGTTCGGAATTGCTCACAGCATCGTTTCACGACTTTGGAGACAATTTCAAACTACAGGAACAGTCTGTTCGTCCACGAAGAACCACACCCGCAGATGACCGATATATTGTCTTACAGGCCAGAAGAAACAGGCGGCAGACACACGACACAGGCGATTGGACGACCGATATCGCGTTTTACCGTGGCCAGAAGACTGCACGGTGGTGGTCTGTTTGCACGACGCCCTATACGGTGTGGAGCTCTAACGCCTGCCCATCGGAGAAGGTGTTCTCTGTAGTGCCGGGAGCACCGGAATTGGAGAGACAATGAATGGGGACGAGTACTCTTTACAGATAAGAGCAGATTCAGTCTGAGTAGCAATTCTCATCACATACTCATCTGGAGAGAGCGGGGAAACCGCAATCATCCCTCGAACATCATTGAAAGGGACAGGTATGGAGGTCGCGGTGTTCTCGTTTGGGGAGGCATCATGCTTGGTAGTCGTACAGACCTCCACATCTTCGACGCAGGTTCAGTCAACGGGACCCGTTATTGTAACGAGATTCTTCTTCCATATGTGCGTCTTTTTAGAGGCGCTATGGGTCCGCAGTTCCTTTTCATGGACGACTATGCACCATGTCATCGCACAGTAGCTGCCGAACAGCTTTTAGAGAGAGAGGATATTGAACGTATGGATTGGCCGGCACGATCTCCGGATCTCAATCCCATCTAGTATGTATGGGATTTTCTAGGCAGACGCTTGGCAGCTCGTACCTTACCACCAGTAACGATTCGGGAGCTTCGATTGGCGCTGCAAGACGAATGGGCAGCAATGCCTCAACAACTCATTGACACCCTCATTCTCAGCATGGGCAGACGCTGTGAAACCTGCCTAGCAGTCGGGGGAGATCATATCCCCTACTAAAGACCGGATGTTTCTTGCTGGACACCCATCAGAGGGATGTTTCGGCCTTCAGTCGCATTGCGCTCCATGCTACTTTTTTACTAAAGCTTCTTTTTATCCCTCTGATTTCTCTTTTAGTAAGTGTTGCTTACATTACACATGTCCTTACGTATTGGAGATCTTACGGTATTGAATGTGTTGATTTGGAAAGCTTTTGGACAAAGTTATATTGAAAAAACCGTCTCGTCCTTAATTTTTGCACACCAGTGTAGATTCATGCTCTCACCATAGTAGGCCTAAAAAACCCTACAAAAATCAACAGATGCATGAACGTACAGCTAAGCGTGTTTGTTTAGTAACTATAAGTAAGATGTTGTAGAATTTTATGATAAAACTAAGGGACACCACCCCAGCTTGCTTCGCTTGCCAACCCCTGTTTGCTACCTGCGATGGCGTAATGCCGCCTGCGGTGGGCGGCAATTGATAATCCTGCATGTCCACGGGACATAAAAAATAAATATTTAGCGTAATAGAACGATGCTGCTTTTGCAGCTTGCCAGTCGCGGTTTCTCTACTCAAGTGACTATCTCCCCATTCCTCTCGTTGCCAATGGGCAATGAGATATTCTGTCTTTTCAAAATGGACGGAGTGCAGACTTTTTTCTTGAAGCAAGAACCCTAAGTCACGCGATAGATTTTAAAGCAAAGCATTGGAAGAAATCAGGTTTGTTTCGCAAGTTTAACGCAAACCTGTCAACCATTCGTCGTTAATGCGTCACGTGACTTGGAATCTAAGCCTCAGCTTTTGCTAAGCCAGTGATTGGACATGCTCCCACCATTTACTTATTCCTGCTCTAAGGTCTTTTCTCTTCAAGAAGTTGAAGGGTCCACTGGACCACAGCACTAGGATTCACAGTGCTGGTTTCAACAGTTCTAGAATTCCATTGACGGCATCAATTTAAATCACTGTAGCAAGGATGAATCAGATGTCATTTCAATAAAAGTTTCGTATTCTTGTACTGACATAGTCCAAGGTCATACATTGCCAGCAAATGGGTATTTATATCCATAATTCATGTTGATATGTTCTCTACTGTTCATTCAGAAAATACAGAAGGCCCGAAAAGTCCTTGACACATTTTAAAAATTCGACAAAAAGCAACAAAGTGTCGCATGTATAAGTTTGCGTCATAATACTTCACAGGTTCAAGAATTTTTTATGACTTGGTAAAAAGTGGAAAAGAAGAAAAAGTGTAATTATATATATGTACTAGCAAAAATACCCGGCGTTGCCTGGGTCAGTAATAATTATGAGAAACAATCGTTACTTGCACTTGTTTTCTGCTTTAAGTGAAAGAATTTAAAACACACCTTTTGGACATGATTACAAATACAGCTTCTTCCTTACCCATAAAAGTAAAATAGCAAAAGGTATAAAGAGAAAAATAGTATTCATTTTGAAACGAAAGCACGAAACTTAAGCATATACAAAATTGAAGAATGGGGTCGTTTCCAAAATTATAAAAGTATTTTTTTCTGAAAGAGCATGCTCAAAAACATAGGCTCTGACCATTTTTTTAAAAAAAATTGTTTAAGTTAGTATTTGAAAAAAAAAAATACTTAAATCGGTGCGCTTTCATGGTTTACGCTCCTGCCGATGATATCACAAATGATGAAATGCCATTCAGTGTTGCCATTCACAGAGCAAAATATTTAATTCGCATGTTTACTCACGTGTATTGGCAACGATATGGTTGATAGCAAGCGTAGAGCGCAATTTTAATTTGCTTATTGATTATCATAACGTGGAAACGCGGTAGAAAGATGCGCCAAAGAGCATCATTTGTGACGTCATCAAGACCATGCCGTGTTTGAAAGATCAGACATTTTAAAAAATTAATTTAAAAATAACTGTTGGGAAAATGAAAGTATTTTCTGGGTCCATGTTATTATTTTTCTTTTGCTTATTCTATCAATTTCAGTGACAAAAAGTAGTACTTTTGACTGAAGGAAACAACCCAATTTCCGAAATATGAAATTAAATTTCACATGTTTCAGAAGATTTATCAGTTAATACTTATTTTTTTTTTTTTAATCTTGGAGTCGTACCTTCTCTGTATGTCTATTGAAGTAAGAACTGTTTTAAAAAAAATGTATCCGTAATCCCTTTATACTTGCTTTAGTTACTTTGGGAAATTTCAATTTTTGTGGGTTCTTTGTGTGATTTTAAATCTTACCGAATTTGCAGGAATCGTTTTGAGATACGTTGGATAATGCTCCCCTTCATTACTTTGTAAAACGGTATATGTTACTAATTTTCGTTAAAGAAATATTGTCACCAGATGCTGAAATACTTTTGGTCACCATAAAATGTCGCTAAACAGTTTCATCCGAAATGTTTCCAAACTAAGTAGTAAAATTTGGCGATTGTTTGAATTTAAATGGAAAATAATCAGCCAAATCCATTTGCCAATCTTGTGGAAAAACTCTTCTTTAAGATTTAACTTGAGAAAAGCCTCGAACAGTCAGGCGAAACGCAAAAATATTCAACAATACAACAATTCAAGCTATCAACTGGGAGTTGAGATGATACACTAAATAATGAATTTGGTTGATGAAAGCCTTCGAACATGGAACAAAAAAGCTCATAACTCGTTTTTTATACAACTTAGAATTTTTTAACAGATGCCATCTTCAGCAGAAAAATTAGCGCTTTCGATGGATACATAATTTTGATATGTACACGTATTTTTTCACCCCCATATTAGGTCTTTTATGCGATAATTGGGACTAAAATTGGAATAAAAAAGGAACTATCAATCGGATTTTTTTCGAACTGGTCTACAAACCTCCCCAGTACCAAAAAGAACAAACGGTGAAAGTTTCAGCCAAATCTGCCAGGTAGTTTCTGAGATCTTAGGGAACAAATTTACCAAACTCCATTTTTACTTTCTTCTATATCTAATATATAGAAGAAAGTATTGGATTCGTGCAAATTTTCGAATTTCGAATTTTGATGGATTCGAACGTTTTGAGGTGTGCTGAGTCCATTTCGACCATTTTTGGAAAATGTCTGTCTGTCTGTGTGTATGTGTGTGTGTATGTATGTATGTGTGTGTGTATGTATGTGTGTCACGTCTGTGTGTGACCAGTTTTTTGTGGCCGCTCTACAACAAAAACTACCGCATGAAATCGAACGAAATTTAGTACACATATGTGCCCCTATGTGAACTTGTGCCCATTAGTTTTTGGCGCGAATTCCTCCAAGGGGGGTGGAGCAATGGGACGTTTTTCGAGTTACGCGTGCTTGCTATTCCTCGGGAAGTAACTGGCGGAATCAAACAAAATTTGGTCCATATGTTGGTATTAACAGGAACAGGTGCTGATTCAATTTTGGTGTCAATAACTCAAACGGGGGTTGAGCTATAGAACGTTTTTTATCGTCAATTGTGACTGCTGTATCTCAAGAAATAATGAACGGAATGAAAGAAAAATTTATCGGCAAGTAGCCTTTAGTGGGTATAAGAACTGATTTTATTTTTGTGTCAACAGCTAAAAAGGGGGGTAGCGCAATCACCCGTTCTTTTTTTCCATTTTGAGTGCCCTATCTCAAGAAGTAATGCTACGTTCTGGTTGAAATTTGGAATATATGTGAATCCATATGTAAACAGGCTTTGGTTCAATTTTGACGCCGATCGCTCCAAGAGGTGTTGATTTTTTTTTTTTTTTTTTGCGAATAAAAATAGCTTCATTAATGCAACAATAAGAAAGATAAATCGTAATAGATTGTCGTCTGCGTATTTCTCGTGATTTTAATTGTATGGAAATGATCGGAAATATTATCTCAATGATTTAAAATTTTTAACTGTTGCCATCTTATGTTTGTTAATAAATAAAATATTTGTAATTAATTCAAGTAAGGCTTTAAAAGTAACTTTCAATTTTCGCTCTTTGTTTTGTTTTTACAATAATTCAGACATTGGGATGGTCGTCAAGTTTTTGCATGTGTAATTTTGTTTTTGTTAGGAATATTGCTTTCTCGTCAAGCATGGGGAGGGATCAGAAAAAGGAAAAATATAGAAGAAAGTTTCGTGATGGCCACAACATACTAGTTATATATATAGATAAGTAATTGCTGTATCGTCACAGAAAGAAAAACAAATGTCATGCGAGGTGTTTAATCATTTTATTAAACAGAAAGCGATACCTTTCCTTACCGGAGTACAATTTGGGCATCGTTTGTGGACATGAGTACCGTTTAGATGTGGGTCGAGCAAATTTCGGTGCATTCATTAAAATCTGGTTATGAAAGGTATTGCCTGCTGTTTAATAAAAATGGTTAAACAACATCACATGACGCGTACTTTTTTCTTGCTGTAAAGATACAGCAATGGGGTCGTTTCTAAAATTTTAAAGTATTTTTTTCTGAATGAGCATTCTTAAAAACATAGGATCTGACCATTTTTTAAATAATTTGTTTAAGTTTAATATTTTAAAAAAAAAATACTTAAATCGGCGCGCTTTCATTGTTTACACTTCCGTGACATCACAAATGATGAAATGCCATTCACAGAACAAAATATTTAATTCGCATCTTTACTCACGTGTATTGGCAACGATATGGTTGATAGCAAGCGTAGAGCGCAATTTTAATTCTCTGCTTGATTATCATAACGTGCAACCGTGGTAAAAGATGCGCCAAAGTGCATCATTTGTGACGTCATAAAGACCACGCCTTGTTTGCAAAATCGGTGTTTTTAAAAAAATAATTTAAAAAAAAACTGTTGGGAAAATGAAAGTATTTTTTGGGTCCATGCAATTTTTTTTTTTTTTTTTTGCTCATTCTATTCATTTCAATGACTAAAAGTAGTACTTTTGACTGAAGGAAACCACCCCATCACTTATAGAACTGCATTTTATTTCTTTTTCACCCTTATTTTCCGATGTCATAAAAAATTCTCGAATCTATGAAGTATTACGGCGCAAACCGCATGTTCAGACAACAATTTATTGCTTTATGAATTTTTAAAATGTTTCAAGGACTTTTCAGACGCCTTGTACTGATTAAAAGTATAACTCAAGCATTATTCCTGAATTTGAATTAAAAGTTAGAATGCAAGTTTTGCGGATCCCTGGCTTGATCTCCATACAAACCTGTGGTTCCCCGACAATTTAAGAAACGCTGGGTCTAACACACATGATGTTTTCCCCCAACTAACCATCATGTTTTTAGTAATTAAAGCAGAAGCCGCTTTGTCACGACGTAACTCAGGAAAAATCTCCTTTTTTATCTCGAAATTCTAGATGCGTCGGGCATTTGAAGCGCTATGCGGAAGGTGAATACACTTGTTCAAGGATTCGAAAGTGGATGCCAAATAAACTATTTTAATAACCAGCGTTTACGATCGGAAGATAAAATCATCTGTCTTCAGAAGTGAAAGGGTAAAAACAAGTCTTGCGAAAAGGGAAGGAGCGACAGAATATTTTTTCGTGAAAACTTTCCATCGATTTATGGAGCGAGCGATGGGTCTGTGTACAAAATTTCAGCAACGTAACTACGGTATCTTTTTCTAAAAACTTTTTTTATATATATATATATATATATATATATATATTTTTTTTTTTGAGCAATCGCATTATTTATTGTTTTTACTTGACTGTTTTGAATTCCTATGATTTTACTTCCCCTCCCCCCACCTTCCTCTGCAGCACCACCGTCGATCGGCCCTCCCGAAGCTGCTCCTCTAGTGAAAACCGTCTCCAGGTTGTGTCTACAGTAGAACCTCGATTAACCGAGCTTCGATTAACCGAGGTTTCTGTTAACCGATCCGATAATAAAGTCAATTTTTTGTTGATAGGTAAACCCTGACAAAGATAAGCTGTTTCATTTCTCTGTTGTTTAGGTGTTTTATGCATTTTTTTTAAACAAGAATGTACAAATAATAAAATGATGAATTTGTAGTTTTAAAATAAAAATATTTTTCAGAAATTTCTGGGGTTTTTTTTTTTTTTTTTTTTTTTTTTTTTTTTTTCTGTTTTAAACTTGATATTGTAAAAATTTAATTGAATGTACAAAACTTACTACAAGTTATTTTCACTTTAAGTTTTTTTAAGTGTATAATATTCCTTTTTATACGTTCCTTCTTATCCTTTAAGAATATTCTATTGTGTTTTTTATTGATACTTTTTGAAATTTGCGATCCTGATAAGTTTTTGGATAAAGTTTCTATTAATCGAGATTTCCGATATCCGAGGCAGTAGCTGTCCCAGTTAGCTCGGATAATCGAGGTCCTACTGTATATCCTACACACATATACACACTCATGCTTGCACACGTACACAAACGCACACGCCTACATACACACACTCGTGATTTCGAAAAACATAATTTGAATTCAAGATTTCAAACTTCAGATTAATTTTTTTTTTTAATTTTTTAAACGCTCAATCCATATTTATGGTTGCGAAGTCTTTTACGCATGTATACAATAAAACTCCAATTATCTGAACAAATTGAGACCGGACTTATTCGGATAATCAAAAGTTCGGATAATTGAATTCTGTCCGAAAAAGGGTCGATTTTAATTAATTATTGAACACTGAAAATGGGAGAAAAAAATTATTTTTAAAGAAAGAGAGCTTTTAATTGATCAAATGAAAAGGCAAGACTTTTACTTGTTAAGCGCACTTACAAGTGCTGTGCATTGGTGCAGTATGTACATTGTACACACCGTACTTTTAATAAAAAAATTCATTGCTTGCCGAATATCTCTGTTAAAGTAAATTGTTTGTCTAGTTTCGCGGAGGGAATAGCGCGTATAGTCCAGTCAATAGATACATTTTACCTTGCAAAAAATGGGGTCAAAGATTTTATTTTTTTAATTTGCACATATTGGTGCCGACATGGAAAAACCAAGTTATCCAACACGAAAGACCCCGGGAGAACTTTTGGGGGCCGAAAAACCACAAAAATTTATGACTTTTTTTGTTTTTTCCAAAATAACTCCGAAATGGTTCAACTTAGAAAAAAGTTTTAAATATAAAGTTTAAAGAACATAAAATTTTCTACAACTTTTGTAGTTACAACTTTTTTGTAGCACATATAACAAGCTTGCTATAGCTCTTTGAAAATAGGCAGTTTTCCTCCACTTCGAAAAAAAAAGCTTTCACACTGAAAGCAAGGCGTCATAATTATTAGAACTTGAATAGAAACTTTAGTTTCAGAGAGTTTATCGACAGTTAGAGTAGTTTGAGTTTCTTGCTCACCCCTCCCCCTCTCCGCTGGACACAGTAGCAATTCTGGCTGAGAGAATAGCTCCCGCTAGACTCCAAAAACAAACGATGTATTATGAAACTGAAATACATATATACGCATTCATTTAAAGCACATACGACAATACAATAATAATAATAATAATAAAAAAACCCTTCCCCACTGCTCACGAACTAACTTTTCTGATCTGATAGAGGTAGTCTTCATCAGACTCCAATAATAGATGATATATTGTTGTTTGTAACTGAATTACACAATATATATTCATTATACATTCATTTCATACATTCATTATATACATTCATTTGAGGGATATAATTCGTACATTCTAGTCTAATTATTGCAAACAAAGATGCGATTTTTAAATATTAATGTGAAGGAATGAATATTAGGCAGCTAATAAGCAAACAATCAACACAGTCATGCATCCTATGCTCTGATACAATAATAATAATAAACCCTCCCCCACCGCTCACGAACTAATATTTCTAGTCTGACAGAGGTAGTCTTCAGTCAGACTCCAATAACATATGATTTATATTGCAGTTTGTAATTGAATTACATAATCTTCTCATTCATTTAAAGCACATACTTCGTACCATCTATTCTATTACAAGCGAAAATGCAATATTCGAATATAAATGTGAATGAATAAATATTAGGGTGATAATAAGCAAACAATAGACATAAAAATGAATAAATAAAGGTACAATAGTAATACGTAATGAACACTTTGAAAAAATTCTGCAGAAACTGACTTTTTGAGGCATGAAAAACCCAAAAGAATTACCTTACAAAATGAAAATCCAATTGTAGGAGATTAATACATATATCTAAATTACAGAGAGATTCATTCGACCTTAAAGCAAATAGAGAAATGACAACAAAATAGGCTGTTTATCTTCTTCGAAGCCGTTTTGAAGGTCCAGGTTCTCCCGGTTCACAATTTGTAAGGGCTAGAAAGAAGCTGTGATCCTTTAATTGTTCATCTCCTTGTTGCGGTAATTCCAAAAGTTCCTGGAACAAATCATCTTCTTCAGCAGTTTCATCCAAAGATAAAATTTCTGCAACATTTTTACAATTTGTGCCACTGCAGTGTTTGCACGTGCTGGAGCATTTTAAACCTGCCTTGTGACAAGAAGGCTCCAGTACAATTTTTCTTGCAGGTACAAGGTACAATCTTCAAAAGATTCTGAGTAACTGAATCTCTTTTCGTGTCAACATGCGTCCTGCGTTCCCAACCCCCTTTCTCTGGATCAATTATGTTGCCCAACCAACTTTGAATTTGGTGGTAGAACCGATATGAGTGATAACGTCCAGCATCCCCTCCTCCCCGCATTTTGGAGGTAGCCCTGCAAGATTTATCTTAGCCCTGTATACTAGTTTTATAGAAAGATTAAATTGCAAAGTATCCAAAGATAGGTTCAAATACTTTACGTCACCTGTGTATAATATTTGCAAAATGTTTTCTCCAGCTGCAGCTAAGGAAGGCATCATGATGACAGATTGGGTCCATAAATACTTCAATAACTTCCTTAATTTCAGGAGTTTTTTTTTTTTTTTTTTGACTATTTTGTACAACTTAATTTTGCCTTGGCCAAAGATTGCCGAAGTCGTATCACATCCACTAAACGCATGAATGAAAAGAATATTGCTGGGGTCAAACTTAAAAGATTTAGTAGGGAAAAAAACAAATCACAAGCATTCCCTCTTCCAGGTTTTAAAAAGAACAAGTTGCTGAAAGGCTGTCCTAAAGCTGTCATCATCTTGAGTCTGCCTGACTTCAATGCCACACTCTTCGAAATATGTCTCAAGAAGCAGAATACGACAATTCTTTTTGCCAGAAATCTTTCTTGAGGAATTTAGTTAACATGTTAGGTTCAACCATTACTTCAAGGGAAGTGATTGATTGCTCATTGATATAGCATTTGTGACAGGCAGTGTGAATTGTCACTTCTTTTAAGAACTTCAAAAAACGCTGATGTTCTTTATTTTGCCGTTTTGCGCTGCATCTTTGAAGATTTTATGTTCCCTTCTCCTTCACAATCTTTATTTCGCATTCATGCAAACTGATTTCGCAAATAATAATGATAATAATTAAAAAAAAATACACCTTGGTCAGGCGTAATCATTTCTAGGAAAAAAAATTGTAATTCAGAACACACAAATTGATAAAACATACTCTCGCTCAAACTCTGAAGTGACCAACATGAGTAGCTATTGAGTCGATTCATCTCATTTGGAGAAAAAAAAGGGGGGGGGGGGGATGGAATGGGTGTGTTTTGTTTAAGTTAAAGGGAACGGAGGGATTTACCCTCAGCTGTGAAAGACAAATGATTTTCAAGGTCAGACTGCCGGCGTTTCTCCTTTTTTCCTCTGTTATCCGATGCGCTTTCACGCACTTCGCTGAAGGGGTTCAGAAAAAGTGTGACTTTCAAGAAGCTGTAACTCGCTTGCTTTTCATGCTACAAAAATGTTGTAATGACAAAAGTTGAAGGAAATTTAATCCTCTTTAACATTTGCATTGGAAGTTTTTTTGTAATTTTAACCATTTTTGAGATATTTTGAAAATACTACAAAAAGTCACAAATTTTTGGGGGGTTTCGGCCCCCAAAAGTTCTCCCGAGGTCTTTCGTGTTGGATAACTTGGTTTTTTCATATTGGCACTAGTATACACAAATTTAAAAAATAAAATCTTTGACCCCATTTTTTGTAAGGCAAGCCCGTTTTTTTCTACCTATTGACTGGACTAGTAGGCAGAATCATTATTTTGCGATTCGCAATTCCGAAAACGATTCGGATAACAGGTGTTCGGATAATTGGAGTTCTATTATATTTACATCTTATTCCCGGAATTTTGAACTTCAGCTTTTAATTGTAACACATTAGAATATAAGGAACTTTTGTATATCATAATATGAAGTATCAACTTTCTATAAGCAAATTTTGTTCTTGAAAAATAATGATGCTTACGTGTTGTGGCAGGGGTGTCCACCTAAGGGGGGGGGATCGTGGCGCAGACTGCGCCATTGAAATTTTTAAGGGGATGTTTTGAGGGGTATTTTTTTCATTTTATTGGGGGGTTCTTGCTTTTTTTCGGGGGCTTTGCAATATTTAGGGGGTACGCCCTTGCTTTTCGGAGGGCGCCCCCCCCCCCCGGATGTGAACGTACGCGGTCACACCGCAAAACTTGCAAATCATGTTTTTTTTTTCTTTTTTCTTTTTTTTTTTTCAATATAAAAAATCACCAAACAAAAAAAAAAATAAATAAGATTTGAAAAATAGTTAGAAAACGTGGATACATAAAATCTTTATAAGCCAAGTCAAAAGAAACAGCGCTTTAAGATTAAATTCGTCAGCGGTGGAAATCTCAAAGTAACATGTATACCAGATCAGCAACGCATCATTAAGTGGACAAATAGGCAAATGCACTAAAAGATCAAAAAAAAAAAAAAAATCAATGAAGAGACAGCTAAAGTAAATTATTTATTTTTTTAAGATAACATTTATTAACAAAAACACGCACATACATAACGAACAGTGAACAAAATAAAGTTACACCTACAACGTAAATTACAAAAGACAATCACAAACATTAAGAAATTCTAAATTATAGTTCAACATGAGTTTGTAGTAAGAGGTCAACACTAAAGAGCGCCAAAGTCACAGTCCGCAGTGTTATTAAATCAGTATAATTTGGAGTAAAAATGCATAAATAAATTTTAAAAATACCACAATATACACAAGTAGTAAATATTTCACGTAAAACAATAATTTGCATGTTTGACTCAAAAAAAATTAATATTACAGCTCGCATTGAACATCTTATACTATAAAATCACAATAGGAAATCTCTCCCCCCCCCCCCCGGTTTTTTGAAATTTAAAACAAAGTGTTAAATATATACAACGTCTAGAGCAAACAAGTTTTTTTGACCCATATAAGATCATCTTCTTTTTAATTGAAACGAGCTGATGTGTGCATCACATGACTTCCTTTTACTCCAATTTTAATGTCATTTTCCCATTACTGGCAATTTTAATGCGATTCAATAGCTTACTCTCTAAATATCACCACCAGTGGCCAAATTAAAACTAGATTTGAAAAAAATCGCCAAATTTGTCGCCAACTTGGTGACAAAACTTGGCGACCAAAAGATTGGCGATATATCGCCAAGTGTCCGCCAAATTATAACACCACTTGAGTATACATCGAAATTAACAATGATTTCCCGCCAAAATGGGGCAAAAGACCCCTTTAGAAACACCGGAATGCAACCAAAAGGGGAGGTGCACAACTAGACCCCACTAGGAGTCTACGTACCAAATTTCAACTTTCCAGGACATACCATTCTTGAGTTATGTGACATACATACGAACATACATACATACATACGGACGGACGTCACGAGAAAATTCGTTGTAATTAACTCAGGGAATGTCAAAATGGATACTTCAGGTTTTTATACGTTCTTAGGCAATTATCCGCGTGTGATCGGGTTGAAAAAAAAACTCAACATTAATTCGGGGATGAGCAAAATGGAAATTAAGGCCGAATTTTGAGGGAAATGTTTTCGCGAATACAGTACTTCCTTTTTTGTAAAAGGAAGTAAAAAAATAAGGATTCCTTGTAACCCCAAAACACGAGTTAGCTGTAATATATGTGAGTACGCTGTAATATATTTCTTCTTTTTTTTATGTCTGTAAATCTTTATTAGTTTATAAATGATTTTTTTCTTTAATTTGAGATACGTAGTTGCTTATTTTTCTTTGCATTACTTTTTTGTTTGCAGTTGAAAGAGTGATTTTATTCGTATCAGTTATTCTGTTTGTTGATGTTTTCAAAATTACTGATAGTGTGCCAAATGTTACACGACCCATAGATTATTTTAAATTGATATACTGTTTTTCTTGCATCAACATGGCTGCAACATACTTATTTTTTATGAAACTGCATATTTGTCATTTTTCTGTTAAAAAAAACTTGTTTATTAGGTGTTATGGATCAAAGCATTCTCAAGCGACAGACTCTGTCGATAACTATGCTTCTGTTGCATATAAAAACGTTATCAAACTGAGTCCATTTTAAACCATGGTTTTGGTGCCAATTTATGACCCATTGACACAGAATGTTTTCTTTAAAACAACACTATGCAAATAAGCCCATTTAAAAAGCGGCTTTATTACATAATTGTTAAAAACTGACTTGATTTATACAACCTCTGACAATAAAGTTCAGTGAATTATCCTGTAACATTAACATAGATGAAATATTAACGAAAATTACCTTACTGTCTTTCGAAATAGCCACCTCCCATAACTACGTACCACCAAGATCTGTTATACATGTCCTGGAAACTTTGCAAGAAGTCTTCTTTTGGGATGGAGTTCAAAAGCCTCGTAACGTTTCGTCGGATTCCAGGAATAGAGTCAAATCTCTTTCCTTTCAAAACGAGAGTCGTCGGAATAGGATGAAGTCTGGAGGATTGAAATCTGGAGATGTAATAGGTGTTTGATAATTGCACCACCCTCTTTTTTGCCAGGAACTGTTTAGCTAGACTTAAAAATTGTTCTTTTGTTCATTCATTTCCCGTTTCTCGTTAAGAACCAACGCACTAAACAAACACTTTGTAAAACAAGTCTCACACGGAACACAAACGACGCTCAACTGAACAATGGTGTGAGCAGCTGGTCAATACCTGCCGTTACGCAGGTGCAGCGGTTTTTTTTTTGGGGGGGGGGGGGTCAGTGTTGCCAGATAGATCGTTCAGATTTCATTCAGTGAACTTAATTGTTATAGTTTGTATATAGACTTTTATAATTAATACATAAGTATTTAAAACAGTGGTACCCAACGCGGAACAGAACACATAAAAATTTAAATGCATATATATATATATATATATATATATATATATATATATATATATATATATATATATATATATATATGCTAGCTGCATTTCCCGGCTTTGCCCGGTCCACCTTGAAAATAAAAATTCTGTCAAGTGACGTATATTCAATAATCAGGCTTAAATAAATTTTAAAAAAAACATGCAAAATTTCTCTCGCAAACAATGACGGCAGATATTAAAATACTTTTAAGAAATTAAATCGAGGAAGATGGATTTAAAAAGCGTAACCATGGATACACAAAATAAATAAAGTTTAAGGAACTAAAATGCGAAAGAAAATGGTTAGCAATTTGAATGGAAATGAGATTTTTTGAACTTGATTTAAAAAGTCTTGTAACTTTTTTTCCTTTCGAGATAGAAGCTTGTTTATCGACCATAGGTTTAGATGGATCTGGCGTAAAAATATCGCTTCTTTTAATGGTGTCAAAAAGAAAACTGTGGGACAATTCCTTCACTTTTTATTGATAGATGTAATGAAGAAAGTAGTGCCTAAATTTCAACTAAGCCTAAAACAATTCGAGCTTTAAAAGCAAATAACTCCCGCCGTAGTTACGCTACAGTATTAAAACAAATTGCGTAGAATGCGGAAAATTCTACCCTATCCAACGATATGTAATATTAGTATATGCAAGTAATTTTTCACCCCATATATGGGAATTTATGTGAAAATTGGGCCTAAATTGAAATAAAAAAAGAACTACTCATCGAATTTTCTTCGAACTGGTCTGCATACCTTTCTGGTGCTAAAAGAAAGATACTGTGAAAATTTCAGCGAAATCGGTTGGGTAGTTCTCGAGTTTTGTGCGTTCAAACAAACAGACGCTTTTTGGACACTTCTTTTTATACTATGAATAGCTGCGTTGCCCGGCTTTGCCCGGTCTACTTTGAAAACAAAAATTTTGTCAAGTGATGTATATTCAACAATCAGGCATAAATAAAAGAAAAGAAAACCATCATGCGAAATTTGCCCTCCAAACAATGACGACAGATATTAAAATACTTTTAAGAAATTAAAACAAAATTAGATAAATGAATTTAAAAAGCGTAACCAAGGAAACACAAAATAAAATAAGTTTAAGAATTGAAAATGAGAAAGATGGAAATAAACAATGGATTCAAAAAGCCTTACCGAGGAAACGCAAAATAAAATGGTTAAAAACTTGAATAGAGAACAGATTTTTGAACTTCATTTAATTCGCTTGTAACTTTTTTTCTAAAATGGAGATAGAGGGTTAAACTTTCGACCTTAGGTCGAGTTATATCTGGAGTAAAAAAAAGCAGCTCTTTCCAATGCTGTCAAAAAGAAAACTGTTCAACAATTCCTTCACTTTTTGTTGATGGATTTAATGAAGAAAGTAGTGTCTAAATTTCAGCTAAGCCTAAAAAATTACGAGCTAAAAACGTAAAAAACTCCCGCTCCAATTAAGTTAGAGCATTGAAACAAATTGCGTATAACGCGGAAAATTCTTCCCTTTCCAACGATATATAATATTACTATTTGCTGATAATTTTTCACCCCCATATTCGGGAATTTATGTGAAAATTGGACTTAAATTTGAATAAAAAAGAACTATTCATCGAATTGTTTTCGAACTAGTCTGCAAGCCTTCTCAGGACTTAAAGGAACAAACTGAAAATTTCAGCAAAATCGGCCGAGTAGTTCTCGAGTTTTACGAGTTCAAACACGCAGACGCTTTTTGGAGACTTCATTTTATGCTATGTGGAGAAGAGATAGTTTTTTTTTTTTTTTTCTGGATGAAAAGGAAAAGGGAAAAAAAATACAAACCAAGAATTGTTGTTATCTCATTACTACATGTTTATTTTATCAATTCTAAGTTTACAACTGTCTCTCAAAAAGCAATTTTTGACTATTTGGCACCAAAATTATAAAAATCGTTCCTAATACCGAATGAAGATGATTGGTTTTTCCAGAATATAATTTTCTATTCATAACATTGAACAAAACGACGAGGCCACATTGAATCAGCTTCGCGATTCGCATACGGTCCGCGAGCCGCAGGTTGAGCTATACTGATTTAAAGAGACACAGCTCTTGCGCATTTTCAAGTCATTAATTGAAATGAAGCAAAACTGCATAGTTACAATGAGCTATAAGTAGACAATTTATATTTTGTTTTCATTATGGGTTAGCGCAACTTATTTCAGTAGAAATAGCTCCCTTCTTAGAAAACGAAAATTATATTTTGCTTTCTGAAAATTGGAGTGGATAAGTCCTCTTATCGGTCATCACCAATATCAGCATAGCAATTCTAATAACTAAACGGTTGCCTGCAAGAATGCTGGGGAACTCTTTGCATTTTCAGAGAATTATCATTCATAATCAGTCGATTATCGAACAGACCTCTTACGCTCCAAACTGTTTCGTATCTCAATAAAATAGAAACTAAAAACTGCTCGTTCTTAGAAGAAAAAAAAATCCTCAGCCAAAACATTGCACGTTGTCTTTTGCTTGTTGTTTTTATTTTTAAGATTTTTTTAGTTTGTAAACGCTTGTTGTTACTTAAATCCTTAAATTGAAATAAGGAATCGGATTGAATGTTGTCTTTAGCTTGTTTTTATTTTAAAACATTCTTTTTTTATTTGGTAAACGCTTTGTTGCTATTAAATCTCTAAATTCAAAGAGGGAATCGGGTTTGACATTGACTTTAGTTTGTTTTTACTTTGAAAAGTTTTTTGTTCTGTAAACTCTAGTTGTTGCCGAATCTTTAAATTGAAAGAGGGAATCAGATTGAGAACGTTGTCTTTAGCTTCTTTATTTTTTTAATTAATTTATTTATTTATTCATTTATTTATTTATTTATTGCTAACGCTAGTTATTTCTAAATCTTTAAATTGAAGGTGGGAATCTGGTTGAACGTTGACTTCAGATTCTTATTTTTGAGCTTTTTTATTTTGTGAAAAGTAGTTGTTACTAAATCGTTAAATTGAAAGAGGAAATCGAAAGGAACGTTGTCTTTAGCTTGTTAGTCTTACAGTGAAACCTGTGTTACTTGACCATTTGCGGTGCACAACTTTAGTGGTCAACTTAAACAGCTGGTCAACTTATAGTGGTTGAATTACATGATATATATCTAATACTGTGCCTAGAAATAGCGTTCAACTTAGACAGGTGGTCAACTTTACAGGTTTTACTGTATTTTGTAAGTTGTTAATAAATCTTCAAACTGAAAGAGGGAATCGGTTTGAACGTTGTGTACACCAATCAAGAAGATTGCTTTGCTCTTACTAGACTGCTCTTACTTAACCTCAGAATGTCGTAAGGGAACAAACTTTTTCTTTTTTGGTTGGCCCGACAAGTCAAATGACACGTTTTGTTGAATATCTACTCGAAAAATAATCACACGAAAAGGATTTTCATGTCAAAACTTGTCGGAAATTCAGCCATCTTTTTTGACATTAAAAAAAAGTTAAAATAAGAACAAGAACCTTAATGATCTTGAAAAATTAACCATTTGTCTTTGATACAAGAAAATATGTTACGTCTGTTACCCATTGAAGTAAAAAGGAAAACTTTCTTTTGTAACATTTCTTCAACTCTAAAACAATCCAAGATATACAGGGTGTCCGAAAAGTCCATGATACATTTTAAAAATTCATAGAGTATCAACAAATTGTAGTATGAATGTGCAATTTGCCCCATAATAACTTCACAGGTTCAAGAATTTTTTATGACATCAAAAAATAAATAAATAAAAAGCAAAAATAAATAAATGAATAAAATAATAATAATAACGAAAGGAAAAAGTGCAATAAAGAAGGTGATTGCTGTATCGTCACAGTAAGAGCAACAAACGTCATTTGAGGTTTCTAATCCTTTTGTTAAATAGAAAGCAATATTTTTCATCATCAGAGCTCAGTGTGTGTGCACCGTATGTTGCTCGAACCACATCTAAACGGTACTCAAGTTCATCCCATGTCCACAAACGGTGGACATGGGATATAGTTTCCTGTTTCTGAACTTAATTTCAAACACACGAATCAGCGCAACTATTCCTCTTCTCCGTCCTCACCCCTACAAAAGTTTTAATCCCTCGCCTAATTGGAGGTGAAACCCTCATCCTGCTCCCTCCGTTTTTGGTAATGAGTACCGATATTTAGAAGATGAGTAGACAATACCTTAGTAACAGCTGATTTACTGTTACTGGGGAAAAACTCAAAAATATAATCATGCTATGTGTCTGCAAAATTACTAAGGCCAACTACGCATGAGGCCATGAGTAGAATCAACTTTTCGAAGAAGATGCCTGTCAACTAGTTGACTGGCGTTTTTCTTTGTTTTCAGCAGTTATTCCCATAGACTAATAATAAGAATAGACCGAGCTATGGCAACCCTTTTGCTGCTCATAAACCAAACCATGTGACTGGTGGATATCCTAGCAACAGCGAGCGTTGATCGTAGCAGACGATCAACAATAAATAAAATAAATTGAGAATTGATGGAACACGGAAGAATGATTTTTTATGGAGTCCGATTTGTAAATTTGTTATTCTTAGTTGTAAAAATTTTGTTAATATAGTGAGTTTTTCGTTTAGATAGTACTGTGCATTTTCTTTATTCAATTTCAATAACTCTCTAAGCAATTAAAGATGCAAGCGCCCAAAAAAGAATCGGCAAACGGTAAGATTTTTACTTACAATTTCAATTTAAGATAACGATTAGTACATTTTTGCCTTGACGCAAAACGTTTACGCCATTACGTGTACGCCAACGCTGACGTAGCAGTTCCGAATGAAATAAAAGTTACTGAAAACTGTGATCAAAAAATTATTACTAATGTCAAAATAATGCATAACTAAAAGAAAAACAGTTCAATCTCTGCACCTGGAAAAAAATTATAATGAAAACACATTACGTCTTAAAATACATGCCGAGTGCCAAACTATAGATAATGTTTCCATCTAGCAACCATGCTGCCAAAGTCTTCGCCAAGCCCTTCCACCAGTCACATGATACATCTATGAACCAATATTCTTCATCAGCAAGAATGAGAAAGCTCGGTCTACTCTTATTATTAGTCTATGGTTATTCCACAATGCGTTAAAACTGAACCGAGTAGTCTCCATAGAGCAGGAATTAGTAAATGGAGGGAGCAAGTTCAATCATTGGCTTAGCAAAAGCGGGGAATAAGACCATAACTCCAAGTCACGTGACTCAACAACGACGAATGGTTGACACGATTTGAGTGAAACTAGTGAAAAAAATTCTAATTTCTTCCAATACTTTGCTTTAAAATCTATCACGTGACTCAACAACGACGAATGGTTGACACGTTTTGAGTGAAACTAACGAAAAAAATCTGATTTCTTCCAATGCTTTGCTTTAAAATCTATCACGTGCACGTGACTCAACAACGACGAATGGTTGACACGTTTTGAGTGAAACTAACGAAAAAAATCTGATTTCTTCCAATTCTTTGCTTTAAAATCTATCACGTGACTCAACAACGACGAATGGTTGACACGTTTTGAGTGAAACTAACGAAAAAATTCTGATTTCTTCCAATGCTTTGCTTTAAAATCTATCACGTGACTCAACAACGACGAATGGTTGACACGTTTTGAGTGAAACTAGCGAAAAAAATTCTGATTTCTTCCAATTCTTTGCTTTAAAATCTATTACGTGACTTGGGGTATTTGGTTCAAGAAAAAATGTCTTCACTCCCTCCATTTTATCTCTTCTCAATAGTTGTCTCAACTAGTTTATCCGTGCATAGAGCGAACGCTTGGTAATGTCCCGATAGGTTGAATCAACTAAAAAGTTGATTCAGGCGCAAGCGCAACTAAAAAGTTGTGCCTGACGTGTTGACTGTCGTGTAAAGGATGCCGGGCGTTTCCTTTGCTTTTTCTACCAGGTTACACATCCTGATAACTGCTCTTTTGAAAGTGGATTCAAACCGTCTAATATTCTTTACTCACAATTAGAAAAGATCATACTTAGAATTTGAGGATAATAGAATTATTAAAAAGTAACTGAAGTATTTAAACTATTTTTTAATTTAAATTTTTAAACACTTTAAACTTTTTAATGATTGTTTCATCCGAACATAAAAGTTCTAAAAATAAGAGTTGTAAGTAAAATTTCCATCATGTATAAATTTAACACGTAAAAGAGCTCAAGTATAAAATTTCTATATTTTAAAGACAACAAGTGCCCCCCCCCTTGCTTAGAAGATCTAACTGAAAGAAATAAATATTACTGTTTGGATTTAAAATTCATGAACTTTTCGTTTTCTTCAAGCAAGGACTGTCTGGTTCAAAAAACGCAAAGGAGCAATGAACTATTGAAAGATAAGTTCAATGCCTTGCTATGCAAAATATTGCTGCAAACTCAGTCACTTTCAATATGGCATTCCGATAAACATTCAATAGCTTAAAATTGGAAGTGATCCCGAGCAATGATTGCAAGGTAAGCTATTAAGAGATAAACTTATCAGTTCTTCAGAGATCACAGAAATAGGAGAAGTTGAAAAATAGCAAAAGTGCAAATTTTTCAAAACTTATCTCTGATATTTTACACTTCCATTATCATTGCTATAATCCACTTTGGCTGAAATGTAAATACCTCGAGATATGCTGTTTCTTCGATGCGAGAAACAGGGAGTTAACCTCTCCGAAACTTTTCCTCCTGTCGCAGAGAGGGGAGAAAGCGACAAACCACTTTCCCCGGCTGATTATTCAACAACACTGCCCTCGCAAAACCACCACACCTTCTGCGAGTCTGTCTTGAGGAGTGTCAATGCCCCAGTGGCCTTCTTGGTAGTGTCCTAGAAGGCTCTGTCTTCGAGCATTGCATAATCGAGTCCAGAAAAGCGAATCGTCAACACAGTTCGAGTAGTGATAAGTGAATGGTCCATTCAGCCAATGATTTGGCACTGTCTTTTACGTTATCTTTTGTTTACGACAATGATGAAACGCAAAAATGGCCTTCGCTTCACATTTTTTGTCAATTCGGACAGCGATGCGGAAAACGGATCTAAATTTAGGAGCTGAAGGCTTCTTCATCTATAAAATGACCCAGAATGAAGTTCGTGTTATTTCTGAAATTTTGTTAAAATATTAGTTTATGTCGCTGTATTCAATGCATGATCCAAAATATAATAAATAAGAAATATAATGCACCAAAACTTTCAATAGTAATAGTACCGGGCGATTTCACGGTAACAGAAGTATTGATTAATGCATAAAACGCCCAAAAAAGACTCCGAATATGTTATATTCTTGTTTCGTTGCATGAACCAGGGACGGGTCTAGAAGGGGGGCCATGTCCCCTCCCAAAATCTTGTGAGTGTAGGAATTTGATCACGAAAAAGATAAAAAATAAAGAAAACATTATGAGAGAAAAAAACAAAATTATAAATTTTACTGTAGAATAAATTTAGGTTTTAAGTGGAAGAGAAATTGCATTCCTCTCCTCTTTATTTCTAAAATATTTTATTTCTAAAATTTTGCTCCATCGTTTACATCATTTCTTGATGCGAACTTTAGGCACTTGGATTATCTATATGAAAGCTGCTGTCCTCTGAGTACAACTATTGTTCACGAGACCAAAAAGAGCCTAAATTTGCGCTATTCCGGAAGAGAGCTCCTTACTCCCAACCTCCCCCTACTCCTCCACAAATGCCACGAAAGATAAGTTAAAATTGATATATTTTTCTTCAAAGCAATAAATTACCCATAAAGATTTTATCGGGGTGTTAACCTTATCTTAAATTTCATAAATTCATCTTATTTCTTTCGTTATTTTTAAATTCAAACTTGGTATAAAAAAATTGAACATGTGTAGAGATGGTGGTTTTTTGGAAAAATCGATTATCCGTCACGGTTTGAGAGATAACTATTAGGACAAACATCCAAAGAAAGTTTGTTAAAAAAAACTTCGAATGGTCCCTCCCAAAATGATCAGCTGAATTCGCCACCAGGGGCGTGCACAGATGGGGGGGGGACACCTATTAGCCCGGACCCAAGCGTGAAGAGGACCCGAGATTTTTGAACTGAGGGGTGAAATACATATAGGGACTTGGGGTAAACAATATGGGGGGAAGGCAGCGTAAAAGTCGTTTGTGACGGACCCCGAAATTTCTGTGCAAGCCCCTGTCCGCCACTGGCGTGAACGTAATGAAAAATAGATTATATTTCTAAATAAAACATGTGGATTTTGAAGTTATTGCTTGCCTGCCAACTACACTGGATTTACCGAGAAACTCCTATAGTTTGAGCATTTCTCCCCGATTGTGTATATCAGTGGTGCCCATAGACATGGGAACCGGTTCGCTCTCGTTCACTTTACTAGATGGATCAGCCTACCGAAGTTCAGAGGGGAAAATGATTCTCCCCTAGGAGTAGACTCGGCCGCCATTGTGAGGGCAAATATATTGGTGGTTGAAACAGCATACAGCATTTGCTTCGTTTCTCAGAGTTTTTCAGGTGGATGAAACTCAATCATGCCGACTTCGTGTTCAGCCTTTAAGTGTACGAATAGAGCAAAGAAAGGAAGCAATGTATCTTTCTACGCATAAGAGTGAGTTTGTATTTAGAAGCGTAGAATTTAGTTTGAGTTACTACAATGTTAAATAATCAACAGGAGTAAAAATATTGTAACGCATACTGCTATATTTGATAGGAAAAATAAAGAAGGGTTGACGAAAACCGACTAAGGATAGTATTAAAATTTGCTCAGAAACAGAAAATTGTATCCGTAAAATAAAATTGCTTGCAAACCAATAAAACTAGATGTCACCATATTTTTAAGATTCGCAACTGTAAGCGTAGTAGAATCAGACAAAAATTTACAAAAACCATACTCTTTAATAATGATTAAATTTTCCGTTAAGTATAAAATAGCATAAATAAACTTATACCAAACAGCATTTTATTTTAATTTTGCTTTAAGAAAAATATGAACAATTAACAAGTTAACATATAAGCTGATTACGTATAGTTTTATGTAATTTACTAGCTTTTAGAACAATATAACGATAACTAAAGCTTCAACTTTAAGTTTCAAAGATACTAGGAAACCATACGATAGTGTAATAACGAAAAAATATTGATGATTTAGTAGCAATGGAAAGAGCTTAGTACAGCATGTGTCTAGATTCATAAAGTTTTTGCCTTCGTGTCTCCGTAACCGAAATATGAAGTTTGTAGGTCTCTCGTAATTTTAAGAAAAGTTTAAATTTAGCAAGTTTCAGTGAGAAATGGATAACATTTTTCACACGCATGCAGGCAAATACCACTCGAAAACTAAAGTCTTTTGTATTTTTAAGGACATAAAACTTTTAGATCAATCAAAAATTAGTGTTGAAAAGTTGTCACCATTAAAAACTGCACATAATAGAGAATTAATAGCAAATTTTCGTGTTTTATCAAAAATTTAGTTGCAAGTGTTACATATTATTTTATTTCATAATATTTGTTATTGATTCTGATCCGAAAGTGGATGTGAGATTTACAAATCTATGTATCTTATGCCATTTTTGTTCAATAAAAATATTCTGTAAATTTTACTTCTTGCAATTGAAAGTACATATTCTGATTACGAGTAATTAAACATGTTATCATGACTTTAAAAGCCATTCAATATCAATTTTGATTTCTTAAATTTATAATTTATTACTAACCAAAAGTACATATAAATTTGCCCATGAATTTGCAAATTTTATGCAGTAAACTTCACAGATATATCCGAGTTAATTTAAAATCCCTTTATTTGAAAATATGCGAGAATTCACAAAAGATACGAGATGCAGCCTAAAAAATCGTCGTAGTGATTAAAACTGACTTATCCGTTACCCAAAAATTAATTTTTCGTTAAAGACAAAAGTATACTTTAATGTTTCACATAATTCCGAATGACGAATGAGTTACAAATTAAGAAGATGCGAAATCTATTTTCTGTTTTGAACTTACCTCCAGTAGTTAATTTCGAACAGAAAAATGATTTTGAGGATTTTTTTTTTTTTCAAGTTAAAAAAAAAAAAAATCTTTTACTGAAAGTGCTATTTTAAAACTGAAAAATCCTAGAAAATTGCGGAAAACGTACCGATAGCAAGCTTATGTGATGCGCGGTGGAAAGTTCTTGCCCTACAAATGGTGGACGATCGTTGGTTGAAAAGGAATCACTTTTCTACCACAGGATGATCCATCTATAGAGCGCGAGCGAACCGGTTTCCATGTCTATGGTGGTGCCCAATTTTTTTCTGCCCGAGCTCCGCTCCTCATATTCAAGTCATCCTCGCGGGTCAGAACACATATAAAATTTCAGAGTATTTTATTCTTTTCTAAATTCCATGGAAAAATATGGAACAAGAAAGAAAATTAGAAACCAATAATTGTTGTTATCAGTCACTTTCTTTCTTGATGCTTATTTTATTGAATGCATGTTTTTCAGAAATCAATATCTGAATATTTTACTTTGAAATTTGTAACACTGTCACATCTCTTGCTTTTCGATTTGAAACGTTGTGTAAAACATCGGACCACAAGGATGAGCTACGCAGGCTGGATGTGAACCACGGGTCGTATGATGGGCACTAACTACCAGTGGTGCACAACCTTTCTCTACCCGCGTGCCACTCCTCATATTAAGATGAACGTGCTCCAGAACAAACATAAAATTTAATTCTATTATGCTTTTTTTTTTCTAGATAGCATGGAAAATCAAGGAAAATGAAAGACAATTACAAACGAAAAATCGGTGTCGTCATTACTACATGCTTATTTTACTGATATGAACTTTTATATCTGTATTTTCGAAACCAATTTATGACTACAATGGACTCCTTCTATCTGAACACTCCCTAATGTGAACACCCCGATATTCTGAACACATTTTAATGGTCCCGGCGAAACTCCATAGTTTTAACATAAGCTGATCTCTCTGTATTCTGAACAGCCTATAATATGAACACCCCAGTATTATGAACGCTATTTTGGACCCTGTTGAATTATTACCTCTCTATACATGTTTACAATCGGTACTCGAGAATTCCTATGAATGAAATTGGAAAACCTTAAATACATTCAGAATTTTATCACAATGATTGAAGGGAATTAAGGGGAAAATGGAAAGAGGAAGAAGAAAAAATTACTTTCCTGGATATTAAATTGCTGCATCACATAAAATCATTCAGCTGAGCAATATGATTTTGAAGTTTCTGCCACTTAACAATGTTTCAGGAATCCAACCATTGTATCAAGCAGGGGCGTAGCTAAGGGGGGGGTTTTGGGGACAAAACCCCCCCCGAAAAGTTAGTCTCAAAAAAAAAAAAAAAAAAAGAGAAAAAGAAGAGAGAAGATAAAGAAAAAAAAAGGAAGAAAAGGAAAAAATTCCAAGCGATTTATACATACATATGTATGTATATATATATATACATACATATATATATATATATATATATATATATATATATATATATATATATATATATATATATATATATATATAATATATATATATATATAAAAGAAGTAACCCCCCCCCCGAAAGTCGGGTCTAGCTACGCCACTGGTATCAAGACTAATTCAAGATTGATTCAAGACTGATTGAAGAATTAATGTACGATTTCCTTTCAAGCAAAATGCGGCTGAAAATCACCCGGAAACACTTTTACTTGAATGATATCACGTACCTTGCATGAGAATACGCAATGCAAAAACAGATTTAAAATTACTCCTTTTTTCGCCAGGTGTTGTACCGATAGCTGCATTGTAATATTTCATTTTTGAATGTTATGTGAAACTTTTTAAATTAAAAAAGAAAGAAAGAAGTGCAAAAGTTTAGGTCCTACTGAGTTGAATTAGACATTGCACTTGCCACCAATTCAACATTCAGCATCTATCTCAGCAACTGGTATAAGTCACTAGGCAAACTACATAACTCTTTCAGACCTGGTGTCCGGTATACCGGACATACACTTTAAACAACTGCTAATCATTAAATAATTAATTAATCGTTTCAAACGCTTATATTTTGTTTTATAATTGTTTGTAGAACATTTATAAGGATTTTTGTTCAGTATTTTATCGTTTTTGTATATGAAATATCGATTTCAAAAATATAAGTCCGGAATATTGGACGTGCCATAACTCTTTTAATTTTTCTCCTACAGACTCAAAATTTTGTCTATAAGATACCCTTTACCATAGTATACTGCGTACCAAATATCAACATTTTTGGTCAAATATTTCATAATTCCGACTGAAGGGGATAAACATGCATTATCCAGTCTTCCTCTATAATGAACACCTACATAATCTGAACACTTTTATTCCCATGAGTGTTCAGAATCGAGAGATTCCACTGTATTTCTCTTCAAATTTGCAACAATCATTCATAAAACCGAATGAGGATAGTCAGCAGTTTTGGAAGGTGTTAAGATACATTTTTCATTTCATGACATTGAACGCAACGATGGGCCACATGGATCAGCTTCGCAGGCCACATATGACCCGCGGGTCATAGGTTGGACACCACTGGTTTAACCAGTTGCAGGAAGCGTTGCAATTTTACTAACAGAACTGAACAAAATATTTAACTTTCTGAAAACATATAAAAGTGAACAATGACATAAATAACTGTTCAGCAAAAAATGACTTTTTATTTATTAATTTGTTTCCTCTCTCCCCTCCAACGGACCTCTCCTCCCAGTAACATAACCAGAGATGGTCTAAAAACTGCAGTTTAAAAGCTAACTTCGAAAATTTTACGGGGTGTGGTCACCCCTTCCCCTCCCAACGAAATCTCCACTCCCTAATATCGGTGAAAGTGAAATGAAATTAAATTTTTGGAGCTTCAATGTTGAAACATTATCGGTCCCCTTAAAGACACCGAAGATGCCCTACAATCGTGTGTTCATAAGTTGTCATTGTCGAAAGTTTTCCGGGAGTGGAACCTCAAATCTCTTCTCCCCCTGACATCTACAAAGATCCTCTACAACTGCGTTTTTCAGCTACAATGCTGAGAAAAAATATGGGGGGGGGGGACAGCCACCGAACTCCTCTCTTTCTCTTTTCAACACAGTTAGAGATAATAGACAATTGTGAATTCCAATTTCGATTTCGAATAAAAGGTCGGGGGAGTAGCCTCTAACCTCTTCTCCTCCTCCTATAATATTTCAGCAAAGATTGTCTAGATTGCATTTTTAAGACTACAAATTAGAAAACTTCCGGGTCTGTCCCGAATTTCTGTTACCCTTAACACAACCAAAAAACGTCTATTACTGTGTTTTTAGAGCTCCAACATCGAAAATTTTCCTGTGGAGAGCACCCAAACCCCTACTTTTACATTAAAAAAAAGTTGGAGAAACTACGCTTTTTCAAGACCGAGAGAGCTTCCTCGAACCTCTCCTCCCTAGAGCATTACCAAAGATCGTCTTAAATGCATTGTCAAGATTTCAAATTTGAAACACTTCCAGGAGAGACAACTCCCCCCCCCCACTGTACCAAACATTCACACCCCTATTTCTACGTGAATATTATACTTAGGGTTGTGTTGATATTGTCAATACTGACTCCCTTTTACACTAGAGCCTGACTGAAGCTGATGCTGAACCCATTCTCCCACTGTGTGTTTGTGAAGAAGTTTGAAGTAAAAGAGACCCTAATTTACTACACCCCACTACTTTTTGACATCGTGACTACCCAGTGAGAAAGTTATGCATAATCCCATGTTACTGTCATGAATCACATCACTTATTCATATATTAGAGTTTCGTCAAAAAAAAATTCCAGTCATTTAGTGCATTTTTCTGTCGAGTAACGGTTGAAACTTCGAGTAGCAGCAACCCTATGATTGTACCACTTTTGCTAAGGCAATATTTTTACCTACATTTTACCATACTTTGTAATATTTTTACCTACATTTTTTCTATAACTGATGTGGAAATTTGATGAGGGTAAATTACTCATTTTGAGCACCTTTTAGCCCCTGGCAACCCTGATTAGGGACCAGAAAAAGGTAGGCAACCTTACTTTTGGGATTTATTTACAGCTTTTACTCCTCATTTATGACCACAATTTCCGGAAACTGGATGAGGGACCCGAATTACCCCCCCCCCCCCTTAGGGGAACCCTCATTAGGGACTCGAAAAAGATAGCCAACCTTCATTAAGCGTTTTATTTCCATCTTTTACTCTTCATTTATGTTAACGATTTCGGAATGAGGATTAATTACTCAATTTTACGCACCTTTCAACCCCTGGCAGCCCTGACTGTTCACGTGAAAGGAGTAAAAATTTTTACTTTCGCGTTTTATTTACAACTTTTATTTTTCATCTATGGTAACATTTCTTGGAAACTCGACGAGGGTAGGTCAAGACTAGTGGGGTCTCCCCCTACAAGGAGACATATTTTTTCACACATGTATGTACAATATAAATTCACATTTATTAAAAATTGAAGAGTGAACACTGACACAAAGTTAATGTTTGGAAAAATGAAATTTGGGTGCGTTTTTTAGGAAAAACTTGGTATTCAAATAATTGCATATTTTAGAGAAATTACTGCCAAAACTCTACAATTAATAATTTAATGAGTCCATCTCTCATGAGTGTTACTATAGCTAATATTCAACATTTGTATTAATAAACTTTTTCTGTAATCTTCAAAAATTGGTTTCAGTATTGAAATTGTTCAGCTATTCATGGAAATTGCACTGTAAACATTTAATTTTTAATTTTATATGTTTTTATCGTAAACTTTACACTTTATTTTGGAAACAAAGTAACACTCATTACAACAACATTTGGGTCATTCTCCAGAAAACGTAACTTTTGAGCGCAAATATTTTTCAATTTCGAAACCTTTTGTTTTCTTTTTTTTTTTTCCGTTCTTACATGAAAGTGTTACCTACTAGAAGTAACCATAAACAATGGCCCAGCTAAGTTCTACTTATTTTACTCATAAATTTAAAAAAAAAATGAAAAAATGCCATGTTCATAAAAATTAAAAAAAAAAAAAAGAAAAAGAAAAAAACCTTTAATGTTTTAAAATCCAGGTCAATTTATTATCAAAGTAGTAATTTTGTTAATTTCCCAAACAATCAGCTATTTTAATTAGTGGGAATATAATATTAAGCTCTCTTAATTAAAGTACGGCTTAATTAGTAGTTTCAAATGTATGTTAAAAAATAGTATTTAGTGAATTTGAGGATACACTGGCAATTTATAATTTTGGTAGGATGCCTATTATTGATGTATTTCTCCTCCATCATTTATTTTCACCTCAAAAATAATGACATTGATAAGGTCTGTCACGGAGGTGAGGAATTTTCCATTAATATAGGTCTAAGGGGCCATTCATTAATGACGTCCGGATGATTTTGGCAATTTTTGATCCCCCCTCCCACATGTAAGGGTACGTAAGATTCTTACCCCCCCCCCCCCCGCCCATTCTTACTTAAGGTTCCATTTCGTTCTTCAAAATAATAAAATAACGAATCTTACATCACTCGAATCGTTGTTAAAAAACAATTTAAAAACCTTTTTGTGTAACGGAATATTTACTAAAAAGTTGGAATCTAGGTTGAATTTTTTTCCACATTTTTTATGTTTATGATGCGATACTAATCAAAAATAAAACATACCACAGATAGTGCGATTCATTCATTATATTTTACACCATTCTTTGTAAAACAAATAAAAACAGCTCATCCTAATACGTTTTTTACCTTCCAGGCGCAAATGAAATAGGATCGCTGCTAAACCACTTAACCGCACGATTTCTGATATAAGAGACCGACTTCTAAAATCTTACGTAAGAAATTGTTTGACCCCCCCCCTGAAGTAAGGATATGTAGAAATTTTTCCAACCCCCCCTCCCCCTCGGGACTCTTACGTAATTAAGGAATGGCCCCTAATAGATACATTTTTCAGGGGAAATTTTTTTTCCTTCGTTGCTACAATCTGCACATATTAACTATATGAAAACATGTTCACTTCTTTTTTTACATTAATTTACATCCCCGAAATTCAAGTTCACGGAGGTGAGAAGTCAGAATAACCACACTTAGTTTTTAAAACAAAATCTAACTTTTTGTTTTTCTACAAAAATCTCACAACTTCAGCTCTGGCTGAACTAAACAAGAAGGCTCCCTTGTATCATGGAAAATAAAATTTGATGTCATTACTGCCACGTGTTAATGAGGAATGGCATTTTGTGTTTAGGTAACGGAGGTGAGAATTTATTGTGTGACATGGCTTCTTGTCCTACTAAAACAAACTAAAACACAATATTAAAAAATTAAATTTACTTAAACAAGTAGTATTTGAGACACTTTTGAAAGGAATAATCAATTAATAAGTATATACCTTTAATTAAACAAGTTATTAAGTAACAAAAACACTCACGCAAGGTGTGTGACATGCCACGGAGGTGAGAATTCGCATGTTGTGAACCAAAAATATACTAAAATAAAAATTATTATTAAAAAAATGTTGGCAGGTTCAAATAGATATATTTTTGATGAAATTGAAAATCATTGTTAAATTAATTGTTCCTTAAAACTTTTTCTGTAAAAGGCGTGTGACAGAAAAGTTACACTTTTTGAAGAATGATCCATTTATACAAATGCTGAAAATGTCTTAAATAAATAAATATTTATACAATTTGGATTTATTACTGAGTGTTTAAAATAGTTTAATCAAGATTTTCTGAATTATTTGTTTTTAGAAAAGAAATTACAGAATGTTTTATAAAGGTAACACTCGTGAGAAAAACGGTGACTTGCCAAGAAGTTTTTTGGAATTTGTAAGATCTAAGCAAATTAACTCACAAATGAGCACCTGGTTAGAAAGCTGTAAATTGTAAGGAATTAATACCTAGAACCTAGAAAAGCTTTAATGTTTATAACAGCAAAAATTTTCAAATTGTCTCGAACCTAGTGTGAATGCATTTGAAAATCCCCCAGTAATTAATTTAAAAAACGCGATTTTCTCTTTAGTGCATCAATGCAATGTTTCAAACTGTTCGCCATTCAAAAAACGGTCGTTCATTATTTAGGAAATCGTTCTGAACCGTTCATTTTATTTTAAGGACCCGTTCGTTCATGAACGTTTGAATCATTATAGTCATTTTGCATATGCAGGGAGGCTGCTCCCTATGTTTATGATATATTTTAGTGCTGCCATCTAGTGAACAATGTCTACAACAAATACGTATATCATTATGAGGTTTTGTGGAAACTGTTCAATAATATCAATATCAGGGCCGTGTCCAAGGGGAGGGTTTTAGGGGTTAAACCCCTCCCATTGTTGAAAAAATTAATAAGCCAAATTAAGAAAATGTGTATTTGGTTTTTATTAACACAAATGTAAAAGTTAGTGTGCAGCGATATCGGAAAAAAAAGCAAAAGAAATAAAACTTTTAATTTGAAGTTATATGCAATTTACAACTGTGAGAGCTTTATCAACTGGAATAATACTTTGGAAAAACTATAGAGGATGAACCACAGAATGATTTGTCAATACCAAGCATTATGAATTTTGTACATGTTGCAGCAATGAACAAGCAAGCTTTTTCTTGTCTAGTATAATAAGCATTACTTGAGAATATGAAGCCTGATAAACATGCTGCATTATAAAAGAACTTGTGAAAAGCTTTTTAAACATTTTTACTGCATATACTGCATAGTAAACAAATTTGAATAGAAAGAAACTAGCAAGGTTTTTTTAAAGTTAGAATAAAAAAAAGCTGTAAAATGATGGAGTACTGCTGTCACTTTCTCAGCCAGAATTATCCTTCAAGTGCGGGAAGGGGGAGGGGCAGTCTTTACAGGTGTATAAATGTCATACTGGAATCGGCAATTTAACGTAAAACTAAAGTTTGTAAGGGATTGAACTCCCTGCCCCCCAGTTAAGGATGTACTAGTTTTAAAGCCCCTCCCTATATGAAAATCTCGACACGGGCCTGATCAATATGTATGGGGAATGTGAGGCAAAATGAAATAGTTAAGAACATACCGCTTTCTCAAAACAAACAAGCTGGAAATCACAGCTTTTTTTTTTTTTCATAAATTGCGAAACTTTAGACAACAACAGCAAAACGTCCATCAAACGATTCGGGAAAAAGAAGGAATTAAAATAAATTAAACACTAAAATATATAGAGCCCTTGAAAAGATAGCATTTGAAAAGAAAAAAAAAAGCAAGTGATGTTTCTAGTGTGAGCAGGACCGTCGCCATAGGGAGGGTGAGGGGGGTGTCTCACCCTCCCAGTGATTTCATCCTGTCGGCAAAATCAGTTCATAAGTCGGCATTTTCAATGTTTCGGAATTTCAAAGTTTTAATTGACAGAAATTAAAAAAAAAAAGTTATCATATTCATACAAAGTTATACATCTAACCTTTTCATACTTTGCGCAAGTGAAAATAATGAATGGTGTCTCCGTTTACATTCAGTTTTACATTGCTCACACTATGCCGATTGCTTAGTTTGCGACTGCTCATTTTGCCGAGACAATAAGCGTCCACTCAGAAAATTCAGCTAGAGTCGGCATTTTTTCTTTTTCAGTTGATTCTGTATTCTAAATCTTTGAGTAAAGTAGTATGTGGTTTGACCATGTGCACGTTTTCACCTTTTATTGAAAAAGGAAAAACCAAAAAACATGTATATTTTGCGTACTGACGACTATTCATCTCAAAGCCCACCTGAAAGACACAATCAATTCGCCGACTGCTAATTGCACAGTATTCTCAATTTACCGACATTTACTTGAACAAAGTATTATTTTGCCGACACTATATCCAGGGACACCCCCAACTTAAATTCTTGGGGAAAATCCTCAATTTTCCGAATGATAAAATACGGATATGCAATGCACACATGAGAAGGGATATTTAGGAATTTTAAAAAATGCAATAATGTCTTAAAACTTGCCGAATAATCAGACAAATTTGGCCGAATAAGGACTTTTATGGAGGCCACTGGGACCTCCCAATGGGCGCCGCCTTCCTGTACTCAGTTGGCAATTTCAGCTACAATCAGCAATTTTTACTTTTAGAGTGAATTCAAAGTTCACTATATCTTTGATAAAAGTTAAATGGAAGTGCATTTGGATAAATGGAAGTGCACTTTTATATTTTCTCATTTTAACAAATTTACAATGCAAATCATGAGTTCTAATGAGTGTTTATGTTGTAAATTTTAAAAAAATAATTCAATCTTAAAATATTATTTAGAAATATCTGCGAAGCTGTATCACACATTAAGATTACCTGTGAGCAGCCGAGATGTAAGATTCAAATATTTTTTTCAAAAATAGTTATTCAATAAACTGTATAGAAACCTACGGAAAGTCTCAGTTTAAAAACACAACTACATTAAGAAACATGATAGCTTTGGATAGTGCACCGTGGACACATTTATAAAATTGAATCATCAATAAAAAAATTCACAGCAAAGGGGAGAAATGCATAGGGTGCCGAAATGATAAAAAAAAAATTAAAATAGAGAGAAGGATTTTATTACAACACAAAGTCCCATTGGTATGTATTTTTAAGTGTTTGATTTTGAAACGAACTTCTGAATACACATTCAGCACCGTTTCCCCTTTTTCTAGGCTTACGGGTAAAAACCGAAATAGTATTCTACTCGCAGGGGTTATGCCTATCTGTAGACCACACAAGTTTATTGTGTAACTAAAGCAAGACATTTGTCCGCCAATTGTAACACTCAGAAATGCCGTCGTGGAGACGGCGTGGCGTAATCGCGTGTAGGGGTGACATTAGAAACGTCAGACCTTCAGGGGTCTTTTCTGTTAAAAACCTTTATCTGGAACTAGGAGCTCGAGGGAAAATTAGAGAAGAGTTGGATCAACTGTAGTTGTGTGCTTAGGACGGTCATGTCCGGCTCCTGCTGTGTGAACTTTCTGCCTGAAGAAAGAAAAAGAAGGTTATTGGCGTTGGAGCCTTGAAGAGATACCAGTGCATTGAGTTTGTCCGGCTCCTGAGTTTGGCAGAAGATTTGAGTGACTATCCTGCATAGCTATTTTATTCATTATGAATTTCAAAAGAAAAAAAAAAGACTAGTTAAAGTTTTTGAACTTTATTCTCATGATGAATGAACAATAATTCTCATTGTGGCAAGTAAGGAAAAATCTGAAAAAGCATTTTACTTGAATTTGAGAGAAAAAAAAAAAAAAGCTTATTGAAATGCAGCAAAAAAGGTATGATTATTTTAACTAATATTTTCAAAGCATTATTTTAATCTTTCCCCATTTACATAAATATATATATATCTTCCGTTAAATATTGAAAAATAAGATTCCTAAGTAAGTTGCTGGGATGAAAAATTTTTTGTGAAAAGTTTCAAAAAAGAAAAGAAAAAGAAGGGGGGGGGAGGGCAAATGGATGTTTTTTTTTTTTTTAGCTCTAAAATTTCAGAAGAAAATGCAATTTAAAAATATTATTTAGGAACATTCAAACATGTAGAACATCGTTAAAATTACCATTTACCAAACCAAAGACAGCTGAAATACGTTTCAAACATTTTTTCAACCAATAGAGAAAAAGAATAGCCAGAGCGTTATAGAATTGCATAACAAATTTCAATTTAAAAAAAAAAACGATAGGTAAATAAACATGATAGCTTCCTAAGGCACACCCGTGCAAAAATAAGGTAAATATGTTTCAAATAGAGGAAAAGATTCAAAATCTTGTCTAGAAAAGTCACACCAGTAACTCTAATGAGTGTTTAAAAAATGAGTTATAAAAAATTAAAGTAAAATGAACGTTATCATGAGATTCAGTATTTCTGATATTTAAAAAAAGTAAAAAAAAGGTATCTTATTAGGTATCTCTAAAAAATACCACCTGTATTCAAAATGTTAAACGTTTAACCCTTCCTCAAGTTAAAATATAAAAGCTTTAAATTATCTTAGTCTGTAAGTTCAAAATGTTAACAGATTGTTTTAAGGTTGCATAATTTTGTACTTTAAACAATTAAAAACATTAGAGTGAAAATTTAAAATTTCGTCGTGAAAAACTAAAACAGCTAAAATGTTTTTTAAAAAGAAAATCTGGAGGAGGATCTCCTACCTTTTTTTTCTTTTAATAAATAAAATGATTTAGGGAAATAGCTTAGGAGGGAGGACGGAGGAATCGCAGAACCTAACCATTTCCTTTTATCTTATGGTAATGAAATGTAATCTAAGTTGCGTTTTTAGAAACCTACTGCAGGAGGGTCCTATGAAATCAACGAAGATCGTCTGAAACTTCGTTTTTTGGCATTCAATTTCAGAAAATTGTCGAAAGAGAGAGCTTCTGAACCTCGTTTACCACAAATGGCCTACAATGGCACTTTAAAGATCTCAATTTTCAAAAAAATTTCGATCGAAATCACTTTGTATCACCTTCTCCTAACATCACCAATAGTCGTTTAACGTTTAAAACTATATGTTTAGAACTACCATTCAAATAACGCTTGGGGAAACACTAGCCGATACTCCTTTCTTAAATCGTGTGGTGTAGTAAAGATTCTATTTCGGAAGAGGCCCAGGTTCTTAGGTTCTTACCTCAAGGAGATTATCACATTAATTATTTTTCATTGAATTGCTAAATTGATCTCATTATAGATAATGCTAATTATTTATATCTGCTAATTATTAATTAATAGTTGTTTAAAACACCAATACACTCCTATTTGTTAAGTCTGGGTATTTTAAAAAGTGATAAATAACCTCAAAACTTATGCATGAGTTATATTCTTAACTAGAGGATAGAAATGCTGACATGTTTTCTCCTTCAGTATTTTTGAATATGGTGTTTGGGAGCTGACCTGCTAAGAACATTGTAAACGCTATGGTTTGCTAAGTTGGATGAGGGGCCGGAGTGGAAGGTCTTACCTAAAAATGTTTAAAACTTAAGACCCGAAAACCATTTTTGAAAACATTACGGAACTGCTTGGAAATCGGGGGCCCCCGAAAATCTTCCGAAATTAAAAGCCGAAAAACAAGGTTATAGGCTCTCTTAGAAGCGTTATGCCCTCGGTCCTTCTCCCTGGGCCCCTCCCCTGGCTACGCAGCTACCCAAATCCATCAAAGTTGTCTAGAGAATTTTTTTTTCAAGACTTAAGTCCTTAAAATTTTTCCGGGGGACAGCCCCCAAACACCATTGCAGATCGTGCAAAAATACATTTTTCGAACATCATTCGCAGAAAATTTCCGGGGAGAGTCTATGAAATCCACTCTTTTCCCACAACACTAAAAAATGTCATTCCCCTCTCCTTTCCTTAATATCACCAATAGTGGTCTATGATTGCCTTTCTGGAACTTTAATTTCACGAAATCGCCTAGGGAGTGACCCTGAGCCCCAGCGGAACCAAACATGACTTACTATCACCTGTTTAAGTCTTCAGTTTCAAAAAATTTCCTGAGCCTAAACTCCCCCAAACATCGTCCAAAGACTGTCTAAAGTTTCATTTTTAGAATCTTCAGGGGCAGAAATCTCCGAACACCACTTTTTCTAGCTTAACATTACTAGCATGATATAACTCATTTTGCAAACTATTTCTCCCACACAAAGCAATTTTTCTGATTTGTATACTTAAAATCCCTATTTGTGCGCCATGGAAATGTTCAATCAGAATCAATGTACTCAGAGATACCAAAACGAATGATTACCATGAGGGTCCCCCCTCCCTCCCCCCAAAAAAAAAAAATTATGTACAACATAATTAATTCACCATTATATTACAAAACTTTTTGAGTAGAAAATGTTCTTATGTGTTAAATTTTATATGGATAAAGTACGTTTTCTTTTTCTTTTTTTCGAATTTCCCCAGAATGTCTCCTCCAAAATTCCTTGTAATTCCTCACTGCCGTTTTCTCTAGTTAATCTGCCACTGTCCACTGGACATCTGTAAATACCTACCCTCAGTGCCGGATTTGAGGGGAGGAGGAGACGGGGGTTGCCAAGGGCGGCGACTTTTAGGAGGCGGCAAAATCACACTATTTTTATGTTTTTTTCGTTGAAACTCAATTTTAAAACTTGAAAGATGGATAAAGGCGGCAATTTCGATATTTGCCTCGCCTCGGAAAAAAAATGTAGATCCGTCACTGCCTACCCTTTCCCCAAAAGTATCCTTAAATAGCCTAAAACTGTGCTTTTAAAACTTTAATTTCGAAAAACCTTCGGGGAGGGCCCCCAAACCCCCTATTCTTTTCTTCGCGTCAATAAAGATGGCATAAAATCTTTGTTTTTAGAAATTTCTAAGGAAGAACTCCCGAAAACCACCTTTTCTAGAAAAAAGCATATTGACTCCAGCGAAAAAAAGATGAGAATGAATCCACGGTCCTCTTGCTTCTTATATAAACCAAAGCCTAAAATCATGTTTTTAGTATGCCAATTTCAGAAATTTTTCGGAGGGCAGCAGTCTATTTTGCCTTTAATCGAAATTAATGCATCGCCTTAGTAGCACTGAAGCACGTCTACAATTGCATGTTCCAGACTGCAATATGTAACGAATTCTGGTCAGAGACCCTGAATTTATATATATGTGTGTGTGTGTGTGTGTGTGTGTGTCTGTGTACGTATATATAATGTGTGTACGTATGTATCTGTCGGGTCGGCAAAATGTTAGGAGTCAGTCGGCAAAATCAGTTTCAACACCCCCCCAAACGAATGTACCTGGCGACGGCCCTGAGTGTGTGGTGCGTTACCTCAAGAGAAGGTTGTAGAATATTAAAACCCTTTCATTTATGTATAATTGTATATTGCATTCAGTGAGAACTGATAGCGGAAACTAGTGGCGGGCAATGTCGTTCTTTTTAATGATTCGTTCGTCAGAGGATCTTTCATTCTTTTGATCCGTTCATTCAACTCGTTCATTTGAATGACTTCGTTCATTTAAAAAACTTGCAGGTGATCTCTCTGCACGACATATTCACATACATTCGAAATGTTTCATTAGATCCTTAATATTCTTTGAAGAGACGAAAACTAAAATTATCTAAAAGTAAGAAAATGTACCTATAAAAAACGAATTTAAAAAAAAAATTGATTCAAATTTGGATGTTTAAACAGGGGTGCCCCCCTAAGAGCAAGGGCACCCCCTAAATATCACGAGCCCCTCCAACCCCCCCCCAAAAAAAAAGGCAAGATCCCCCTAAAAATGAGAAAATACCTGACAAAACACCCTCTCTAAAAAATTCAATGGTGCAGTCTGCGTCATGTCCCTCCTCCTCCCCTAGGTGGGCAGCAAGAGCGGATCTAATGGGGGGTCATGACCCCCATGACCCCCCCCCCCTTAGCCAGATCAAACATTACACAACAGGGCCTTTTTAATCTTCCTGTTACTGAATTTTTCGAAGGAGAAATTGAGGACCACCAACTTTGTGAACAAATTTAAATTATATCCAAGCACAAAATTATGTGGGGGGGGGGCAAGTGGAAGTCAAGGGGGAGGTATGGGGTCAGGACCCCCCCCCCCAGCTAGACCAAACATAACCCAACAGAGCCTTTATAATTTTCCAGTTACAGATTTTTTTGAAAGAGAAATTGAGGATCACCCACTTTATGAACAAATTTAAATTATACCCAAGTGCAAAATTAAGGGGGGAGGGGCAAGTGTGGATCCGGGGGGGGGGACATGGGGATCATGAGCCTACTCCCCTTAACCAGACCAAACATTACCCATCAGATCCTTTTTATTCTTCCAGTTACAGATTTTTTCGAAGGAGATAGAGGATCACCCAGTTTGTATAAAAAATTTAATTATACCCAAGCGCAAAATTTACGGAGTGGAAGAGCGTGGGTCCAAGAGGGGGAGGATCATGAGGGTCATGACCCCACCCCCCTTAATCAAACCAAACATTACCCACCAGATCCTTTTCAATCTTCCAGTTACAGATTTTTTTCGAAGGAAAAATTGAGGATCACCCAATTTGTGTACAAATTTAAATTATATCCAAGTGCAAAAATAAGGGGTGGGGGAAGCGTTTTTGTATTTAAATTAGAAAGATTTTCGCGCTGAGAGCTCTGGCTTTAAGCAGTTTGAAGCAGCATATTGCAGTTATATATACACTGCAATGCATATCTCAACACAAAATACCTGGTACCTCTAAGAAACGAGACAATGTAGAGGCTTTGCTTTAAAAAAAAATAAAGAGGGGGTGGGGCAGGGGGTAAAGTAATTTTTGTTGGATATTTGTAAACAAATTCTGACAAATAGGTTTTTCTTTAAAAACCTGGAATTCTTTAATTTTTTTTAATTATTTTTTTTAATAGGAATATATTGTTTGAACCAGATCATTGCTAAACCTCTTTTTGCAGTTACATCTATATTTGCACATAAACAATTAATATTCACCAAAGAGTTGTTTTGCGGAAAATAAATTTCTTTAAGTGTGCGTAAAACATTGAAACCTCGCTTATCGTACACCCCTCATTTCGAAAGTTTTTTTTCCCCTCCATTTTCTAGGATTAAAACATTAAATTTCCCTTTATTAAAGTGGAGACTCTCAAACTCGGTCACGGATACAACTTTTCTTGTAAAAAGGATTTTTACTCTCATTAAAACGGACACTCTTCGACAATTTTGGCGAAATGTGGTTAGTTTTCGATCTTAAAGCATATTTGCCGCAAACTCTGCTAGCAGGTACTAATAACGAAGTTTTGCACAAAGTGGGGGATTTTTATAAAGGACTTTTGCCAGTTAATACATCATCGCTGCAAGTTGAATATCAACTGTGGGTCGCGAAGTGGACACGGGAAAAGAATCAAAATCCCGTTAAAGATTTCCCTCCATGTATCATAAAACTTATCGAAGAATGTGACAAGGACATGTATCCTGGAATAAATTGCCTTCTTCGACTCATAGCTACATTGCCACAAGTGAGCGAACCTTCTCGACATTGCGGCGTTTAAAAACCTGGTTAAGAGCCTCAATGTGTGAGGAACGCCTTGTGGGACTTTCTCTCTTAAATATCCACAGAGACATTGATGTAAACATTGACCATATAATCACTAGATTCGCAAAGAAGTCAAAAAGGAAGTTAAACTTTGTCTTGTGAGAAAATGTGTGGAAAAAAACCGTTCAGAAATACTAAAATAATGTTTGGAGGGGATCCCGGAAATTGAAAAGCGCTCACCTTCATTTTTCGTAACAACGTTTTCATGAATTTATTTTCAAATGTTTTTTAGGATCCCTTAAGGTTAATTTAACTACTTTTTAATGCATAAAAATAACTATGTAGTAAGATGTGTCATGTGTAGTCTATTCCAGTCAAGAAAAAATTACCTCCGAAAATCTAATCGTATGATAATACAAGCAATTTTTAAAAATGATACTCAAATTGTAATATTTTGTTTTAACTCAAAAATTATTTTGATATTACCGAATGATGAATTGGGACCTTCCAATATTCGGTGCAGTATTTATTTAGTTAATATTTAGTTTATTTGTGTTTTTAATATTTCTCACAATTAGTCAAAGTCACTCATTCAATCCCCCATGTTTTATTTACTTAGTAATTTGATCGAAAATATTTTTCACAGTCGAATAGAACATATTTCATTCGAAAAATATTTCAATTTTCTCTTTGCCCCATGGAAAAAAAAAAGTGAACATTTTCCACTTTTTTATTTGAAGAAACAATTTTACTGCCAAAAATCAAAAATAAGGTTTCAATGCAAGTTTTGTTATAAAATAGTGTTTTTTCTTTATGTACTGTAATTTTCAAAGCAAATTTCCAATTTGTTCATTTTGAAAAAGCTCAGTCATGTTAACTATTTCACTTTGCCCCACATTCCCCTATTAAGAACCCTATATAATTTCACCGAGGTGCTATAAAATAAGCGGTTTCAATTAGAAACATTGTCATAATGATAACATGAAGGTAAGGTTTTTAACTATACCCATACTTCATTTGAGTTTTTATAAATTAATTTATGTGTTAACTATAAAATATTATGTAACTAAGAAAATCATACCTTCATAACACTGTGTAAGTTTTATTGTATTTAGTTTATAGTATATTTACATTAGTAGTATTGTATTATATTTTATTTTATGTAGAAATTATTTCTTTCAAAGTAGTTGTCGATTTGTTCTTAATGCCCTGATGCAGATGACATACCATTTTGATACTAAATGCCGTTTCTATTAATATTATATGACTTAGCCAAGAAACTACCATGCGATTTTTTTCATTCTACGTTTTTTATAAGCTAAAAAATAAATCTATTGGTTCCAAAATAGCTTCTTGGATAGAAATGACTCTTCTAGGCTACACATTATTTTAAAATGTTAATAGTCGATTCCCTCAAAGAGGAATTAACAGACGAAACGCGGTATTAGGTTCTTCGATGAATTAAATGTATTCTGCCGCTCTGGCCTCTGACTCCTGAAGTACAGTTGACTCTTTTACCTGAACACCCAGATATTCTGAACACATTTTGATGGTCCCGGGAATCACGTATGCATTACTTTCGTCTCCCCCTCTACTGAACACCCTCTTAAACTGAAGACTTTCGTTCGGTCTATTAAGTGTTCTGAATAGAGAGAGTCTATTGTATTTCTTTAGCAAACAAAATACTTTTAATCAAATATGCTTTGTGTGCTTTTTCATGACTGAAAGTTTTTTATTTATGTAAAAGAGAAGTTAATTAAAAAATTTAAAAAAAATAGTTGCATTCATTTATTCTTTTGGGAGGGGCCTGAACCCCCTGGACTTCCCCTAAAATCTGCTACTGACTATTCAGTATGGTATTTGTACAATTTGAAATTCTTGTTCGATTTATAATTTTTTCATTTTCATTTTAGTTGGTCATATTTAGTCAACATTATCTAGTGCGTTGACCAACATAAATGACTGCTGCGGCTCCTAGTTCAAATTAGAAAAATCAGGCCTCCACAAAGTTTAAAAATTGTAACGTTTAGAATATACATAGTTTTCTTAAAAGCATACTGTATTTTTTGTTTTATATATTCTAATAATGCAACAACGATTTGTTGGTAAGTAAGAAACAAGCACAAGATTTCAATACCAACGTTTTCAGATTCTTCATACAAAACGAAATATGGTAAAACTACGATTTAGACCGAAGAACCCCCTTTTTTTTTTGACGAGCATGCTGTTACCCCCCCCCCCCACACACACCAAGATACCGTTTGTGGGTACACGTTTGGTGACCCCTCCCTTAACCGGAGCCTGGATCCGCCCTTGGTGGGCACCCCTGGTATAGAGCAATTATAGTTCCATTTATAAGATATTTCTTAGTTGTCGAATGTTAAGATATGTTTTACATTCCAAACGTCGCAGGTTCCGTTTCAACATGTCACAAAATTAAGTTGTTAAATTTTACTATAACTGTTTCTGACGTCAGAAAATTTGCAAGATTACTTGCAAAATTTATTTGCAAACTTACGTGAAAGAGTGCACTAATTCTAAATAGAACTATCGTATCTCCGAGTGTAGTATGGTCACAGGTGAAATGAAAACAAAAAATAATTTGGAACGTGCACTTTAGGTTACATTTTAAAAAATGTAAATCACAAAATAAGTAAAAGAGACAACTACAAAAAATTAATAAATAAATAAAACGAAACAGACTATAATATAAAACAAGAGAATAAAGAAATGTTTATTAAAACTATGTACTTTAAATATATACATAAAATCAACAAAAATATTATAATCATAAAACGCCTGCTTTTTTAATAAAAACTGGCGTAAGTTGTCAAAACTGACCTTTTTTTTTTTTTTTACTCCAAAATAAACATCTGTCAACCTTGACATCTACCCGTAAGAAAGAGGTGCGTTCCTTCAAATATCTTTTTTTCCAGCTACAGCACTGTGTACAGGGTGTTCCGTTTTAACCTGCAAGAACTTTATTTTCGCAACCGTTAGTCCTAGATGTATACTTCCAATTGCAAAAATGTTTGAAATCAGATGCAGAGTTAAGGTATTGAAAGTTTGAAGCAAAAATAAAATTTAGCCGAAAAATACAAAATTTAACTTTTTATACGGACCCCAAGTCCCTTAATTAATGTTTAAAGAAATATTCTCCATTGAAAACTATTACTGACATAAAAATCTTGACATTTGTGCGAGCAAAATCAAGGAGATATTCGAGTTTAAAGTTTTAAGGGACCATACAAAAGATGAGATTCTAACTTATCGCCCTTTGAGAGGAATGTCAGGTTGTCGAAGTAAATACAATAAGCATTTATATTTTTCATTGTAATTCCAAAATAAATGCAAATGTCATGTCATGATACGCAAAAGCGCACTGCCAAACCTCGAACAATTTGAAAAATCACATTATATGCACACATATAATTTTAAACCCCTGTTAACAGCTATATTTCCCCCCAAAAGGTGTTATTGATAGCGAGTGTAAAGTGGTGTAAGTCACAAAACGCTGTGTTTCATAGCTCGGTGAATATTGGTCGTACTAATGTCAAACTTTATCTGTTAGAATGATTTCTCAATGGAGAAAATTTCTCTAAATATAAGTTAGGAGACCTGAAGCCCGTATAAAAAGTTAACTTTTGTATTTTTTCGCTCATTTTTATTTTTGCTTCAAACTTTCAATATTTTGACTCTGCATCTGATTTTGAACAATTTTGCAATTAGAAGTATACATTTAGGACTAACGGTTGCGAAAATAACGGTCTTGCAGATTAAAACGGAACACTCTGTATGTACATATAGTATTATCAATAGATGTATAAAGAAAAAAGTAACAACAAATATATTGGCAGCTCAGCCGGAGTACCGGATAACTTAATTTTGAAAAAAAGAATAGGCTCACCGAAATATTAGGGAGCTTCAAAATTATTCCACAGTACCATTGATAACAAATAAAAAAAAAAAGCAACACTTTTCTAAATTAGGGAAAAATTAGGCAGTAGAAATCCTTATTAAAAATCTCTAAAGATTGAATGTAAAATAAGCGACTATAAGAAGTCGCAAGTTAAAAATAAAGCCAAATTAATGTAGATAGTAAAGTAAGACAAAACAACGTTAGAAGAAGCACAAATTTGTAAATTACAGCAGACACGTGTTTCGGCGTTACAGGGAACGCCTTTTTCAATGCAAAAAATAATGAGCTTATGGATGAAAAGACATCCGACAAAAGCCAAGAGCAGATAAGCATGCAGCTTAAAAGATAAAAACAGCGGATTAGCCAAACACCAATGACAAAGTTATAAACCGATCAGGAACCAATAGGAATGCAAGCAAAGGCCAAGAGCTTTCTCTTAGGTACGAACCCAGAAAGAAAGAATTCAATTGACTTTCTGAATCTCATTTCACCAATACGGAAATTCAGGATTTCATTTTCCTTACCCGTACTTGTATTAAGCAATGTTCTTTTGTTTTTAATGGGAAATTTTATATTATGTTAGATGGTCTGACTATGGGAAACCCACTTATCCCCATTCTTAGTGATATTTACATGCATTATTTTGAGGTTAAGCTGTTCCAAAAACTGCAGTTTCAATTTTATGTTCGGTATGTTGATGATTGTTTTGTTTTAATGAACCAGAATCAGTTTGAGAGTGATGAGGTTTTATCTATTTTAAACTCCATTGATCCTCATATTCAGTTTTCTTGTGAGAAAGAACGGAATAATTGCATTTCATTTCTTGATGTACTTGTTTCTCGTACTGAAATTGGTTTTGAAACTACTGTTTATCGCAAACCTTTTGCTGTTTCTTTACCTCCTCATAGACTATCGTCTCATCCTCCAAATCAAAAATATTCTGCTTTCAATTCTTTTGTTTATCGCGCAATAAATATTTGTTCTTCGTCGGAATTTCTCAAATTGGAACTTAATTATCTTAAAGCTGTGGCAATTGATAGAGACTATCCGCCAACTTTGATTGATTCCATTTATAAAAAACTTTCAAATAAATCCCAAACTAATGTTCTTAACCGAACCTTCATCAGAAAGAATTTGGTTGTTTTGCCATTCTTTCCATCTGTAAGCTATCAGGTTGCTAAGATTCTAAAACGGGTGTTCTCTCCTATTAATAAACTTTCATTCTCTTCTCTTAAAGATCCTATTCACCCTCTTAATTGTTGTGGAATTTATAGAATTAATTGTAGTTGTAAACTTGCCTATATTGGACAGACTCGGCGTGCTTTAAAAATTCGCTTGAAAGAGCATCAAAATTATGTTAAAAAACAACAATTAAATAAGTCTAGTATTGTTCAACACTGTTGGGATTCAAATCACTCTTTTGATTTTAACTCTTATCAGATTATCCAAAAATGCCCCAATTTATCAGATCTTGACTTTTGGGAATCCTTTCATATTTTGAGGAACAGTTCTAACTTAGTTAACGATCTTAGTGCAGTTCCATATTTTTCTAACATTTGGCTCCCATATCTTTAATACTGTCCTTTCCCCATCCCCCCCTTTTTTTTCCATTCATTTTTATCGATCTTCCTTTGTTTATTTTTACCTTTTTGTCTTGATTGACCCCCTCCCCCCCAAATTTTCTTCTATTTATCTTTATTTTTCCTTTTTTCGAATATTTTTTGTTTCTGTTTATTTTATTTCATGGTTTTCCATTCAGCTTTTCCTTTCTTGTGGTTCACGGTTACTGACAATTTCTTTTATTTTTGTTTAATCTTCGGCTTAATCTTTGTCCAATTGATTTGTCTTTCTTTCTGGGTTCGTACCTAAGAGGTATACCTCTTAGGTACGAGTACTAAGATACCTGGGGTATACCTCTTGGCCTTTGCTCGCATTCCTATTGGTTCCTGATCGGTTTCTAACTTTGTCATTGGTGTTTGGCTAATCCGCTGTTTTTATCTTTTAAGCTGCATGCTTATCTGCTCTTGGCTTTTGTCAGATGTCTTTTCATCCATAAGCTCATTATTTTTTGCATTGAAAAAGGCGTTCCCTGTAACGCCGAAACACGTGTCTGCTGTAATTTACAAATTTGTGCTTCTTCTAACGTTGTTTTGTCTTACTTTACTGTTCAGCACAAAGGTATTTATTTATCTTAATGTAGATAGTAGTTGATTGGGAAGGGGGGGGGCATAGAGGAAAGAAGGATCGCAGAAAAGTGATAAAAGGTATTTTTAGAAATAATTTTAACAACAGAGAAACCATAAGAAGAATTTTAGCAAGTGAGTGGACAGGAAGTGGTAAGTCCAAACATTTTGCTAGTAGCCCAAACAAGGTACACAAAACATTAATAATGGATACATTGAAAATGAACTGCAATGGTTAAAGAAAAAGGATGAATAAAGCAGAAAGTAAATAAATTCGAAACGAAATTGTACTGCACTGAGAAAAAGGAAATTTAAGATTGATTAAAAGTTGAAAATTTGAAGATGAATGCAATTTAAAGAAAAAAATGCAATTTTATCTCAAGTGCATAAATAGAATGTTCCCAACTGCTTACCGTTCAAAAGAACGATCGGTCATTTTTTAGGTAAACGAACGGATCCATTCATTTTAAGGATTCGTTCTTTTCGACCCGTTCGTGCATTAACGACAGGAAACCAACAAAGCAAGTGACATTTGACGACACCGTTGTCTGCTTGTTGCAGGGATGCTAAAATTGAGCAAATTATAGTCATTTTTCTTCGTATCTCTTAAAGCATTCAAGTCAACTTTTAAATTATTCTACGCCGCCCTGGAGGACACACATGGGCAGATTTATGGAGGGGGTATAGGGGCAATGCCCCTTTCCAACCCCCCCCCTCCCGCCTCCATTTTTGGAGGACTTACACTCGACTACAAGCTTACTTGACAATGGAGAAACAAGTCC